>NW_027361863.1:27875000-28212500 GCF_039654945.1 Dendrobates tinctorius
AACATCTGATGGCTACTTTCAGCAGGATAATGCGCCATGTCATAAAGCTCGAATCATCTCAGATTGGTTTCTTGAACATGACAATGAGTTTACTGTACTCAAATGGCCTCCTCAGTCACCAGATCTCAATCCAATAGAGCATCTTTGGGATGTGGTGGAACGGGAGATTCGCATCAGGGATGTGCAGCCGACAAATCTGCGCCAACTGTGTGATGCCATCATGTCAATATGGTCCAAAATCTCTGAGGAATGCTTCCAGCACCTTGTTGAATCTCTGCCACGAAGAATTGAGGCAGTTCTGAAGGCAAAAGGGGGTCCAACCCCTTACTAGCATGGTGTACCTAATAAAGTGGCCAGTGAGTGTATGTCTCAGGAGGCAGGCTCAGACGGTGTCAGGCACAGTATGGATTTGACGGCCCAGATTACACAGCGGAGGAGCAGGGAGAGGTAAAGATTGCAAATGCTGGGGCCCTGGCCAAGCAAGGGGGGCCCACTCGTGGGCGTCGGTACTGGCACTGGGCCCCTCATAGTACAGCGGTGTGTCTGACGGCGGGTGTGCACCACCACCGTCAGAGACACTTGATTGCACTATGAGGGACCCTGTGCCAGTGCCCGCGCCCAACAGTCGGCCTACCCACCTGTCCAGGGCAACGGCACTCGCACGGTGTCGTGCGGTAGGTGGTGACCCCGGCCATGGGGGGGGAGGCAACACAGTTATGGAGTTTTAGAAAGTGGCATATGTTGATGTTGGACATTCAGCTGATGCAAAAGGCGAAATAGGTGAAGTACCAGGAAGAGGTGGACCAAAGCAAGCCATATTTCTGTCACCCTATGTGTCATCAGGGGAAGGTGGGACAAAATCCTTGGAAACCCATGCGTGGTTCATTTTAATGAAGGTTAGATCATCCACATTTTGGGTTGACAGACGGGTCCTTTTTTCTGTCAGGATTGATCCAGCTGCACTGAAGACTCTTTCCGATAGCACACTTGCAGCTGGGCAAGCGAGCTCCTGTAAGGCATATTGGGCCAATTCAGGCCAGGTGTCCAGTTTAGCGGCCCAATAGTCAAAGGGGAATGACCTGTGTGGGAGAACATCGATATGGGAGGAAAAGTAGTTTGTAACCATAGTTGACAACTGCTGTCTCCTGTCACTTTCCATCGATGCAGTATTACCAGTTGTGTGAGCGGTATTTGAAAAATCAGTCCACAACATTGTCATGAAACCCCTGTCTCCAACGCCACTTCTGCTGTGTGCACCACGAACACCTCTGCCAAGCTGCCCCCGGCCCGTACGGCTCTTGTGAGAACCATAACCGCTGCTGTGTGCTGGGAATGCCTCAAGCAACCGATTTACCAGAGTTGCTTGTTTATTAGCCAATATTAGGTCAAGGTTCTCCTGTGGCATGATGTTTTGTAATTTGCCTTTATAGCGTGGATCCAGGATGCTGGCCAACCAGTAGTCGTCATCGTTCATCATTTTGGCAATGCGGGGGTCCCTTTTTAGGATCCGCAAGGCATAATCTGACATGTGGGCCAATGTTCCCGGTGTCAATGATGCACTGCGAGTGCTGGGTGGAGGAGCACTTTCTGGCAAATCCACATCCCTCCAGTCACGCACAAACCCTGTACCAGACCTTGCCACGCCAACATTTTCACTTGCCCCACGAGATGCATCCTCCTCCCCTAAGTAATCATCCCCATCATCCTCCTCCTCCTCCTCCTCTTCTTCCTCCACCTCGTCCAGGAGAGGTCCCTGAGCAGACAATGGCTGAATGTCATCAAGGATTCCCTCCTCCTCTTCCTCCTCATCAACATTGGCTGCAGACGCCTGCTCCTTAAGGTGCGTCAAAGTTTGCATGAGCAGACGCATAAGTGGGATGCTCATGCTTAGGATGGCGTCGTCTGCGCTTACCAGCCGTGTGCATTCCTCAAAACACTGAAGGACTTTACAAAGGTCTTTCAGCTTCGACCACTGCACGCCTGTCAACTCCATGTCTGCTCTCAAAGTGCCTGGCCGTGTATCCTCCCACAAATGCATTATGGCCTGCCTCTGCTCGCACAGCCGCTCCACCATGTGCAGGGTGGAGTTCCACCTTGTTGCAATGTCGATAATGAGGCGGTGGTTGGGAAGGTGGAGCAATCGCTGCAGCTTCTGCATACGAACAGAGTGTACAGGCGACCGGCGGATGTGCGCGCACAGTCTTCGCACCTTCTGGAGCAGGGCTGTTAACTCCGGATAATTTTTGAGGAAGCACTGCACCACCAGGTTCAAGGTGTGAGCCAAGCAAGGTATGTGGCTGAGTTTTGAAAGGGCTATGGCTGCCACAAAATTACGGCCGTTATCACTAACTACCTTGCCTGCCTCAAGATGTACACTGCCCAGCCATGACTCAGTTTGTCGCTTCAAGTACTCGGCCAGCACCTCGGCGGTGTGTCTGTCGCCCAAACACATCATCTGCAACACAGCCTGCTGACGCTTTCCACTAGCTGCTCGATAGGGGGACACATCGTGTGCAACAGTGGCAGCTGCAGATGGAGTGCTCGTACGACTGCGCTCTGTGGATGAGCTTTCGCTTCTGGAGGAGGAGGAGGAGGGTCGAACGCCTACAGCCAACTGTTTCCCATACCGTGGGCTAGGCAGCACTGTCCCACCACCGATGTCCCCTGTGGACCCTGCATCCACCACATTAACCCAGTGCGCAGTGATGGACACGTAACGGCCCTGGCCATGCCGACTGGACCATGCATCAGTTGTGAGGTGCACCTTTCCGCTCACTGACTGCTTGAGTGCATGGACAATGCGGTCTTTCACATGATGGTGGAGGGCTGGGATGGCTTTGCGAGAGAAGAAGTGGCGACTGGGTAGGTCATAGCGTGGTACTGCATAGGCCATGAGTTCGCGGAAAGCTGTGCTTTCCACCAACCGAAAGGGCATCATCTCAAACGAGATTAGTTTGGCAATGTGGGCGTTCAAACCCAGTGTACGCGGATGAGAGACTGAGTACTTTCTTGACCTACTCATAGTGTCTGGGAGGGTGAGCTGGACTTGAGAGCTGCATATGGTGGAAGTAGCGGTGGACAGGGCGGACTGAGAGAGGGTTGATGATGTTGATGGAGTTGGTGTTCTTTCTGATGGCCTAGAATCAGTCTTTCGTTGATATAACAGTGGGATTCCCTGACTGCTGTGGCCTTGCAACGACACCTCAACATTTGCTGCTGTGCTAACCGGTGGGCTTACAGTGGGGGAAACAATGTAGCGTTGCTGACTACCTTCGTTGTGATCAGTTGCACATGTGGCACTTGAGGTTTGGTGTTGTGTCCACGCTTGCAAGTGCATGCTGGTTAAATGTCTAAGCATGCAACTGGTATTCAAATTTTTCAGATTTTTCCCTCGGCTAAAGGTCTTTGCGCACTTCTTACAGATAACCTTGGCCTGATCATGAGGATTTTGTTCAAAAAACTGCCACACTGCACTCTTCCTACTTTGGCAGACATTTTGCGGCCTAGCACGCTGTGATCTTTTGACCCTCTGGACAAGCTGTCCAGCAACTCTTTTGATGTTTGGAACCTGTCTTTGGAGTGCTCCGGGCCTGCCAGATAACAGCTGTTGCGATGTCGATGTCTGCTGTGGATGCTCCTCATCTGAGCTATTGGAAGCAGCACCCTCTTCCCACAATGGATGCCAATCTGGGTCAACAACTGGGTCATCCATCACCTCCTCTTCTATGTCATGTGCACCTTCCTCTGTGTCACCGTGTATGGTGGTATAGTGTGCGGGAAGGGGCACCTGAGTCTCATCAGGGTCAGAATCTGGCTCTGTACACTGCGAGGACAATGTAGTGCTCTGAGTGAATGTACCAGCAGAATCATCCATCAGCGGCTGTGCATCAGTGCACACCATGTCAGATTCATCTTGGCCTGGGTAATTCACCATTTCACTTGATAATCCAGGCATGGTATGTGAAAACAGCTCCATGGAGTAATCAGTAGTATGGCCTGCGTCATCCTTCAATCTTGGTTGGGGTGAAGGACACAAGGAAAGGTGTGGTTCATGAACATGAGCCTCCAATGACGACTCAGTGCTTTTACTTTTTACAACTGAAGAAGAGGAGGCGATAGAGCTGGAGGCTGAGTCAGCAATGTAAGACAAAACTTTTTCCTGATGCTCTGCCTTTAAAAGCGGTTTGCCAACTCCTAGAAAACTAAGCGTTCGAGGCCTTATGTAGCCAGACGATGACGCAGGGTCAGCACCTCCTGCATTCGGTCCTATTTTGCTCTTGCCACTACCCTCAGATCCACCACCAACACCATCATTACCAGCTGCCAACCCCCGCCCAATTCCACGGCCTCTTCCACCAGCCTTCCTCATTTTTGGTAGAAATGTAGACAAAATCCAACAAACTATATAGTAATGTAAAACAAGGTACAAGGTGTCTATAGGACAGGGGAGTTTTAGAATTTCTGCACACACTTGTGGACAGTGGACACTTGTGGATTGTGTGAGGCCCACTGATATCTGAGCGCTATGTGACACGCTCGATGGCACAGCTGCCTGTGACCAAAGTGACGAGAGGATAATGGAGATTTTGAATCTCTGCGTACACTTTTGGACACTGGACACTTGTGGATGGTGTGAGGCCCACTGATATCTGAGCGCTATGTGACACGCTCGATGGCACAGCTGCCTGTGACCAAAGTGACGAGAGGATAATGGAGATTTTGAATCTCTGCGTACACTTTTGGACACTGGACACTTGTGGATTGTGTGAGGCCCACTGATATCTGAGCGCTATGTGACACGCTCGATGGCACAGCTGCCTGTGACCAAAGTGACGAGAGGATAATGGAGATTTTGAATCTCTGCCTACACTTTTGGACACTGGACACTTGTGGATGGTGTGAGGCCCACTGATATCTGAGCGCTATGTGACACGCTCGATGGCACAGGTGCCTGTGACCAAAGTGACGAGAGGATAATGGAGATTTTGAATCTCTGCGTACACTTTTGGACACTGTACACTTGTGGATTGTGTGAGGCCCACTGATATCTGAGCGCTATGTGACACGCTCGATGGCACAGCTGCCTGTGACCAAAGTGACAAGAGGATAATGGAGATTTTGAATCTCTGCGTACACTTTTGGACACTGGACACTTGTGGATGGTGTGAGGCCCACTGATATCTGAGCGCTATGTGACACGCTCGATGGCACAGCTGCCTGTGACCAAAGTGACGAGAGGATAATGGAGATTTTGAATCTCTGCGTACACTTTTGGACACTGGACACTTGTGGATGGTGTGAGGCCCACTGATATCTGAGCGCTATGTGACACGCTCGATGGCACAGCTGCCTGTGACCAAAGTGACGAGAGGATAATGGAGATTTTGAATCTCTGCATAAACTTTTGGACACTGGACACTTGTGGATTGTGTGAGGCCCACTGATATCTGAGCGCTATGTGACACGCTCGATGGCACAGCTGCCTGTGACCAAAGTGACGAAAGGATAATGGAGATTTTGAATCTCTGCGTACACTTTTGGACACTGGACACTTGTGGATGGTGTGAGGCCCACTGATATCTGAGCGCTATGTGACACGCTCGATGGCACAGCTGCCTGTGACCAAAGTGACGAGAGGATAATGGAGATTTTGAATCTCTGCGTACACTTGTGGACAGTGGACACTTGTGGATTGTGTGAGGCCCACTGATATCTGAGCGCTATGTGACACGCTCGATGGCACAGCTGCCTGTGACCAAAGTGACGAGAGGATAATGGAGATTTTGAATCTCTGCGTACACTTTTGGACACTGGACACTTGTGGATTGTGTGAGGCCCACTGATATCTGAGCGCTATGTGACACGCTCGATGGCACAGCTGCCTGTGACCAAAGTGACGAGAGGATAATGGAGATTTTGAATCTCTGCATACACTTTTGGACACTGGACACTTGTGGATGGTGTGAGGCCCACTGATATCTGAGCGCTATGTGACACGCTCGATGGCACAGCTGCCTGTGACCAAAGTGACGAGAGGATAATGGAGATTTTGAATCTCTGCGTACGCTTTTGGACACTGGACACTTGTGGATTGTGTGAGGCCCACTGATATCTGAGCGCTATGTGACACGCTCGATGGCACAGCTGCCTGTGACCAAAGTGACGAGAGGATAATGGAGATTTTGAATCTCTGCGTACACTTTTGGACACTGGACACTTGTGGATGGTGTGAGGCCCACTGATATCTGAGCGCTATGTGACACACTCGATGGCACAGCTGCCTGTGACCAAAGTGACGAGAGGATAATGGAGATTTTGAATCTCTGCGTACACTTTTGGACACTGGACACTTGTGGATGGTGTGAGGCCCACTGATATCTGAGCGCTATGTGACAGGCTCGATGGCACAGCTGCCTGTGACCAAAGTGACGAGAGGATAATGGAGATTTTGAAACTCTGCGTACACTTTTGGACACTGGACACTTGTGGATGGTGTGAGGCCCACTGATATCTGAGCGCTATGTGACACGCTCGATGGCACAGCTGCCTGTGACCAAAGTGACGAGAGGATAATGGAGATTTTGAATCTCTGCGTACACTTTTGGACACTGGACACTTGTGGATGGTGTGAGGCCCACTGATATCTGAGCGCTATGTGACACGCTCGATGGCACAGCTGCCTGTGACCAAAGTGACGAGAGGATAAGGGAGATTGGATTGCTTTTAAAAAAGCAGTTTGCGGAGCAGTGGGTAAACAGCAATGCCAGCGTGTCAGGAAGCCTTAAAAGGCAGCCCAACAACCAACACCACTGATACACCACAATATAGCCTCCCCTTGCACTGCACACACAGTGACTTGTGTGTTGTGCAGGCCAAATCGCTAGCAGCAGAAGCAGTTTTTTTGTCTTCTTCCCTGCCTAACGCTCTCCCTACAGAATCAGCAGCAACCTCTCCCTATACTAAGATCGGCAGAAGTAAGATGGCGGTCGGCGTGCACGCCCTTTTATACCCCCTGTGACGCCCACCAAAGCAAGCCAATCACTTGCATGCCCTTCTGAAAGATGGTGGTGACCCGTGCCTATGTCATCACGTTGCCCACAGTGTCCGTGGATCCTGATTGGCTGAAAAAGAGCGCAAAACAAACTTTTGAAACGCGACTTTGGCGCGTAAGTCGCCGACCTCGTGGCCGACCTCATCCTAGGGTCGGGTTTCGTTTCATGAAACCCGACTTTGCCAAAAGTCGGCGACTTTTGAATTTTTTCGACCCGTTTCGCTCAACTCTAGTAGGCATTGTTCTGAGAGGTAGACGATGGGCACCGGAACAGACCCCCGCCCCAGCTCACAACATCTCAATGCCATTGTCAGATCTTGACAGAAGCATGTAGACAGTTAAGCCGGAGTCACACTGGCGAGGAATACGGCCGAGTGAGAGGCGCTAAAAGCCCGCATTACACACGGACAAATGATTCTCTATGGGGCAGCTCCCAACAGCCGTATATTTCTCCTCTGTATCCTACGCTCCGTGCCACTCACAGCATGCTGGGACTGTCAGCGTACTACGCCCGTAGTACGCCAATGCACGTCTATGGGTGCGCAAAAAATACGGATTACACACAGAACACACGTGTGACCTGCGAGCAATACGCAGGTCTTTTGGCTACTGCCAGGAAATGGGCCAATCCATCATCAGGAAGACTAGACATGCAAATGAGCTCAAAAAGCGCTCCAGATATCCAGGAAGTACGCCTCCACGGAGTACAGCAGCATCATGGCGTCCACGTACATAAATGTGGAGATGCTCATTGTGCTGGTGCAGGAGCGTCCCGAAATATGGGACCCACGCGATGCAAATTATGCAAACCGGGCAAGAAAGGAGGCGTCATGGAGGCGCATCTGTCGCCAGATGTACCATGACTTTGGTGACAGACCACGTGATGAGCAGCATAAAATTCGTAAGTGCAACCATAAAAACATCATTAACCTTAGCGCGCAAGAAAAAAGGAATCTAGAATCAGCCCCCCCCCCTTCCTGGGCATGTACTTTTAGCCTCATGAGGCCGTTACATTTGGATGTGACACGTGGCTTCACACAGCCATAATTAGGGGTTAGGCCACAAGCTCCTCATCCTCCTAGACGAACAAATTAGTTTATGTGTAGCTAACGAGACCCTGTGTATCGGCCCAATTACATATGCCACCATGGGTAGAACGCACACCCCAGAAGGCCCCATGCCTAGACTACTGGTAGCAAATGTGACCTCTCAAATATGTGAATTTTACAATATTTCCTGTCACATTGCAGTGGAAGATGTGATGAAACGCTGGCGAAGCATCCGGGATCAGTACCGCTGGGAACGCCAGCAGCGGTCCAGGAGTGGGGATGCTGGATATGTAAAAAGGAAGTACATCTACTATGACCGGCTGTCCTTCCTCGCCCCAATTCTGGATCTGAGACCGTAAGTAGATACCTCACACCATATTACACAAATACTTTACAGGGCCAAAAATATTGATGTATTTTTGCCTCTGTTCTATTTCATAACAGAACTCATTCCAACATTACGGATCGAGGAACGGCCTCAGAGGCAGAGCCCATTATAGATCCTGTAGGGGATGAGGTGGCTGGCCCATCTTCTCCCCCTACAAGAAGGATGGCAGAAGATGAGGCATCACAGGACAACCCAATGGCTGCCCAACACACAACACCACCAGGACGGTCTGCTGCTGCCCCATCACCCATCCTGGATGAGCCGGGCAACTTGAGCAGCAGCCCAACTGCCCAGATCAGGGCCTCCCCACAGGCTGCTCTTACATCACGGCGAACAAGAAGAAGGCGCCAGGTCACTATTCAAGAGAGCAGGACCAATGTGGACACAGGGGTGCTCAATTATTTATCTAGAGTAACTACAGATGATGGGGAGGAGGCCTATGCACGTAGCCTCACCCTTTATCTCCGTGCCTTAACCCGTGAGGTCAGGCTCCGTATTAGGGGATGTATTCAGATCCTGCTTGATGCAAGCACCCCCCCCCCCCAATACCCCATATGAGGTTTTTGAATTTCTGGAGAGGTGGCAGCTCTCACCACGAAATCTAATGCGCATGAGACCATCCACACAGATGCTTGCTCAAGCAGGGTCCGAACAGCCACTAATACATGGGCCAACACATCAACCCCTTCCTCCCCCTACCCAACCTTCTATTCCGCAGCCACAAATGTCAGCCTCTAGCCAACCCCACCAATATGGCCACTTGTACCCACCCAGTGTTGGAGGCTGGTCCCAACCTGCTTGGGGACGATCTGGCTATCTTGGTGGGTATGAGCCACGTGCCTACCAGAGCCACCAAGAAGCCCCTCACCATCATCATTACTCTGGCCAGTATCCCCAACAGTCCCAGGAGGCAGGACAATTCCAGCATCATGGGCAACAGTATGGCCCCACACAGGGCGATGTTGGCCACAGTGTCCAGCAGCACCCACAGGCTGTTCTTCCACGTTCCCCTTCCCCAACCTGAGGATTTATGAGTCTGATGGTGGGAGATGTCCAGTGGGTTTTAACTGGTGCTCCAAATAGAAAGGAAAAAACAGGTGTTCTCCATCACCAACATTTTGTACAGAATTTAGCATTCTCATTTTTAAACAATGTTTTCCAAACATATGAAACAATCCATCATGACAGGCAACGCTACCTCACGCCTTTCACACAGATATTACATGTGTGTACAAAAGAGAATATATTTCAACGTGCTATACTGTAAAATGAAAGGATGAAAAGACACTACTCACTTGCTAATGCCTAGGAAAGGCGTGCTGGCCTTAGTGAAGTAGTCACCTTTTTTGCTAGCAATCTCTAGTAAAACTATTCTAGGCGACCAGCATTCAGAATATCACGCTCTCTCTATGTCTTAACAAGTGAGTTTTGTTTTTTCATCCTTTCCAGTATAGCATGCTTAAATATTGTCTGTTCTACAGACAGGTAATATCTGTGTGAAAGATGTGAGGTAGCCTTGCCTGTCATGGTGGAATCTTTCTATGATTGGAAAACATTATGAGGAAATGTGAGTGTTATCTTGTTGCCTTTATTTTGGTGATGGAGCTCACCTTTTGTTGGCAAATCTAGTTTAATCTTGTCATGCAGCAATGTTGTTATTGCCTAATCTTTTTTGGTGTTTTGTTATGTAATGTTACTTTTCAAAAAAGTTAAAGAAGGCACAAAGGGTCATTTAGCCCATTGCCAAAATGTTCTTATGGCAATATTATGTTTGCCTTTAAGCAAAACAAAAAAAAAAAAAGGCAAAACTAAAAATTTGTCTACTCTAGTTAACGTCTTTGAGTGATTTTTCACAATCCCTCACAACATACTAACAGACACAAACCAATGCAATGAAACACTCATAGAATCATAAGGGGTTGAGTAATATATATTTAGACACACTTAAAGAAACAAATTATAACATAGACACAGCATGCTCTTGCCAAGAAGTAGCCCCCTCAGGTGAGATAAAGTAATTAGTGAAAATATCACACACTTTGAGGCCAGAGAGCGGTCTATGTTGAGGGTTCATAGGTGGTCTCACCCTGCGCACATTGTCCGGCCTACGCACAACACCATCAGAGGAGGAACAATCATGTATCCTGGTGAAGTTATGAAGAACCACACAGGCTTTCACAACTTCATTCACATTTTGCTCACTCAGCTGAATGGCAGACTGGAGTACCCTCCATTTGGCACAAAGAATCCCAAAGGAACACTCCACCAGTCGCCGAGCACGTGATAGGCGCAAGTTAAAAATTCTGCGCCTGTGGTCAAGGTTGCGCCGGGGATATGGCCTCATGACATTGCGCGATAACTGAAAGGCCTCATCTGCCACAAGGACATAAGGGACTGATTGTTCGGGGGAGCCTGGTAGCTGGCGGGGTGGTGGTAGATCCAACTGGTTGGTGCGTAGCCGCTGAGCCATTATGGAAGTATTGAAGACTCTAGAGTCTCCTGTCCTTCCATAGGCCCCAATGTCAACAATTATAAACTTGTATTGAGGGTCTACCAGAGCCAACAATACAACAGAAAAGTATTGTTTATAATTGAAGAATTGGGAGCCTGAGTTCGGCGGCTTACGCACCCGGATATGTTTGCCATCCAGGGCCCCAATACAATTTGGAAACTGGCATTCCTCCTCAAAGTCCCTTGATATCCTCAACCAGTCTTCCATCCTGGGCTCGGGCATGACCACTTGATGGAGTCTTGTCCAGATTTCTGTACATGTAGACCTCACTATGCCTGAAATGGTGGACTTTCCAATGAGAAACTCATTGTGGAGGGCGGCATAAGACAGGCCAGTGGACAGGAAGCTGTAGAACAACAGAAATAGTAAAGTTTAGAATGTCTAAAGTAAAAAAAATCAGTTACATGCCGACCAAACTTGGTAGGAATTGAGATAGAACAACACACACATATTTGGTGGCACAATGACTAAGTGATATGCAGGACATATCAGATGTAACATTCTGCTGTGTCAGGTGAAACATATTTGGAGTAAGATGAGGGTATTATTAAACTTTGTCCAAGAAGGCCAAAAAACATAATTTAGCCCACACATTATGAACATAGAGAATGTGGTTGTGTAGTACATACCGTATTGTGAGTAGAAGTCGCTCCTCTGCAGATATGGCTTGGCGCATCCTTGTGTCCTGAAAGGTGATCCCAGGGCGCACTGTCTCCAAGAGGCAATCAAATGTGGAAATGCTCATGCGACAGTACTGGTAAAATTTCTCCGGATGCTCCCGCAGAGAAGAATAGAGGCGGTGAAAATGACCTCTTGTGAGTCGTTGCCTCAAAAGTGGATGTACCCACATGCGTCTCCTCCTCCGCGGATCCACTATCACAGGATATGGTTGACCAAAGCGACGTGACAAGAGCCAGGTAAAGAGAACCTGCTCAGTTGTATTGAATGTCAGACCCTCTGCCATGCTGCACAAGGAACACCAACACACCTCGTGAAAGCAAGGTGACAAATGGACAGAATGTAGGCAGCCACCTGTTTCTGAGTGTCTAAATAGGGTGCAGGCTAATGATTTAAATTGTTTGCAGGCCTCAAAACCGTTAAATGTCCATTTTGCAAGGCTGCGAGAAAATCTCGCCATACGGATTACATACGGATGCCACACGGATTACATACAGATGCAGACATGCGCAAAATACGCGACCTCACCTGGCTTACGGATGACCTACGGACCACTATTTAGTGGTCATTCATCCGTATTACGCATGTAAACTACAGACCGTATTTTGCGCAGGTTAGTGTGACTCCAGCCTAACGGCTCCAATCACTCCAGATAGAGGCAAGTGCTGACTGATTCATCCGTCCCAGTGGGACATTATGGGTAAGAACCTGGACCTTTTGATAGAAGTTTACTCTCTATACATACATGGACATACTGGTGTGGATTTTTACTTCCTTCAATAAGAAACTGTTGTTAGATTGAATCTGCTTTGATACATTCCGCTCCTTCCAGCAATACCATGCTATATTCATTTTCAATAAGAAAATGCTAAAGCACCAGCACTTGATGTTGTGCTTTTCTTGTACTAATACTGTATATTAATACTATATCCAGAGAGTTTTCCCCATATCCATTTTACTTCTTATATGGATGAGTTGGTCTTTTCTGTTCTCACTATGCCCCCCATTGTCACCTTATCCTTATATACTTTGAATATTTCAGTCTATTGATTTGTTTTGATACATTTATTTTTGAATAAAACAATTTTGTTATTTTTTTAATGAACCATTGCTCCCGTTTTGGAGTGTCCATAATACACCTGGCTCATCAAATCTTTGTGCTTAGGACCTGTAATTAGATGGTCTGTGTTACTATATTTTCTCCTTTAGTATTATTGCTTTCATTTCTCCTGTCTCTGTGTAACACATATTCAAAAGCAGCAGCATGGAGCATTATACAGCAGAACTGAGCAGTGTAGATGCATTACAACTGAGATAAAACTCTTACTACAAAGCAGAAACTTGGAGAACATTATAGAGAAGTACTAAGCAGTGCACCTGTGAATCCAGAATGGAAATATTATGAGATTAATACTTACTAGAAATCAGCACCACCATCTGTGATGGCATCTCTTTCACTTCTCACCCTCAACAGACTTCAATAAATAGACAGCTGTGCGTTAGATGTACTCTTTCACATATGGTGAAGAGAAAAATTGGTCCTTAACAGGATCAGGGAAATGAGGTTGTTAACAGAAGAATCATTCACAGTAAGGTAGTACTCTGAGGGTATTAACCCCTTAACGACTGTTGATACACCTTTTGAAGGGACTTCTCAGCGCCGCTTTTTAATGGCGCTGAGAAATAAGGGTATAGCGCCCCCCAGCATCAGAAATCTCCAGTGTATTGGCAACCGGGCCTAGTTGAGACCCCAGAGAACACGATTCGGGTTGGTTTTTACCATCCCGTCTTGTGATCACCATTATTGCCCGTATAATGGCAATCGCAAAAAAAAAGTCTGATTTCGACCTCTCCACTATGTAACTTTGCAGCTGACCTAACGACCCAAGATGTGTGGAGACAACAGCACCCGAGTGAGCGACAATACACCCATTATTCACACCCGCACAATACGTGGTCATGTATTGACCTGTTTCTGGTTAGTGAGAACTTAATTTCAAAGGTAGAAGAGGCCGAGATAGACAACCTAGTCATTTCTGACCATGCTCCAGTTACTTTGACATTACTTGATCTACATCCAAAAGGATCAGACATAATTTGGAGGTTCCCTCATTTCTTAAAAACTGACAAAGACTTCGCCAAACTACTGGGAGAATGGTGGACGGAGTATTTGCACCACAATCACCAACGTACAGTGGACCACGCATTACTCTGGGAAACGGCTAAAGCTGTTCTAAGAGGTAAAATTATAGCACACACTTTAGTAATAAAAAGGAGAGTGACCGACCAATATTTAAAAACGAGTAATTCTGTCAGACAAGCATACAGCAAGTTCCAAGAGTACCCTCTTGAGGACAACAAAAGAGCCTGGCTGGAAGCAAAGTCAGAATTTGAGTCATGGGCTAGGAAGAGGGAGATGTTGGGGAAGTCATTGAGGGATGCCGAGTTCCACAGGTTCGGAGACAAAGCTGGACGCATGATGGTCAATCTGGCCAGGGGCCGACAAACAGGGACCCAAATAGCAGCACTCAAATGACAGGATGACTCCATAACGACTAATCCGCAAGAAATAAATAGCATTCTGAGGAGGTTCTACGCTTCCCTGTATAAACCCCCATGGTCTGACCAGATGAAAGGACGGAGGTGGCTGGAGCGCATAGAACTCCCGTCGGTCTATGAAACTGACTTTTTAGAGCTCAACAGAGAAATGTCGGAGGAAGAGATCTCTAGGGTTATTGGAGATTTGAATATTTACAAGGCTCCTGGCCCAGATGGGTTTGACGCCAGTTTCTTGAAGGAACAAATTATTCCGCACCTGAAAAATCTATATAATGATTTCCTGAGGGGTCATGCCATTCCTGACCATATGAACACAGCCTATATTAAGCTCATTCCCAAGGGCAAGAAACCTACGACAGCCCGGCCAACCTTCGCCCTATCTCACTGATTAACCAGATCTGAAAATTGTGGCAAAAATTATGGTGGATAGATTGGCTGGGATTCTTCCTAAAGTATTGGGACCAGAACATGCGGGATTTGTGAGGGGGATATGGGGGGAATATAAGACGCTCGATGTGGTGAGGGGGGAGCTCCAGCCATGGTCATGCTAGATGCAGTAAAAGCATTCGATAGTGTGGGCTGGCCATGGCTGGAGCAGGTGCTGGACAAGTTTGGTGTGCAGGGTGGATTCAGAAACTTTTTGTCCTCCATATACACTAATCCCAAAGCAAGAGTTCACACACCGGGGTTTTTGTCAGACATGATACCACTAGGGAGAGGCACGAGACAAGGCTGCCCCATGTCGCCGCTGCTGTTCAACCTAGCCATCGAACCACTTGCCAGGTTCATTAATACAGGCCCAAGCTGCCAAGGGATTAAAGTGGGCGAGAGTGAGATAAAATCCAGTTTCTTTGTGGACAATATTGTCCTTTACATGGCGGACCCATTCAGGGACCTTCCCAGACTAATGAAGGAGTTGGATGCCTTTGGAG
Source organism: Dendrobates tinctorius (assembly GCF_039654945.1). Taxonomy (NCBI): domain Eukaryota; kingdom Metazoa; phylum Chordata; class Amphibia; order Anura; family Dendrobatidae; genus Dendrobates; species Dendrobates tinctorius. The sequence continues at coordinate 27,890,170 of NW_027361863.1, forward strand.
AGATATCGGGGTTTAGACTTAATAAAACCAAATGTGAGGCCTTGTTCCTTACTCACAGGCCTCAGGGTCATAGCCAGCAAGAACGGGGAAATGCTTTCATACACGGCATGCCAATAGCAAGAAAGGCGATAAGATATCTAGGGATCTCCCTGGGAAAAGACACAAGAGATATCTATAGACTTAATTATGCTCCCATTATAAATAAAATACTACAAGAACTAAAAAGATGGAGAGACCTGCCGTTGTCGCTCTGGGGAAGGAACTACTTGATCAAGATGATCAGCTTTTCTCGTTTGCTGTATCCCCTGCAAACTCTGCCCCTCCTTTTAAGACTTGTGGATGTAAACAAGTTTAACATGGCCTTTTCAGACTTTTTATGGAGGGGGAGAAAAAGTAGAATCAACAAGCACACTTTGATGCTCCCAAGGGAGGAGGGGGGATAGCATTACCTAATATCAGAGGGTATAATTTAGCCTGTATCGCCAGACACCTTATTGATTGGCTAAGACACACTAGCAAACACTCGGACGCACACTAGAGGCTGATTGGTGTAGGCCATGGAACCTCACAGAGGTCTTGCACTCTTCAAGTGTGGCATTGGATCCAAAGGTGAGAAACTCAGTGGTCTTTCCAGACACTAGAGGGGCTTGGAAAGCCATAAGATGCAAGCTAGGCATGTCATGGAAAATATCCAAATACTTGACACCCTGGGGTCACCCTGACTTTCGACAGAGAAAGGTTAATGCTTTGTTTGGAGTATGGAGGGAACATGAAGTTAGAACTATGGGGGACCGGATGCAGACTCAAAAAAATAGATGGATGACTGCAGATGAAATTTTTGACAAGTGGGGGCTCAAGCCATCTCATATCTTGCAATATGCTCAGCTACGACACCACTTGTTCACCAGGTTGCGAGACATACGCAAAGAATGCCAATCTTCAAAACTGTACAACCTTCTCTCTAGACACATATCTGACGTGAATATCTCAATTATTTATCGGACTTTGGGATGGACCTTACTACCATCAGGCCCACGTGAGCTTTTTAAGAACTGGGCAGTGAGATTGCAGGATGAGAGGGTGGGAGAATCATGGGCAGACATACCACCGGTTCAACTGGTGCACTGCACCGGGGCCCAGAGTCTCTAGGGGTCCCCTGCAGGGCGGCTAATGATGAGGGCAATATGGCCGGTTTCTCTGGGCCCGAGGCTCCTGGGGGCCCCTGGCCAGATTGCCCACATGTGCGGCGGGCAGGGAGCAATCCAAGGAGCTCCACTGCCTGCAAGAGCAAACAGTAGGAGCGGAGCTGCAAGGATCCTTCCTGCCCGGCGCCAGCGCTTCCTGTGTCTCTCTGATGTAGAGCAGCGCCGCTGAATGACGTCATCATTCAGCGGAACGGCCGCTGTGCCAGAAACACAGGAAGCAGCCAGAGGGCGGAGGTGGTGATGCTGCGGAGCGAACATGTGAGGTACTGTGCTGCCTGTCGCTGCTGCTGTGTGTGTGATTGTGTATGTGTGTGTGTATGTATGTAGTATGATGATGGGAGTGATGGGGAGAAGGCAATGATGTAGTATGTAGTATGTGTGTGGAGTGGATTTGTGTGTGTGTGTGTGTATGTATGTATGTGTCATGTGTGTATGTGTGTGTGTGGATCGATGTGTGTGTGTGTAGGTGGAGAAGGCCATGATGGATTGATGGGGAGAAGGCCATGATGGGGAGATGGGGAGAAGGCCATGATGGGGAGAAGGTCATGATGGGGAGAAGGCCATGATGGGGAGAAGGCCATGATGGAGGTTATGGGGAGAAGGCCATGATGGAGGTTATTGGAAGAAGGCCATGATGGAGGTGATGGAAAGAAGGCCATGATGGAGGTGATGAGGAGAAGGCCATGATGGAGGTGATGGGGAGAAGGCCATGATGGAGGTGATGGGGAGAAGGCCATGATGGAGGTGATGGAGAGAAGGTTGTGATGGAGGTGTTGGGGAGAAGGCCATGATGGGGAGATGGGGAGAAGGCCATGATGGGGAGAAGGTCATGATGGGGAGAAGGCCATGATGGGGAGAAGGCCATGATGGATTTATGGGGAGAAGGCCATGATGGAGGTGATTAGAAGAAGGCCATGATGGAGGTGATGAGGAGAAGGCCATGATGGAGGTGATGGGGAGAAGGCCATGATGAGGTGATGGGGAGAAGGCCATGATGGAGGTGATGGGGAGAAAGCCTTGATGGAGGTGATGGGGAAAAGGACGTGATGGAGGTGTTGGGGAGAAGGCCATGATGGGGAGATGGGGAGAAGGCCATGATGGGGAGAAGGTCATGATGGGGAGAAGGCCATGATGGGGAGAAGGCCATGATGGATTGATGGGGAGAAGGCCATGATGGAGGTTATGGGGAGAAGGCCATGATGGAGGCTATGGGAAGAAGGCCATGATGGAGGTGATGGGAAGAAGGCCATGATGGAGGTGATGGGGAGAAGGCCATGATGGAGGTGATGGGGAGAAGGCCATGATGAGGTGATGGGGAGAAGGTTGTGATGGGGAGAAAGCCTTGATGGATTTGATGGGGAAAAGGCCATGATGGAGGTGTTGGGGAGAAGGCCATGATGGAGGTGATGGGGAGAAGGTCATGATGGGGGTGATGGGGAGAAGGCCATGATGGAGGTGATGGGGAGAAGGCCATGATGAGGTGATGGGGAGAAGGTTGTGATGGGGAGAAAGCCTTGATGGATTTGATGGGGAAAAGGCCATGATGGAGGTGATGGAGAGAAGGCCATGATGGAGGTGATGGAGAGAAGGCCATGATGGAGGTGATGGGGAGAAGGCCATGATGGAGGTGATAGAGAAAAAGCCATGATGGAGGTGATGGTGAGAAGGCCATGATGGGGGTGATGGGGAGAAGGCCATGATGGGGATGATGGAGAGGGCAATGATGGGGATGGTGTGGGAAGAGGAAATGATGGAATTGGTGGAAAGGGCAATGATGGGGTGGGGGAGAAGGCAATGATGGTGGTAGTGGAAAAGACAATGATGGGAGTTATGGGGAAGGAGTCAATGATGGAGGTGGTGGAAAGGGCAATGATGGTATGGTGGGGGAGGAGGAAATGATAGAGATGGTGAAAGAGCAATGATGGGGTGGCAGGGGAGAAAGCAATGATAGTGGTGGGGAGAAGGCAATGATGTTGTGGGGGAGAGGACAATAATGGGATGCGGGGGAGGAGGACAATGAGGGGCGTAGGGGATTGGCATGGAAGGAAGAGGGACTTATAATGGACTTAGGAACAGGGGGAGGTGGAGGAAGACATTATTATCGCTTATGTCTAACACAGTCCCTTAGTATATAGTGTACTCACTTATTATGTCTAGCACAGTCCCTTAGCATATAGTATACGTACTTATTATGTATAACACAGTCCCTTAGCATATAGTGTACTCACTAATTCTGTATAACACCACCCTTAGTTACATAGTTTCCTCTTTTATTTTGTAAAACACCATCCCTTATTACGTACCATCCTCTCTAGTTATATATGGTGCCGTCCCTTATTATATAGCTTCCTCTGCTGTTATGTATAGTGCTGTCTCTTACATAGTGTATTCTTGTTAATTTTGTTATTAACAGTGCCCTCTTTTATTACATAGTCCCCTCCCTTTTTAGATATAAAATGACTGCTGATGGAGGAGTCGGTGACCAGACGACCAGTCCATCATCTCCTCCATTAGTAAGGAAGCTTTCCCAGCCATCATTGCATTATACAGCTAACAAGACAGGATGGTATGAAATAAACAACAGGGCTCTATATAATAGAATATGTAAGGAACGGTGCTGTACATAGCAAGAGAGGGCACTGTATAATAAGGGATGGCAATATACAGTACATAATAAAGGAGACTATGTAGTATATACATGTATGTGTGTGGCGCTATATATATATATATATATATACAGTATATATATCTTAGTCGCCATAAAAGGAAGGGGGCCCAGACATATTTCTTGCGCAGGGGCCCCAAGCTGTCAGCATCCGGCCCTGTGGAGAATCGATTCTGTCTGGTGGAATGAGTTACGTAAACATGTGAGTAATGAAAGGTGGAGGGATACTCATTTTCGAATGATACATAGAGCCATATTGGGTTTCAACCTACCAATTACACAAGCTCACCAAGAGAGGCGACAGGCTTGTCCAAAATGCGCCATTCCTAAGACAGACATGTTCCACGGAATATGGGACGGACAGCTGTTGATGAAACTGAAGAGGGTAATGATGTTAGAGAAAACAGAAACAGAGAGCAACAAAGACTCTAAGACGATGAATTTTTTTGCAAAAAGGAAAGACTTTATTATACAACAACTCTCTAGAGACGATATTCATAAACTGGTTTCGCAGCACAACCTGGTATAATCTAGAGGATCTGTAGGGCACGTTGGGAGGCTTGGGAGTGAGAGACGCCCTCAGTCATGAGTTAGGGGGCAGGGAAGTAGAAGGAGGGCCACGCCGCGATATGTAAAGATCATTAGTGAATCAGAAAGCTTCACTCGACTAAAGTAGAGGGAAGGGGGGAAAGGGGAGGGTGTTCTATTATTTTGATATTATTTTGATATTCGACCAATATCATAAGTGGTTTTGTCATATCTATAACAAACTGATATATGCAAAGCTGCACTGAAATGTACCACTAATTGTTTGACTTTTATGTTTTTCTATCTTTATGAAAATTCAATAAAAAAGGATTTGCAAAAAAAAGTCTGATTTCCCATTCATTTCTCTCTCCTCTGATATGATCTAGCATATCAGAGGAGAGAGAACTATGGTCCCCCGAGTCCCACCCAGTACCTCCACCAACCCAGGACCATCTGGCTCCATCCCCCGGCCCTCCACATCATATTCCCGGAAGAAAATGGTGGGCGCATGTGTAGTGCGCCCGCCAATATCTGCCGGCCAGTACCCGGCAACAGTAGGAGATTTTTCCTATTGGTTAATTTTGATCATTGTAATAGACTTTTATCACATTAACTTTATTTAGGTAAAAATAATAAAATAAAAAATTTATCTTTTTCCATTTTTCCATTAGGGTTGAGGTTAGAGCTAGGGTTAGGGTTGGGCTAGGGTTAGGGTTGGGGCTAGGGTTAGGGTTGAGATTAGAGCTAGGGTTAGGATTAGAGCTAGGGTTAGGGTTAGTGCTGGGTTAGGGCTGGGGCTAGGGTTAGGGTTGGGGTTAGGGTTGTGTTAGGGTAAGGCCTCTTTCACACATCAGGTTTTCGGCGTCAGGCGCGATCCGGCGCTTTTGACTAAAATCGGATCCGGCGAAATGCAATGCCATATCCGGTTTCCCCCCCATTGACTTGCATTTGCGCCGGATCGCGCCGGATGGCCATGCGTTTCATCCGATTTTCGCCGGATCCGGCAATGTGACGCGATCCGGCGTCTGGAAAAAACGGCTACTGTAACGTTTTTTGTCTCCGGCGAAAAAGCCGGACACGCCGGATCCAGCGTGTCCGGCTTTTTCATACAATGAAAGCCTATGAGCGCCGCAATGCGCCTGATCCGGCGACAGCCGGATCCGGCGGCCGGATCCGGTTTCTTTGGTCTGAGCATGCTCAGTAGCTCTGCCCACAGGACATATATAAAAGCAAGACAATGGGACCCTCAGCCACACCCAACATGCCACCCAAGCCAAGAACCAGGAGCAGGAGAAGGCAGCAGACATCTGCAGCAGCAGCACCATCAGCACCACTCCAAATGGAGCAGCATGCTGAACAACGGGAGGGGAGTCCAGCAGCAGATGAGAGACGGTAATTATCAAATCCCCCATTCCTCCAAACTAGGGCTATGGAATATCAAGATATTCATTGGCCCTTTGTTTCTCTTTATTCAACAGCCGCCCAATAGATGCAGCAGCAGCAGCAGCAGTAGCAATGGCAGCAGCAGAAACACCACCCACAGCCATGGAGTCTGGCCATGAGGAAGACAGCACATCTTCTGGGAGCCCTCCCTCGCATCGTCAGCGTTTGACGGTAAGTTTTTATTTCCAAAATCCATCATCTCTGTAATATATGTGTATTCATTGCCTTTTATTTCAAAACAGGAATCACAAGATGAAGAGGAGCTCCCAGAAGAAGAAGGAAGGGGTGGACAGACACTTGGAGTGGGCTCACAATTGGTAAGTTTTTTGCATCAAACGCAGAAACACAACATCACACTACACACAACACATAGAAAACAATGTTCTGCAGACCACACACAGCAAACAAATGCCTACATCCAAAGACATAACATTTTTTGTTTTCTTCTCTAGTCTTCCCAATCTGGTGCTCGGCCAAGAGGTCCTCGCAGTGCCTCCCAGGGTCGTCGGCGACAGCAACGTGGCGATCACCAGCGTGTAAGTATAAATATTTTTGCTTTGTTTTTTTTGCACTTTTTATTTCATTTCTTTTGTGGAGGCTAATTATGTTATTTTTGTCTTTTTCTTTAACAGCCTTCACAGCGTGTTCCCGACTCTGACGGTGAGGATGGAGGGATTGATGTGGACCGCCTCATCGATCTCGTCAGAGAAAGGGAGCCGCTCTGGAAAATGGCTGACCGCCGCCACGCTGACCTGATCGTTACCCGACGACTCTGGGAGGAAATCTGTTCGCTCCTTGTGGACCGCTGGGAGGACCTCGAAGCTCGGGCCCAGATTAAAGAGCGTAAGTATATACAGTACCGGTTGCTTGATTTAAACCAGTGTTTCCCGAACTCCAGTCCTCGTGGTCCCCATGGATCATGTGTTCAGGATTTCTATTTACTTTGGAAATCCTGAAAACATGACCCCTGGGGACAATGAGGACTGGAGTTTGGGAAACACTGATGTTGTATACTAACCTCTTTGTCCTTTCTCGTTTCAGGGGAGAGAATTGTGAAGCGGTGGCGGTCTGTGAGGGATCGTTTCAAGAAGGAGTTCAATAAAGAGATGCGGGCCCCGAGTGGATCTGGAGGACGCAGGAGCAAGTACAAGTACGCACGAGCCCTGTCGTTCCTCCGGGAGACAATGCTCACCAGAAGGTAAATATTACACACCACATGTGACAAAAAAATGTTTAGATGTAACTTTTTTTTTTCAGCCAGGGCCATACCATGTCACTATTTTAATTGTTTTTTTTTCTCTTTATTCCACAGCACGGTGAGCAGCACTCGGGAGCCTGCACGATTGGACCCTTCTGAGGCGATCCCTGAGGAGACCGTCACCGAGGGACACTTCGACCGCCCCGGTACATCTGCACCTTCCCAGCCTTCCCACACATTCGACCCATCTGTCCCATCCACCAGCACAGGAGCATCGTGGCCGCCTACATTACATGAAGCTGCTGGTGAGGAGATCGCTTTCCCTTTACCCCACCCTTCTGCCCCTGCCACCTCTAGTACACCTGCGGGTACTGGGCGGCAGCGGCAGAGGGGTCAGGAAAAGACTTATGCGCCAGAGTTCTTGCATCTGAATGCATCTTTCCAGAACTGTCTAAAAGTCTTGTCAGAACAAATCTCCGCAGGCTATAAGCAGATCAACTCCAGCATTCTGGAGGTGAAGACACTTCTGCAAACCATGCATTCAGAAGCAAGATCTTCGCCAAACCACACCTTTTTCAGGTCTGTTGTGGAGCGCATGGAAACACTCTCTCCTGCCCAGCAGATGCATGTAATGCATTCATGCCACGCTGCTCTCCAGCAAGTTACCTCCCAACCTCCTCCTCCCACCACAGTAGTTCCTCCACCTGCACCCCCTCCAGCCACTTTCCATCCTCCCCCTCCTATTACATCTACACCCCCTCCAGCCACTTTCCATCCTCCCCCTCCTATTACATCTACACCCACTCCAGCCACTTTCCATCCTCCCCCTCCTATTACATACCATCCACCTCCCCAGCACCAGCAACCTCCCCAGCACCAGCAACCTCCCCAGCACCAGCAACCTCCCCAGCACCAGCAACCTCCCCAGCACCAGCAACCTCCCCAGTACCAGCAACCTCCCCAGTACCAGCAACCTCCCCAGTACCAGCAACCTCCCCAGTACCTGCAAACTCCCCAGTACCAGCAACCTCCCCAGTACCAGACATCTCCCCACTTCCAGCAACCTGCCCCGTACCAGACATCTCCCCACTTCCAGCAACCTGCCCCGTACCAGACATCTCCCCACTTCCAGCAACCTGCCCCGTACCAGACATCTCCCCACTTCCAGCAACCTGCCCCGTACCAGACATCTCCCCACTTCCAGCAACCTGCCCCGTACCAAACTCCTTCCCCATACAACTTGCCATCAACATCATCTGCTCCTACAGTCCCTGCCCAACCCTCCACTCCACCACCCACCACCTCTTCTGCTTCCCACATGTCCACCCATTCTGTAGTTTTTTCCACACCTTCACCTCTAACTGTTCCTTCCCCACCACGATCCCAGTCCTCTCTCCACACTCCCAGTGTCGAAGTGTCCCGCAGCCCCTCCAGCAGTATTTCCACCACACACTACACAGATTTATAATGTGTGTATTTAAATAAAAATGACCAGTTTTATGGTTTCAAAGCTTTATTAAACAAGTTTATTAAAATTTTAAAAAAGTTTACTAAAAAAACATTTTTCAATAAAAGTTAAATTATTTTACACTGGTTGTCTGTCATTTCTTTCTGTGGCGAAAAAGGTTAAATACAGGGTATTTAAAAGGTGAAATGGTATTCAAAACTAGGTATATAACTGTGGGTAAATTTTAGCTTTTTGCCACAGTTGTGTTCCTGGTTGTGTTTGAAGCAAAGTATTTCACCTAAAAAGTTGTGTTTATTGTTGGTGATTTCCTAACAATGTACACAACTTTTGTTAAAAGGTGAAATACTTTGCATAAAACACAACCAGGTACACACCTGTGGCCTAAAGCTAAAAATAGAGACCATGACAAGATAGCCAACTTTGGTTGGCAAAGGTATATACTGTTGGTACAGAAGGTACACAAGTTTGGTTAGGGCACAAATCTTTCACACTCTGTCATCCTGCCAGTGTACTCTGCCTTGAGGTGACATAAAGTATAATGCAAAATTGTCCCTCATTACTGAAACTGTCACAGAACTTCTAGTGGTAATGTCCTGGTAATCTTGCAAGGTGGTTTCTTCAGAGGTGTCCTCAATGGAAATGGGTTCCTTGCAGATGACAAAATTGTGGAGTACCACGCACGCTTTGATCACCTCGTCCACAGTTTCTGTCTTGAGGTTGATCGCAGTCAATAGGACCCGCCATTTGGCTGTCAGAACACCAAAGGTACATTCAACCATTCTTCTTGCTCTTGTGAGGCGGTAATTAAAAATGCGTTTTGGTCTTGTCAATCCTCTGCTAGAGTACGGTTTCAAAAGGTGTTCTGACAGCTGGAAGGCTTCATCCCCTACACAGACAAATGGCATAGGTGGACCAGATGTTTGCGGCAGCGGTCTAGGTGGTGGGAACTGGAAGGTGTTTCCATACAGTTTACGCCCCATGGCAGACAGTTTGAAAACTTGAGAGTCATTGGAGCGGCCATAGGCCCCAATATCAACCGCAATAAATTTGTATTCCGCGTCAGCGATGGCCATGAGGACAATTGAAAAATATTTCTTGTAATTGAAATATTCCGATCCCGATCCAGCTGGCTTTACAATGCGGATATGTTTCCCGTCCACAGCGCCCAAGCAGTTGGGAAACTGACATATCTGTTGAAACTTGTCAGCAATTTCAATCCACCTCTCTGTTGTGGGCTCTGGTAAAAACTCTTCAGCTAAGGAGTCCCACAGTGCACGGCATGTGTACTTCACAATTCCAGATATGGTGGAAATCCCGAGTCTGTACTGGAAATGCAGTGACGAAAGGGATTCTCCAGTTGCCAGAAATCTGTGGGGAATTAAAAAACAATAAATTAGTTTTAAATCACAGCATTACATACCAAAACTGAGCTATAACACTTGGAGATACAAACTACCACCAACAAGATTGCAGTGAAAGTGTGCTCTGATGCGATCACATCCAATAAATGTGGCTTACCTTAAAGTCACCATCAGACGCTCTGCGGGTGAAACAGAGAAGCGGCAATAGGTGTCCGCTTTTCTTATGAGGTGTGCAATGCACTCCACCAAGTAATCAAAATTCTCCATTTTCATCCTAACATATCCAAAAAATTTATCCGGGTTTCGTCGAAGGTCCATGCAGAGTGTAGAATAGACCCCACGCGTCATTCTCTTGGCTGTGATGGGGTGGATCCACAAACGTCATCTACGATGCCTGATGCACTGCTGTCTCGCTCTCTCCTTCTCCAGAACAATCACCCTCAAACGATTCGCCTCCGCTATAAAATCCGCCAAATTCTTCAAAATATTTCCAATGACAACATCCATCTTCGCCAGTAACTTGCTCTTCTCTCCAACCTGCACTTTCTCCTCGACAACCTGTCAAAGAAGGGCTGTAGGAACACTCTATATATAGTTTTCCAGTAGCCAATCCCGTTCGGAAGGCCACAAGGGTCAATTTTAAAAACCGGATCCGGCGTAATCCGTCGAAAAACGGATAGAAAAACGGATGAACCGGATGAGACGGATCCGGTTTTGTCTGTCAAGAAAAAGACGGATCCGGCAGAAAACCGGATCCGTCACATCCGGTTTTACTAAACATTTGCCGGATCCGGCGTTCCGGCACGACGCCGGATCGCGCCTGACGCAGAAAACCTGATGTGTGAAAGTAGCCTTAGGGTGTTATTGGGGATGCATTTGTGGTGTTGGGGTAAAGGTTGTGGTTATGGTTGTGGTTAGGGTTGAAATTAAGGTTAGAATTGGGATTAGGGTCAGGGTTGTGTTGGGGTTAGGGTTATGGTAAGGGCTGTGTTAGGGTTGGAGTTAGAATTGGGTGTTTCCACTTTTTAGGTACATCAGGGGTCTCCAAACGCGTCATAGTGCCCGCCATTGATTCCCGCCAATTTTGCGTTCAAAAAGTCAAACTGTGCTCCCTCCCTTCTGAGCCGTGCCATGCACCCAGACAGTGGCTTTCCCCCCACATACAGGGTATCGTGAACTCAGGAGAAATTGCCCAACAAATCTAGTGGTCCATTTTCTCTTGATTCCCTTGTGAAAATAAGAAAGTTTGGGTCTAAAATAATTTTTTTGCTTTAGTTCTTGTGAAGCACCTGAAGGGTTAATAAACTTATTGAATGTGGTTTTGAGCACCTTGACGGGTGCAGTTTTTAGAATGGTGTCACTTTTGGTTATTTTCTGTTATATTGAACCCCCAAACTCACTTTAAATGTGAGGTGGTCCCTAAAAAACAAATGGTTTTGTAAATTTTTTGGGAAAAATGAGAAATCGCTGGTCAACTTTTAACCCTTATAACGTCCTAACAAAAAAAATTATGTTTCCAAAACCTCTCTGACCTTTCCCGGCACCTGCGCACTGCAGGACTCAGCTCTGCCCTCAACAGGGCAGAGCAGTGCGCCTGCGCAGGAGCCACGACGGGAAGCAAAGAAGAGGACGTCATCGTTAGAAGATGGGAGGCGCCGGACTGGACCGCGACACCCATCAGACCAAAACCGGACCCAGACCGCCCCTGGGTGAGTATAATATAACTCGTTTTTCTTGTCTTTCAGGTTACTTCGGGGTCTTATCTACAACATTACAGAATGATGTAGATAAGCCCCTGATGGTGGTGACGAAAAAATAGGTGACAGATTCCCTTTAAGGATGGCTGAAAGAACAGACAAGCTGGCAAGGATCTGGTTAGAAGTTGTCAAAGCATCTCTCAATAAGTGAAGATAAATCAGAGGAAATAGACACAGAACTGTGTATGTAATCTATGACAGTATGAAAATGCAGAGACCCCTGTAGTCTCTGGTGAAAAAAAAACTTTTGTAGTTCCAGCACACGATATAGGAAAATTAAAAAAAGCCTTTATTTAGTCCATCATTAAAAATTACAATACCAAATGTAATAAAAGCATGTGTAGGCTTACGCGTTTCGGATCATATTTGACCCTTAATCATAGCACTTATCAAGGAAAAGCAACCAAAGAAGGCTGCCTTGGGTAACACCCACCAGAATCAGCTGTAATACCAGCATCACTAATTCAAGGTTAGCAATAGTACCTCACTGGATTAACCCTATGATGCATCCATCTTATACAAACATGTTACAATGTGAATTCTCACTTAGTGATAATCTAATGGTTTAGTCACTTTTTAACCAAATTTTTATATATATAAATTTCAACAGGAAGGGATGGGATTACAGGCACACCCCACCGCACCCAGAGAAAAAAAAAAAATTAATAAAAAACCTTTGAAAAAAAAAAAAACCTTTTAAAAAAAAAAAATTTAATAAAAAAACCTTTGGAAAAAAAAACCTTACAAAAAAAAAAAATTAGTAAAAATTTTTTTTTGTTTTTTTTTCTCTTTTCCTTTCCCCTCCTCTTTCTTTCAATTTATCTCTATGTTTCCAACTATTTTAGTATAAATACATCAATTCATGCTTCAAATTTAATCCTGCTGGATATCTGGTGTTAAGTTTTAGAATCCATCGAGCTTCAGTCATGTGGAGTAGTTTAATTCTATCACCACCACGTCGAGGAGCAGGAACAAATTCCAAAGCACTTACTCGCAGGCTATTCAATTCTCCCTTATGTTCATGCAAAAAATGCTTAGAAGCCCTCGAAAGACTGCGGGTAGTGATATTATTGATGTCATAAATGTGTTCCGACAACCTTCTTCTTATACTACGACTAGTGGATCCTACATACTGTTTTCTGCATATCGTGCAAAAAATAATATAAACACAGTAATCAGTAGCACAATTCATAAAAGTTTTGAGATGAAATACTTGACCCTCATTGCTTGTAACAGACTTATTATTATTTATCATGAATTTCCATAAACCACATGACTTCTGCCCGCATCTAAATGAGCCTTTCGTAGATAACCATGCACAACCTGTTTTACCGGTGTTCTCACTGAGTTCACTGGGAGAGATTATATTTCCTATTGTCAAGGATTTTTTTGGAACAAATTTACAACCATTTTTTTAGAATTTCCCTAAGTGTATTATCAGTAGTTAATAATGGTAGATGTTTACGAACACCATTAATTACTTCGTAGTAATTGCTATGATATGTAGTGGAAAAAATCATTTCATTGGAAAAATCTTTCCTATCTGATTTTTTTGACTGAAGTAGATACTGATCTCTACTTTTTTCATTAGCCTTTGTTTCAGCTTTTTTGACCATTTTATAATTATAACCCCTGTGTTGTAGCCTTTTTTTGATATTATCACATTCTTCCTTATATTTTCTATCATCGGTGCAGCACCTACGGGCTCTGATAAATTCCCCTGTGGGGATATTCCTGATCACATGTTATGGGTGTTGACTAGAAGCATGCAAAATGGAATTTCCTGAAATTTTTTTACGGAAAAGCTGACAATCTACTTTTTTGTTTGAACTATCACCACTCAATTGAATGTCGAGAAAGGAAATCATATCCCTATTAGTATCCACTATGAAGGACAAATTTAAATTATTATTTAAAACTAGACACTAAATCATTTGATCCTTTCCACACTATCAAAATATCATCTATGAATCGTAAATATTGTTCTATATAATCTGAATAAGGATTAAATTCAGAATCAATAAAGTTCGACTCCCACCAGTTCATGTACAGATTAGCCAGGGATGGGGAGAATTTGGCTCCCATGGAACATCCCTGACACTGCACATAGAACTGGCGGGAGAATTTAAAGTAGTTATTTTGAAGCAGAAATAAAGTAACATCTAAAATAAATTCTTTCATTACATCAGAATAATTGGAGTATATATTCAGTTGATCTGTCAATGCTTGCATAGCTAGGCCATGTGGGATACAGGAATACAGCGTTTTTACATCACAAGTCATCCACATGAAATTCTCATCCCAATTCTGATTTGACATTACTGATAGCACATGTTTGCTGACTTTCAAATAACTAGGTGACATAACTACCAATGGTTGCAATCTCTCATCTAACCAGGAACCAAGTCTTTCCAATAATGAATCCACACCTGACACTATAGGTCTGAAAGGGGGAGGAAAAAGCCCTTTATGAGTTTTAGGTAGGGCATGAAAACTGGGAATTTTGGGATTTACTGATAATAGGTATTCTTTTTGTTTTAAATTGAGAATGCCTAGATCAAATCCTTCTTGTAAAATTTTTTCCAATTTTATTTTTAGAGTTTGAGTTGGATCCCCATCTATTTTCTTATAAGCATGGCTATCATTTAAAATGTTATTAACCTCTCTTACATATAGGGTCTTATCCAATATTGCCACTGATCCCCCCTTATCAGCATTCTTCACTACAATGTTTGGATTATTTCGTATGTTTTTTAAAGCTCTTCTTTCTCCCTTGGATAAATTATCCCCCTTGTTATTATTGGAAAACACTGATTTTAATTCTCGTTCCACAGAGAGCTGAAACTCATCCATAATGGGGGCTCTTGATTGTAAAGGATAGAAATCCACATTTGGCACTCTAGAAACCACACTGTTATCACTGACAAAATTGTCCCTTTGTGAAGAATCAGATAAAGAATTAAGTTCTGTCAAGGCAAATTGTTCCCTAAACGTGAGTCCTGCATATTCATTAACTGGTAAGAAAGAGGTATTAATTTCAGCAGCTGATTGATCCTGGTCGAAAAAATGTTTCTTAATGGTTAATCTCCTCACAAATTTATTTCCATCCAAAATTGTAGAAAAAAAAATCTCCATTGTTCTTAGGCACAAAGTTAAGCCCTTTGCGCAATACTTTCAGTTCATTACTAGTAAGAATACATGCAGATTGATTTAGGACCGTAAACTGATTTATTTACCATACCTCGTTCTGCAATTGTATTTTCTGCGTTTTAGCTCTGTGCTTACGCCCCGCTCTTCTATAGGATTTTGATTTGGATCTATGTTTGGGGTTACTCCGTTTTTTGCCGCACTAGATCCTTCCCCTGAACTACAACAATCATTTTCGTCTTCTTCCATTTCTCCATCAGTTGTTTCAAGTTCAGAGGAGCTGAAAGTAACTCGTGATGTTCCTCCACCTCCTAAAATCCTATTAACACTTTGACCTTTTAGAATTGATTTTGGTTTCTTTAAAGACCTAGAATTTCTATAAGGTCTTTGCGGGGGTCGCCAGTCATACACATGTCCGGTCTCAAAATCTTTGACATCTCTTTCATATTTTTTCTGTTTGTTTTCAACAATGGTATCCTCTAATTTATCCAATCTATCCATAATGTCAGATCTCAGTTTCTTATATGTGGCATTATCAAAAGATTCTGTCAAAGAATTTTCAATTTCTTTGATTTTTAGATCAAGTTCTTTTACTTTTTTTGTTCAGAATCTATAAGAAGCTCCATAAGCTTAAGGGAACATCCCGTCAAAATGTCATTCCATTCTTTTTGGAAAACTTCATCAAATTGAACAGTAGACTGTTTTTTTATTCTTAATCCTCTGGGAATCATCAAATTTTCTACATACTTTTCAAGCATAATATGATCCCACCAGGTTCTCAGGCGTGTAGACAAGAGTTTCTCCAATTGTTGCATGTTATGTCTTAAATCAGCCTGACCTTCCATATTGGGATTTCCCTTATTTTTGGAGACTATAGTTGCCACTTTTTCCAGTTTGGATTTATCGTTTAAACTCAGGAATAAAGTCTCCTTGAAAGTGACTTCCATTTTCTCAGAAAATTCGTAATCCAAATGAAAGGGGAATTAGGAGAGTGTGACAAACACTTATAACTCCTGTGGGCAGCTGTAACGCTGTTAATAGTGAAGGATAAAAATTCCTTCAGCGTTAATAAACCCGGGAGCACGAAAAAAGTTCAGACAGTAACAATATCAGGCAATACGTGCTACATTTATCCAGTATTTTATGCTATGATTAAGGGTCAAATATGATCCGAAACGCGTAAGCCTACACATGCTTTTATTACATTTGGTATTGTAATTTTTAATGATGGACTAAATAAAGGCTTTTTTTAATTTTCCTACATCGTGTGCTGGAACTACAAAAGTTTTTTTTTCACCAAGAATTTTCTCCCAGATGGGGATGGATTCATTCCGTGCACCGAGATCATGGAAAGGAGGACTGGGCAGGCTGGACCAGGTGAGCTGAAGATTAATTCTATATTCCCTGTAGTCTCTGTACTTGATGTAAAACTTGCATCCTTTTTGACACCTCTGCCTTATGCAGGAATGATAGGATGAGGCTGCCGATATTGTGGCCAACAGAATCTCCGTGGGTTTAATTACTGTGTCCTGTGGGTCCCCACGCCATGGATGCCCAAGGTGCCTCTGCTCCCCATGAGTCCCACAAGCCATGTACAATGTCTACCTCCTGGGATAGAAAATAACTTGGTGGAACTTGATCCACCAAAGGTATAGCCAATAGCATAACATTGGACTTTGCCTCCCAGTGAGCTCATCGCTCTCGTTACCCAGGTCCCGGACCCCTAATATTAAAAATACATTCCCCAGGGTGTGGAGGAGGCATATCAGGCCACATAGGATGATCTAGTTTCAGTCATTTTACAGTGACCCCTTAATATTGCTGCAGGGTTTCATCAATGGTCTTAGACCTATAGTCCAGATCGTAGTATGTACTAGTCGTCCTCGGTGGCGTAATGTGCAATGGATTAATCTGATGGAAACAGTCC
Source organism: Dendrobates tinctorius (assembly GCF_039654945.1). Lineage (NCBI taxonomy): Eukaryota > Metazoa > Chordata > Amphibia > Anura > Dendrobatidae > Dendrobates > Dendrobates tinctorius. The sequence continues at coordinate 27,906,869 of NW_027361863.1, forward strand.
AGGGTGCTGAACTAGAAAGCAAGTACAAGAAAAAAATAATTTGGCCGCCACGCAGCCCAGACGAGGAAGAGGGAGGCAGAGAGGGGAAAGTAACCAGCAAGGAGGAGATAGAGACTACAGCAATGTAGAATGTTGGTCTTATGGGCAAAAAGAACATTTTTCTGCCAAATGTCATACAAAGTCAACAACCACTATCAGAATGCCCCCATAGGAAACTGGCAATCCAGAGGTCTCCCTGTGCCCCGTTATTCCCCCCAGAACTCAGATTCACTGTTCCCATTCCTGTGTGGAGGAACAAACTGTTTCATTCATGATAGACACTGGAGCGGCCCGTACAGTATTAGAGCATGAACATGTTCCGGAAGACACATTGTCACCAGAATATGGGACTTGTGAAGGGGTAGAGGGACGACCTACCAAATTACAAGTGACTCAGCCCGTCTGACTGAATTTGCATAATTCAATTTCAATTGTGACCCAGGTTTAGTCGCCCTGATGTATCTTCTAATTTGTTGGGGACAGACTTGTGGCAGAAAATTAGAGCCTGCACAGAATTCACTCCAAATGGTCCTAAGATGACTACCCCCATAGACGAAGGCCCCCTGTGTACTATCTTGTCCCTGACACCTCCTACAGCCCTGGACAGTACATGATCCAATCCCCATTCCCTACCTACCTTGGCAGGAGAATATCTAGTATGTGGTCACCAGGCCTATCAATGGCTTCTCCCGGGTGCAGAAGGAACCTTCTTACGCCTGCTACCTTCATACTTCTGTATGGTGACCTAGACATAAATGCTGTCCACAAACATTCCCTATATATATAAATGCATGAAAGGCTGAGATACACAGTACTTTACCAGGCAGTATAACACATGATAGGCTTAGGTACACTAGCTTAACTGAGGTAGCACACATAATAGACTTAGATACAGCCTGTTAGCAGATGGCATCACACATGCTACACTTACAGCCAGCCATTTAGCAGAAGGTATCTCATATGAGGTTTAGGTACAGCAGTTTAGCAGACACATCACATTGATCAGGCAGCATTACACATGATATGTGTGACGTCCGCCTGCGGGTCTGGGCTGCAGCCAGGCAACAACCCGAGAAACACTGATACCCTTTACCCCTATACAGGGATCTGGATTTATAGCAGAGCCCAGGAGGCGCTGTCTGAATAGGAGCAGTGTCCAGAGCAGGACGGTCGTCAGAAAGGTGTTCCAATACAGGACACAAACGTGGAGATATGAGAGTCTAAACCAGTCGGGCAGCAATGGTACAAAAACGGTAGACAGAAGCAGAGTCAGATTCAGGCCAAGAGTCATAAACCAGGAGAGTAGCAGAGGTACAGAATCGTTAGGCAGAAGCAGAGTCAGATTCAGGCCGAAAGTCATAAACCAGGAGAGTAGCAGAGGTACAGAATCGTTAGGCAGAAGGAGAGTCAGAAGTCCAGGCCAAAGTCAGTCAGTCAGTCAGTCAGTAAGTAATTCACACAGCAACACACAGGGGAACCGAGAATATATCTGGCGGCTTGCAAGACCAGTCCCAAGGTATTTCAGGGATCAGGTCACCCCTCATAGGTTCCTGGACTGATGATGTCATCAGTACCGCCCCCAGGACCAGGCCAGATGGAGATGCAGTAATCTCTTGATGACTGACAGAGGGGTGGAGCCTGCGTCCACCAGATGCCTGCGCAGGTGCCCTTACTCTGTCAGCACCATAACTCCCGGGCGAGCCATGGCGCCTCCTAGTGACCGCAACAGGAGCAGCAGACCCAGAATTTAACGGCGACGTGACAGACCGGCGCCTCCTAGAGGCTAAAGCCGGGACAGTAGGCTCTGAGCCTGACGTGACAGAACCACGGCCCCTTCCAGTGGCCAAGGCAGGAACAGCCGTCCCTGAGTCTGACGATAAAGTGGCGGTCCGGCGCCTCCTAGTGGCCGCGACCGGAACAGCAGGCCCTAAGTCTGGCGGAAACGTGACAATATGATTAGATACAGCTATTTAGCAAGCGATATGATACAAGATTGGCTTAGATACGGCAGATTAGTGGCGTTTTCTTGGTGTTCATAGACTTGGTAAGAGCAGACATATGTCAGTGGGAAAGTTTGTAGCCCTGGGACAGATTTCCATCCATGAGACCAGAGATGTCCATCTGCTGCCCCCGCTCTCCTCACCCCGCAGAATATGGAGCAATTTACACCTTATCACGTCCTCGCACAAAGCGGAGGATCATCATCCGCCTGTGACTGGCCGGAGGCGAAGGGCACTGACCGCAGCGATGAAGAAAGCTCTCACCCTCGTGCGGCCAGAGCGGACAGACGAGGAGAAGCCTGAGACCGACATGTACCGCACACATCTGCCCATATACCACAGAGCAATGTGTCTGCTGTATACACTGCACCCAAATACACACAGCCTCTCCTGTGTGATACTGTCTGCTAAACTACTGCATCTAAGCCCATCAGCTGTGATACTGTGTTAAGCCACTGCATCTAAGCCCATCAGCTGTGATACTATGTTAAACCGTTGCATCTAAGCCCATCAGCTGTGATACTATGTTAAACCGCTGCATCTAAGCCCTTCATCTATGATATTACATTATACTGCTGCATCTAAGCCTCTCATACAGTATGTGACTCTCTCTTCTAAACTGCTGTATCCATACCTATCATCTGTAATACTATGTTAAACTGCTGCATCTAAGCCTCTCATTTGTGATACTGCCTGTAATGTAAAATGTCTGTAAGGTAGAACTTTCTAGAATCCTCAATTCTTTCCAGAAAATTGCCTTGTCACACAGCATCATCCTCCCTCCTTATCAGCTCTGTGCTTGCTGGTAACATGAAACCGTCCATTTCCTCTCGCAGCCTTCCCCCCTGCAAGGGAAAGCATTGCTTTGTTCTGAAATTATGAAGCTTGAATACAGGTATAGGAAATATTAAAAGAAGCCTAGCGCGCACTTCGCTTGTGACAGATATATGAAACTCACATTTCTGCAAAGGGCACGAAGCCAGCTTTCTAAACCCCTAAGTTTCACGATTCTCGGACTTCCAGAAATTGAGATATGGATTGCTCCCAAATGGAGTGTCCTATCTAGTGCATTCTTGATGTTTTCTTGTTGGCTTCGTTACACTGGGAAACATGATAACTTTGGTGAGTTCATACGAGCTTCCCCCATTAAGATATGGTTATCATAACCTTTTTAGTTAAGTTATAACTGAGAGAGAAGGGGGGTTGGACCTCACCTGACCGCCCATTTCGTGAGGTCACAGACCCTAGGCTATTGGTATTCCCTACCAAATTCCAGTCAGTTAAGCTGGAGATCTGATGCTGAACAGACCTACCCCATGTCTTGGGATGTTTGGCTGCTGCCCATCCCCCGAGCCACATGGTCTGCCTGATACCACCTAGGCACATGTAAGTGTTACTTTCTGCTTTTTAGTTCATGTTGTTTTCATATTTGCAACTGTACATATTTAATGTCTCAATTTATTACAACTTTTGTATTTGTAATCACTGCCCAACTTTGGGGAATAAATTGTAAAATTATCAGTTTGACTCCTTGCTCTAAGAAACGAACTATGCGCCTTTTTTAGATAATCGCTACTAATTTAGGGTTTGTCACGGACCCTCTTAATTAACTCTGTGATTAAGTAAAGCGTGGCTGGTGGCAGTGTGGTGTGCATGGCTGGCTAGGCTAGCTGGCAGTATGGAAGGGTCTTATATTGCTGTATGAGGGGCTGCGGCCACGGCATTGATAATTCCCTTACTGCAGTAGTCTAATTGGCCGTGCACAACAAGCAGCCTGTCCGGCGACTAATTATCCTAGGTGCAGTTCCCTGACTGACCTGAGGGTAAGGGGGCAGCGGAGAGCTGCGAGTTCCAAAGTGGAACTGAGAAAGTGGGATATACATAAATCCCCACAGTTCTTGGAAGGTTGTTAGCAGTGGTAGGGCATCCAAAATACCCCCCTGCGGTAAATTGTTAGAGCGAGATTAGCTTGCTGTATATTTTTGTCACATGGTGCCAGTTGCGGGATAACTAAGATAAGCTGTTATGAATGAGTCACCGAAGGAGAAAAAAACAAAAATACAAGCTAAGTCCAGAAAACCGGAGAGGTTGGTAGCTATCGGATTGCAGACCCCTGATCCTATTCACCACAACTAACAGTAGCCGTGGGGGGTTCCTATGGTGCCCTAGACCCCTCGTTCACAGCCGGAGAACTAAATAAGCCTAAAGAAAGAAAGGGGAAATCTAAACTGCCCCAGGGCAGACCTCAATAGCAATAGACAGCCCCCAACATGTATTGTCGGTGAAAAGCAGATGAAAACACAAACACAGACAGAAAGACAGGTTGAGCAAACGATGGGGCCCAACTAACTAAATAGGAAAGGACAGAAAAGATGCTGGCTGCAATCTGCAAAAAACCCTACCAAAAATGTCCCAACCGTCTGATAGGGAAAAAGGCCCTGAAGTCGCTAGACTTCAAAATCACTATATCAGCACTCAGGTATATTCTGAAAACAGAGCAAAGAGATAAACTGATCAGAGACAAAAATGGAGCTCAGCCCGTCCCAACAAAGGCAGGCTGAACACAAAACACGAAGCAAACAGACAAAATCTCATGGAAAAATAAGAGAGCAAAAACTTAGCTTTCAGTAGACAGGACTAACTGGTTGCAAGAGCTCAGAGCAGAAAGGATCACCAGCACCCCTGTAGGACGTCGGCTGCCTTATATCCACTCAGTGATTCCGGGTGTCCAATCAGGCTCCACCTGTTCAGATGACAGGTTCTTCTCAACCCAATCAATTTCACTACCTCTCTTCACCAGCAGAGGGAGTTCATCAGACATCAACGGTGAAGGGGAAAATGAACTCACAACAATAAGCCCCCACTGTGCCTGTGATAGCCATGTGCCGGCAGTGCGTCGCATCCCTCCGTCCGCTGACCTACTGGTGCCAGTGGTGGGATCGTGACCTATTGGAGGCACAGGATCCTCTGTCCATCACAATTTGGCGGCAGCAGTCCGCCGTTCCTCACATATTGGTGGCAGCGGTGGGATGTTCCTCACACTGCCTGATAAATTGCTGTATCTCAGCCAATCATGTGTATCCTAGTCAAACATTTGTGATAGCCGGCCGTGGATGCCACTATCTGCTAAAATGCCATATTTTAGCTTATCATGTACGGTACTGACTGGTGAGTCAGTGTATCTAAGCCTATAATGTGTGACACTGTCTACTGAGCTGTGTACCTAAGCCTATCATGTGTGATACTACGATTTCAATGCTGAGCATTCAATTTGCTTCCGCCTCCAGTAGTTACCAGTTTAGCTCAGTTTCGGGGTTTTCTTCCCCTCATTTTAGATCCTTTCTATGTTATAATACAAAGAATTGATGTTTATAGGAAATACTGGAATGTTTACATTGTGTTCCGTCTCATTTCCGTGAGTCACACATACAGTACATTCAGTGCATAATCATCTGCGTTCTGCTCACGTAATCACCAAGTGCATTATCCCACAATGTGGCCGATGTTGGATCTCACTTACAGAACAAGTCTTTCTTGTGTTATTGGACGTCTGCAGTGTGATAATTTGTGGCCTTATTTCACAAAGATTTTCTATACACCTGCAGAATACATTTACCTCCTACACACTTCAATGTGAAGCTGTCTTCTGAATTTCTGCAATTATCATGAAACTGATAGTTGAAACATAAAGTTTATGTGCATATAACGACTATAATACTGCTCCTATGTACAAGAATATAACTACTATAATACTGCCCCTATGTACAAGAATGTAACTACTATAATACTGCCCCTATGTACAAGAATATAACTACTATAGTACTACCCCTATGTACAAGAATATAACTACTATAATACTGCCCCCTTTGTTCAAGAATATAACTACTATAATACTGCCCCTATGTACAAGAATATAACTACTATAATACTGCTCCATATGTACAAGAATACAACTACTATAACACCGCCCCTATGTACAAGAATATAACTACTATAATACTGCCCCCTATGTACAAGAATATAACTACTATAATACTGCCCCTATGTACAAGAATATAACTGCTATAATACTGCTCCTATGTACAAGAATATAACTACTATAATACTGCTCCTATGGACAAGAATATAACTACTATAATACTGCTCCTATATACAAGAATATAACTACTATAATACTGCTCCTATATACAAGAATATAAATACTATTATACTGCTCCTATGTACAAGAATATAACTACTATATTACTGCCCCTATGTACAAGAATATAACTACTATAATACTGCTCCTATGTACAAGAATATAACTACTATTATACTGCTCCTATATACAAGAATATAACTACTATAATACTGCTCCCTATGTACAAGAATATAACTACTATAATACTGCCCCTATGTACAAGAATATAACTACTATAATACTGCCCCCTATGTACAAGAATATAACGACTATAATACTGCCACTCTATACAAAAATATAACTACTATATTACTGCCCCTATGTACAAGAATATAACTACTATACTACAGCTCCTATGTACAAGAATATAACTACTATAATACTGCTCCTATGTACAAGAATATAACTACTATAATACTGCCCCTATGTACAAGAATGTAACTACTATAATACTGCCCCTATGTACAAGAATATAACTACTATAATACTACCCCTATGTACAAGAATGTAACTACTATAATACTGCCCCCTATGTACAAAAATATAACTACTATAATACTGCTCCTATGTACAAGAATATAACTACTATAATACTGCCCCTATGTACAAAAATATAACTACTATAATACTACCCCTATGTACAAGAATATAACTACTATAATACTGCCCCTATGTGCAAGAATATAACTACTATAATACTGCTCCATATGTACAAGAATACAGCTACTATAATACTGCCCCTCTGTACAAGAATATATCTACTATAATACTGCCCCCTATGTACAAGAATATAACTACTATAATACTGCCCCCTATGTACAAGAATAAAACTACTATAATACTGCTCCCTGTGTACAAGAATGCAACTACTATAATACTACTCCTGTCTACAAGAATATACTATAATACCACTCTTATGTACAAGAATATACAGTTTTGCTCTAAAGTTCACATACCCTGGCAGAATTTTTGTTTTCTTGGCCTTTTTTTCAGAGAATATGAATGATAACACCAAAAGGTAAAATCCTCACTTGTGACCTGTTTACTTGTAATCAGTGTGTGTGCATAAAAGCTGAGTGAGTTTCTGGGATCCAGACAGACTCTTGCATCTTTCATCCAGCCACTGACATATCTGGATTGTGAGTCATGGGGAAAGCAAAAGAATTGTCAACGGTGGCACAGTGGATAGCACTACAGCCTTGCAGCGCTGTGGTCCTGGGTTCAAATCCCACCAAGGACAACATCTGCAAGGAGTTTGTATGTTCTCCCTGTGTTTGCATGGGTTTCCTCTGGGTACTCTGGTTTCCTCCCACACTCCAAAACCATGCTGATAGGGAATCTAGATTGTGAGCCCATTGGGAACAGTGATGATAATGTGTGCAAAGTGCTGCGGAATATGTTAGCGCTATATAAAAATAAATATTATTATTATTATCTACGAGAAAAGGTAGTTGAACTGTTTAAAACAGGAAAGGGATACAAAAAGATATCCATGGAAATGATAATGCCAGTCAGCAGCGTTTAAACAGTGATTAACAAATGAAAAATCACGGGCTTTGTAAAAAGAAAACCATGGTCAGGTAGACCAACTAAAATGTCGTCCAGAACTGCCAGGAAAATTGCAAAGAAAATTTTCTTTTTCTGTAAAAAGAAAACCATGGTCAGGTAGACCAACTAAAATGTCGTCCAGAACTGCCAGGAAAATTGCAAAGAAAAACACACAAATCACATCAGCTGAAATGCAGGAATCTCTGAAAACTAGTGGTATGGTTGTTTCAAGATGCACAATAAGGAGGCACTTGAAGAAAAATGGGCTGCATGGTTGAGTCGGCAGAAGAAAGCTATTACTGTGCAAATGCCACAAAGTATCTCACCTAAAATACACTAAACAGCACAGAGACAAGACTCAAAACTTCTGGAACAAGGTAATTTGGAGTGATGAGACCAAATCTGAACTTTTTAGCCACAACCATAAACGTTAAATTTAGAGAGCGGTCAACAAGGCCTATAATGAAAGGAACACCATTCCTACTGTAAAGCACGGAGGTGGATCGCTGATGTTTTGGGGATGTGTGAGCTGCAAAAGTACAGGAAACATGGTCAAAGTAGAAGGAAAGATGAATGCAGCACGTTATGAGCAAATACTGGAGTCAAATTTGCAATCATCAGCTGGAAGCTGAGCATGGGACGTACTAAGCCATTCCAACATGACAACAATCCAAAACACAAAGCCAAGTCGACCTGTCATTGGCTACAGCAGAACAAAGTGAAGGTTCTGGAGTGGCCATCTCAGTCTCCTGACCTAAATGTCATTGAGCCAGGAATTTACAGGAACTGGAGGCTTTTTGCCAAGAAGATTGGGCAGCTTTACCATCTGAGGAAATAAAGAACCTCATCCACAACTACCACAAAAGACTTCAAGCTGTCATTGATGTTAGAGGGGGAAATACACGGTATCAAGAAATGTGTTATGTGAACTTTTGATCAGGGTCACACAGGAGAAGGGATGTATCGACTTCACCAACCTCTGGGGAGGGGAGAAAAGGACCAGGCAGGGATCTGCTCTCTGGCGCCACCACTTGCTTCAGATCAGTCAGGGAGCTGAACAGAGGGAAAATAGTTGCTGGAAAGGCTTCCCTTACAGGTACGAGTTATTGAGGCACTCCCAGTGAGGGGCAATATACATCACCAGTCCAGGCTGGGGATATATATATATATATATATATATATATAAACCTCCCAGCCATCACTATCAGAGTTCTTCACTAACGGAGTACGGTATGCTGCCACCACTTCCTCTTTCGATATAAGCCCTGTCCTACAGCAGGCATATATTAGGTCAGATACCAACCCAGGTAGCATATAATGTAACCAACTGAGCATGCGGACATGGGGATTTGTGAATCAAGATAAAAGAAGAGCCCCGCTATAAAGGCATAATAGATAAGTACAGGTATATATGTATATATACAGAACAATATACAAGTATACAGTCAAGAGTGTAGTACAAGGGTAGGGTACAGATAGATTACAATTACTGTGTTATGTAGCATGTGACCACAGGGAGGCAATGATGTATCACAGGTCCAAATCTTAGTTACGTGATTCCCGTGGCCACGTTAGCTAATGGTCCTCCGGCAAGTAGAAAAACTAAGTCCAAAATGAGGGGCTGCCTAATATCACCTAGGCTGCTCCCTCCCACACTCTGCACCCACCCCTGGGCTGGGCAGCCTCTCTCCACTCATATCTGAGTGAATGCTTTTCCGGCTAGAAACGGGAATGTCTATAACTTTCCGCCCGAAAGTTCAAATGAGTTGGCACTGGAGCCACTGGGTTCTCCTGGATTTAATCTGTGCATAGAGACCAAATACGGCTACTGTATTCAATTCCTGGTAGTTATGTTTTGTAACTCAATAACGCAGTGATAGGGGTGGCTGAATGTCATGGGTATGTGGGAGAAGGAATGCAGATTCTGATAATGAGCTTGGCTAGGCTCAGAGATATTATATTCTGTTATTATAGGACATTTTCCAGATTCAATACCTCAGAGCCTTGCTGTGACCTGTGGTGCTTGAGTTAGATAAAGCAATCCATTTTGGCTGGTCCTGCAGGAGAGTTCACACCCATGTGATAATTGGTAGGGACACACAGCTTCGAAGGGTTTGTTCCTGGAGTTAATTAAAGGAAAACATTGGTTTGCTCTTTATGGCCTGGGGGAATGCAAGGGTGGGGGCACATTTCAGGAGAGGAGAGAGATCTCCTGAATCTATAATCTGAAATGGAGTCTCCCTCGTCCCTCACAATTTTTAGTTAAAAAGAGAAAACACAGTAATTTGACAATATATGGCTTCACCCAACCACTAACCATGAGTGGAGAAAAAAAAAATTGGTGTTATTATTCATATTCTCTGAAAAAAGGCCAAAAAAGCAAAAATTCCTACGGGGTATGTAAACTTTTGAGCACAACTGTATGTACAAGAAAATTGCTACTACGGTATAATACTCCCTGTATGTGTATTAGAATTGTATGTGACGGATGATTACGGGTGAATTAATCCTCCTCTTCTTATATCTGACACTGAAGGCGATGAATGAATTACCGCCAATCAGTAACTTTTTGCATTGCTTGAAAAGAACACATCGTATCAGACAGTTTTATATCTTTCTGTCAGAGTGTGTTCTCAGGAGGGCGAAAAATAATGCGATTTTTTTCCAATTGCCAGAAATTCTCGGGTGTGAAATCTCCGCCATATCTGGGAGAGCATTACATTCTTAACATAAAATAAACACTGTTGTTGTTGGAGGGAAATAGATCTGCGGAGGGGAGACAGCAGCAGCGGCTTTTTTATAGAGTGTCAAGAATTTTTATTATACAAAAATGGGAGAATGAATAATAAGAGCGTGCGATGTGCTATGCTTTCCAGTAATGAGAGGATATATTTATGTCGGCTATATGCAAAGCTGCGAACCCGGGGTCTACCCTGGTGTAGGAATATTTCATCTCCGCACATCGGCACAAGGTGATCTCTGCTCCTGCGCGTTATATTCTTATCTGTCTGCAGGCAGCGGTTTTTAACAAACTTTCTATCAGATTGCACCAGTGCGCGAGGCTACAAAAGGAGGTTAAATGGGCTTTGTCAGCAAAGCAGACAACTGTGGATAACCTTTACAATTCTCCAGGACGCTATGTAGACTTTGGCCAAGCCCATTTAAAAAGGAATTACTCAGGAGTAGGAAGGGTTTGCTTGTTTATTTCTTCTGCAAACAGCGTCACCACTTTCATGGGGGGGGAGGCTTTCTGGTATTCCAGCATTTAAAGGCAATTATTCTCCGAAATGATAAATCTGTCAGTGGGAAAACAAGGTGATCAAATAATAAAAAAGTTTCTGCTCACTCCTGTAGTCTGCTCCCCGCTCTCATGCCGCCACTAGTGACCTGACCGCTGCAGCCAGTTATTTACCAACCGCAGCTCCTCACCATCTGAATGGAGGAACTTTTTAATGAATGGTGCCTAAGTGCCAAATCCATGGCCAATTTTATTCATTATTTTTATTTTATTTTATTTAATGGACTTCACCTCGATCTGGAGCCATGGTTTCTTGATAGATGAACATTCTGTAGGAAGATCGATCTTGTACAAACATAGGTCCATCAGGGCCTTCTCCACCGTTATCTTGATAGTATCAAGCCATCAGGTTGCAGGCCTTCCTCTTTGTTCCTTCTATTCTGCCGACCATGACATCCCTCTCCAGCGATTGCACTCTTCATGTGTCCAAAGTAGACAAGTCGTAGCTTGGTGATCCTTTGCTTCCAATGTCATCTCTGGGTTGATTTGTTCCAAAATTGATTTGTTTCTTCTTCTTTGCACCCATGGTGATGGTAACACTCTTCTCCAGCACCACATTTTCAAAGGAGTTGATTCTTCTTCTGTCTTATATCTTTATCGTCCAGGTTTTGCATCCATATGTTACTGCAGAAAAGACCAGACAATGTACGAGCCGTGTCTTCATCACCAGTGAAATATTCCTCGATTTGAAGACCTTGTACAGTGACTTCATTGTTGATTTGCTCAGAGCTCTTCTCCTATTGACTTCCGGTGTCGTCGCTGCATCTTGAGTGACCAATGGTCAATGCATGGTCCATGGCCAATAGTAGCACTATATCTGTAAAAAAATAAAAAAGAATGAACACTTTCTTTCTAATCCTGACACTGCCTTCGCCGTGGCAGCTGAGTGTATTGAAACGCTGTGGCGATTTAGAGAAAATACACTTTAAGAAGCCGGTTGGGAAACGTGTGTAGTCCAAAAGGAAGTTCCCGGTGGCTTCTTCATGTGACTGACAGGTCATGTCCTATATACACAAATAGAGCTGACAGTCTAGTGGGACACAAGTAGAAGCCACTGGTGGTGACCTGTCTCCTGGACAAGACATCTTAAACTCCTCGTCCCCGGTTGGCTTCTTAAAGGGAACTGTCAGCAGGATTGTGCACAGTAACCTACAGACAGTGTCAGGTCGGCGCCGTTATACTGATTGCAATGATACTTGGTGATTAAATCTGTCTTGGGGTTGTTGTTTAATCTTTATTTGTATTTTTGAGTTAACGATATGCTCATGCTCCGGGGTGAGGCCTTCATGTGGTGCTATGATTAGGGATTCACCAGTATGGCTTCTGACAGGTCACTGATCCCTCACTGAGTCTAAGAACACTGAGCTGTTGGAAGTGCGCACAGGTCCTCCTCAGACGATCTTCCTCCGGTATTACCGGTTTGGGCACAGACAGCTGTGATGATATTTTAATGGAAATTAAATAAAGTCTTGTTTTTTATTCATCGTCTCGAAAGCTGGATCTTCTTACTTGTACAAGCACTGATCCCTCACTGACCAGCCCCCTAGTTTACATAATGAATATTATATATATTAAAAAAAAAAATCACCTGCAGCAGGCAGGCACCGACGGCGACACCTGCGCTGTAGCCTGATCGCATGGGTAATGTGCAGTTAATGTATACCATAAAAAAAATTACTTAATAAAGAAAAAATAAATCAGTAAGAAAATGGCGCCGGCAAAATAGCAGCTATCGGATCGCCGATAGCTGCCACTGCGCAGGCGCCGGTGACGCCATCTTGGAGGAGGGATTGTTTTCTCTCTAGCAAGATGGCGCCACCAGCGCCTGTGCAGTAGCAGCTATAGGATCGCAGACAGCACCATTTTCAGACTGATTTTTTTTTCTTTATGAATTAATGTATACCATAAAAAATAATTAACTACACATTACACATGCAATCAGGCAGCTGGTGCCTACCTGCCGCAGGCGATTTTTTTTTTTCAATATACAGTGTGGTCCAAAAGTAGGTGGACAGAAAATAATAACATTTATTTTGATTTATATATAAAATTATATTTACTAACACAAGCATAACATTGACAATTACATTTTATTCTGAACAATAATACAAAAGCCCTTAAATTTTATCAGTGCAGGCGCTCACACTGTTTTCCATCACAATTTGCACAGCTTTGACGTCTGCCTCTTACGCTTCGACAAACATTTTTGCACAAATCTCTTTGGGTATTAATTTCTTGAAATGCATCTCTTATGTAAGTTTTCAAATCACTGACACTTTTTGGTTTTCGACTATAAACTTTGTCCTTGAGTACTCCCCAAAAGAAAAAATCTATTGGGGCCAAGTCTGGTGAACGTGCCGGCCAATCCATTTATTAGGAAATGTTTCATCAAGATGCTCGCGGACGACTCATGAATAGTGTGTTAAGGGGCCCCATCTTGTTGGAAATAAAGGTCATTTGAATTAGACTGTTGCTGTAACTGGGGAACAACTTGATTCATTAGAATTTCTAAATACTTATCTCCTGTGACTGTTCCATCAAAAAAAAAAATGGTCCAAAAACACCAAAACTTGAAATACCGCCCCAAATATTGACACCTGGGTCATTTAGTTGTTGCTCCAATGTTAAATGCATGTTCTCATTCTACCAGTAAATACAATTCTGTCTGTTAATATGGCCAGATAATGTGACGGAAGCTTCATCACTCCACATAACGTTATCTAAATTACTGGATTTTCTTCACTTTCGTTAAGCCTAATCTCACTACATTACAGCCGCCTGTCTGGATCATCCTCCAATAAACCATGAGTTAGATGTGGACGATAAGCTTTCCAGCCAATAGATTTCAGGATTCGCATGATGGAAGCTCGTGAAATTTCCAATTCTAAAGAGACTCTTCTGTGGACTCTTTTGGACTCTGAACAAATGTTTCAGCAACAAGTGGTTTATTATTTTCTGTACCGGCTTTTTTGGGTCGACCAGTTTTTGGAGCATTAAGGATTGAGCCGGTGGCATCGAATTTGTCACGAATGCGGTAAATGGTTTGTCTCTTTGGGGCTTGAGTACCAAATGTTTCAGCCCAATTTGCTCTATCTGTTTCAGCATTTTGAGATTTCCAATACTCTTTTAAAATCCATTTTCTTTGATCTGTATTTAAATTATTTGCCATTATGGGTTATTTGAATTATCTGAAAAGAAAACAGATTTGGGGGAGATTTATCAGTGAAAACTGAATCTGTGAAACTGACTCAGTTGCCCGTAGCAACCAATCAGATTCCACCTTTCATTTTCCAAAGAGTCTGTGAAGAACGAAAAGTGGAATCTGATTGGTTGCTAAGGGCAACTGAGTCAGTTTCACTTTTTACCACGTTTGATAAATCTCCCCCTTCATAACATTAATACACATACTGTCCACCTACTTTTGGACCACCCTGTATATACAATATATACAGGTGCTTCTCACAAAATTAGAATATCATCACAAAATTTATTTATTTCAGTTCTTCAATCCAAAAAGTGAAACTCATATATTCTATAGAGTCACTACAGTGATCTATTTCACATGTTTATTTGTGTTAATGTTGATGATTATGGCTTACAGCCAATGAAAACCCAAAAGTCATTATCTCAGTAAATTAGAGTAATTAACAAAAAGCACCTGTTAAGGCTCCAAAGTGTTTATAAAGGTCCCTTAGTCTGTTTCAGTAGCTCCACAATCGTGGGGAAGACTGCTGACCTGACAGATGTCCAGAAGGCAGTCACTGACACACTCCACAAGGAGGGAAGCCACATAGAGCGTGCTGTAGCCAAGCAGATTAATGGAAAGATGAGTGGAAGGAAAAAGTGTGGTAGAAAAAGGTGCACAAGCAACTGGGATAGCCACAGAGTCTGGAGGAAGAGTGGAGAGGCCACAATCCAAGCTGTTGAGGTCTAGTGTGAAGTCTCCACCATCAGTGATGGTTTGGGGAGCCATGTCATCTGCTGGTGTAGGTCCACTGTGTTTTATCAAGACCAAAGTCAGCACAGCCATCTACCAGGACATGTTAGAGCTCTTCATGCTTCCCTCTGCCGACAAGCTTTTTGGAGATGGAAATGTCATTCTCCAGCAGGACTTGGCCCCTGTCCACACTGCCAAAAGTACCAATACCTGGTGTACACACAACAGTATCACTGGGCTTGATTGCCAGCAATCTCTCCTAACCTTAACCCCATAGAGAATCTATGGAGTATTGTCAGGAGGAAGATGAGAGACACCAGACCCAACAATGCAGACGAGCTGAAGGCTGCTATCAAAGCAACCTTGGCTTCCAGAACCCCTCAGCAGTGCCACAGGCTGATCGCCTCCATGCCACGCCGCATTGATGCAGTAATTGATGCAAAAGGAGCCCCGACCAAGTATTGAGTGCATTTACTGAACATACATTTCAGAAGGACAATATTTCAGATTTTAAAATAATTTTTCAAGCTGGTGTTATAAAGTATTCTAACTTACTAAGATATTGACTTTTGGTTTTCATTGGCCATTGGCTGTAAGCCAGAATCATCAACATTAACAGAAATAAACACGTGAAATAGATCACTTTGTGTGTAATGACTCTATACAATATATGAGTTTCACTTTTTGTATTGAAGATCTGAAATAAATTAACTTGAAATGGTAATCATTTCATTCAACTCTTGCACTGACGATCCATCTTGCATGTGTTGACTCTATTCCATGTCAGCACACCTTTTTTTACTGGTAATCATTTCATTCAACTCCTTTGCTATAATTTATCTGTTACATTGCTCTCAGTACTTACTGTTGCATATGAATGGGGGATCACTGTAGATGTTATCAGAAGAGAAGTGCTATAGCATAGAGATGCAATCAGGACTAGCGTCTTTGATCATCTATCCCACACCAGGATGTGTTGAGCAGCTGTTGCTAATTTATAACAAACAGCTCACACAATCCCTCTGTGTTGTCCCTGTATTGGGGCCTATAAATTTAGAAACATTCTGAGGGGTGCACGCATGTGTGGGGTCGCACACATTCAGCAAAGCATCGCATTAGCTAAGCATCAAGCAAAAGCAGTTATTCCATGGCAGTTAGTCAGGGCAGGAGTCAAGTAATGCACACTTTGCACTCCCTTTTATCCATGTGCTTTATTTCTATCCTCCTGTGTTCTCTTGGCATCCACATTCACTGCCCCATCCACCCTCCATCATGACTCATACATATCAGCCCCTCTATACTTTTCTCTCCCATGGACAGCTCACATGCACTCCTCACCGTCCTGAAAAACCTCAGCCCATCTTGCCCAAACACATCGCAGAAAAAAACTTCCTACAATTCCAATAACTACTTGCTCCAAAGTGTTTATAAAGTTCCCTTAGTCTGTTTCAGTAGCTCCACAATCGTGGGGAAGACTGCTGACCTGACAGATGTCCAGAAGGCAGTCACTGACACACTCCACAAGAAGGGGAAGCCACATAGAGCGTGCTGTAGCCAAGCAGATTAATGGAAAGATGAGTGGAAGGAAAAAGTGTGGTAGAAAAAGGTGCACAAGCAACTGGGATAGCCACAGCTTGAAAGGATTCTTAAGTAAAGGACATTCAAAAATTTTGGGGGAGATTCACAAGGAGCGGACTGCTGCTGGAGTCATTGCTTCACACCACACAGAGACGTATCCAGGACAAGGGCTACAAGTGTCGCATTCCTTGTATCAAGCCACTCATGACCAATAGACAACACCAGAAGCGTCTTACCGGGGCCAAGGAGAAGAAGATCTAGTCTGTTGTCACTAGTCCAAGGTGTTGTTTTCAGATGAAAGTAAATTTTGCATTTCATTTGGAAATCGCGGTCCCAGAGTCTGGAGGAAGAGTGGAGAGGCCACAATCCAAGCTGTTGAGGTCTAGTGTGAAGTCTCCACCATCAGTGATGGTTTGGGGAGCCATGTCATCTGCTGGTGTAGGTCCACTGTGTTTTATCAAGACCAAAGTCAGCGCAGCCGTCTACCAGGACATGTTAGAGCTCTTCATGCTTCCCTCTGCCGACAAGCTTTTTGGAGATGGAAATGTCATTCTCCAGCAGGACTTGGCCCCTGTCCACACTGCCAAAAGTACCAATACCTGGTGTACACACAACAGTATCACTGGGCTTGATTGTCAGCAAACTCGCCTAACCTTAACCACATAGAGAATCTATGGAGTATTGTCAGGAGGAAGATGAGAGACACCAGACCCAACAATGCAGACGAGCTGAAGGCTGCTATCAAAGCAACCTGGGCTTCCAGAACCCCTCAGCAGTGCCACAGGCTGATCGCCTCCATGCCACGCCGCATTGATGCAGTAATTGATGCAAAAGGAGCCCCGACCAAGTATTGAGTGCATTTACTGAACATACATTTCAGAAGGACAACATTTCAGATTTTAAAATAATTTTTCAAGCTGGTGTTATAAAGTATTCTAACTTACTAAGATAATGACTTTTGGTTTTCATTGGCCATTGGCTGTAAGCCAGAATCATCAACATTAACAGAAATAAACACGTGAAATAGATCACTCTGTGTGTAATGACTCTATACAATATATGAATTTCACTTTTTGTATTGAAGATCTGAAATAAATTAACTTTTTAATGATATTCTAATTTTGTGAGAAGCACCTGCATATAATATTCATTATGTAAAATAGGGGGCCATACTGGTGAATACCTACTCAGAGCACCACATGACGACCCCACCACCACAGCCTCACTCTGAAGTACAAGCATATCATTAACTCAAAACTGAAATTAAAGATTAAACAACAACCACAAGATGGATTTTATCACCAGGTATCATTGTAATCAGTATAACAGCGCTGACCTGACACTGTCTGTAGGTTACTGTGCACAATTCATCTGACAGGTTCCCTTTAAAGTATATGGTCACTGAAACACTGCAGCATAAAACATTTTTTAATGCGTAACATCTATGCAATGTACAGGTTTGCTTGGTCTCTGTTCTTTGTTCATTTTGTAATGGTAATCATTTCATTCAACTCTTGTACTGACGATCCATCTTGCATGTGTTCACTCTATTCCATGTCAGCAAGCCTTTTTTACTGGTAATCATTTCATTCAACTCCTTTGCTATAATTTATCTGTTACATTGCTCTCAGTACTTACTGTTGCATATGAATGGGGGATCACTGTAGATGTTATCAGAAGAGAAGTGCTATAGCATAGAGATGCAATCAGGACTAGCGTCTTTGATCATCTATCCCACACCAGGATGTGTTGAGCAGCTGTTGCTAATTTATAACAAACAGCTCACACAATCCCTCTGTGTTGTCCCTGTATTGGGGCCTATAAATTTAGAAACATTCTGAGGGGTGCACGCATGTGTGGGGTCGCACACATTCAGCAAAGCATCGCATTAGCTAAGCATCAAGCAAAAGCAGTTATTCCATGGCAGTTAGTCAGGGCAGGAGTCAAGTAACGCACACTTTGCACTCCCTTTTATCCATGTGCTTTATTTCTATCCTCCTGTGTTCTCTTGGCATCCACATTCACCGCCCCATCCACCCTCCATCATGACTCATACATATCAGCCCCTCTATACTTTCCTCTCCCATGGACAGCTCACATGCACTCCTCACCGTCCTGAAAAACCTCAGCCCATCTTGCCCAAACACATCGCAGAAAAAAACTTCCTACAATTCCAATAACTACTTGCTTTTTATCTTCCTACTCCTACTGATTTTGGGGGACATCTCCCCCAACCCCTACCCTATCATATCAAAACCATACTAATCTTATTAATATTACTTGCACTACCTCATCTCCCACTTTCAATTGTTCCCTCTGGAACCAACGGTCTGTATGTAACAATCTTCCTTTCCTGCACAATTACATTCTGAACAACTTTCTGAATCTGTTGGCCCTCACTGAAACCTGGATCCAGGATTCTGACACTGCCATTTCCCATGGTGGCTTACAATTCTCCCCTTCCCCGAGACCCACAAACAGACTTGGCATACTCCTGTCCCCACAATGCACTTTCCAGGTCATCCCCCCAGTTCCATCACTCTCATTCCCTTCTTTTGAGGTCCACACCATCAGGCTCTTCCATCCCCTCTCCCTCACAGTAGTGGTCATATATCGGCCCCCAGGCTCACCCACCCATTTCCTTGACCACTTCTTAGCCTGGCTGCCGCACTTCATGTCCTCAGAACTTCCAACCCTTATCCTGGGAGACTTCAACATCCCCATTAACTGCCTTACCCATTACCTCTCCACTCACTCCCTCCTAGATCCTTCACTGTCTGGCTTGCACCCCCTACATTTGACTAATACTGCACTCATCAAAGTAACCATTGACCTTCTGACAGCAAAATGTAACGGTGAACACTCTCTGCTCATTCTTATCGATCTTTCTGCAGCTTTAGACATTGTTGACCACCTTCTCCTGCTCTCTAGGCTCCAGTCACTAGGCATTAAGGACACCGCTCTCTCCTGGTTTTCTTCCTATCTTTCTGACCGCTCCTTCAGTGTTTTGTTCTCTGGCTCCACTTCATCTCCTCTTCCTCTCGCTGTCGGGGTACCTCAGGCTCAGTCCTTGGCCCCCTTCTCTTCTCTCTTTACATGGCCCCAATTGGACAGACCATCAGCAGATTTGGCTTTCAGGACCATCTTTATGCCGATGACACACAACTATACAAGTCATCCCCTGACCTTACCCCAGCGGCACTATAGAACGCCAGTGACTGTGTCCGCAGTGTCTAACATCATGTCTGCCCTCTATTTGAAACTCAACCTCTCCAAAACTGAACTTCTTCTGCTCCCGCCATCTACTAACCTCCCTAAATTTGACATTTCCATCTCCGTGGGTGACACCATAATAACGCCTCAGCAGCAGGCGCGCTGTCTGGGTGTTATGTTTGACACCAATCTCTCCTTCACATACCATATACAATCTCTTGCCCGCTCTTGCCACTTACACCTGAAGAACATCTCTATAATCTGCCCTTTTCTTACCATGGAAACAACAAAACCCCTCACTGTCGCCTTGATCCACTCCCGCCTGGATTACTGCAACGCTCTATTAATTGGCCTCCCCGTTATTCGACTTTCCCCTCTCCAGTCCATACTTAATGCAGCATCCAGGGTCATCCATCTGGCTAATTGGTATTTGGACATGTTCGCTCTTTGCCAATAGTTACACTGGTTGCCCATTCATTATAGGATCCAATTCAAAGTACTTGTTCTCACCCACAAAACTCTCCATTACATCTCCTCCCTCATTTCTGTTTATCGGCTTAACCGACCGCTGTGCTCTGCAAACGACTTTCGACTAACCTCTGCCCTAATCCCTACCTCCCACTCCCAACTCTAAGACTTCTCCCGTACTGCGCCAATCCTCTGGAATGCTCTTCCCCCAGAAATTAGGACTATCCACAATTAGCATAGATTTAGGCGGTCCCTCAAAACACATTTGTTCAGAGCAGCCTATCACTTTCACTGATCAAAGTCATTTTATGTGGAAGTGGGGGTTTGTAGCCCATTCACTATCCACATCTATCCCCCACTCCCTCAAGATGGCTGGACCATCATTGTAAATACACACCTGTACTTTGTATCTCCCCCACCTCATTGTAGATTGTAAGCTCTCACGAGCAGGGTTGTCTAATTTTGCTTTAATTATTATATTGTTAACGTTGTTACTAGTGTTGAGCATTCCGATACCGCAAGTATCGGGTATCGGCCGATACTTGCTGTATCGGAATTCCGATACCGACTTCCGATATTTTTTCAATATCGGAATTCGGCATCGGAATCGGAAGTTCAGTTGATTGACGGCCTGACGTCATCATGATGCGCGGTGTGTGCGCATCATGATGCGCCGTCATTTCGGGCCTTCCGGGGGTCTCTGCCGGCCTGCCGGGGGGCTGTGCCGGCCTGCCGGGGGGCTGTGTGGACTGCCCGGGGTCTGTACCGGCCTGCCGGGGGGCTGTGCCGGCCTGCCGGTGGTCTGTGCACCCTGTGGGGGTCTGTACCGGCCTGCCGGGGGGCTGTGCCGGCCTGCCGGGGGGCTGTGCTGATGTCCGGGGGTCTGTGCAAGCATCGTCCGATGGGACTACAAGTCCCATCGGGCGATGCCTGCTACCATGACAGTGATTGACACATTAGCCAATGATGGGACAGTAGTAGTCCCATCATCCGGCTAATGTGTTAAATGTTAAAAAAAAAAAAAAAAAAAAAAAAAAAAAATACTACATACATACTACATGCATGCTACATACATACTACATGCTACATACATACTACATATATACTACATACATACTACATACATGCTACATACATACTACATGCATGCTACATACATACTACATATATACTACATACATACTACATACATACTGCATGCTACATACATACTACATACATACTACATACATACTACATGCATGCTACATACATACTGCATGCTACATACATACCACATACATACTACATATATACTACATGCATGCTACATACATACTACATGCTACATACATACCACATATATACTACATACATACTACATATATACTGCATGCTACATACATACTACATATATACTACATGCATGCTACATACATACTACATGCTACATACATACTACATATATACTACATGCATGCTACATACATACTACATATATACTACATGCATGCTACATACATACTACATGCTACATGCATGCTACATACATACTACATACATACTACATGCTACATACATACCACATATATACTACATACATACAATACATTCATACAATACATACATAGACATACAGTACATATAACATAGAGTAACATACTTACCAATACTTGTCACATTGTTCCCCGAAGCCATTGTCGTCTACGGAATAAATATTAACATAACAAACCACAAAAATACTCACCCACGATCCGAAGCAGTCCACGAGTGTGTCCCACGACGATCTTGGGTAGAGAACTGCAGCATCAGATGATGCTGCCGTTCTCTACGGGCTGCAGGAATCCAATGACGGAAGGTAGGTATCCTTCCGCACTGTATTCCTCCGCCACTTAAAAAAAAAAGTCCCTAGTCTCACTTTATGCCATTGCTGTGTGGGAAATTCCCACACAGCAATGGCATAAAGTGAGACTAGGGACTTTTTTTTTTAAGTGGCGGAGGAATACAGTGCGGAAGGATACCTACCTTCCGTCATTGGATTCCTGCAGCCCGTAGAGAACGGCAGCATCATCTGATGCTGCAGTTCTCTACCCAAGATCGTCGTGGGACACACTCGTGGACTGCTTCGGATCGTGGGTGAGTATTTTTGTGGTTTGTTATGTTAATATTTATTCCGTAGACGACAATGGCTTCGGGGAACAATGTGACAAGTATTGGTAAGTATGTTACTCTATGTTATATGTACTGTATGTCTATGTATGTATTGTATGAATGTATTGTATGTATGTAGTATATATGTGGTATGTATGTAGCATGTAGTATGTATGTAGTATGTATGTAGCATGCATGTAGCATGTAGTATGTATGTAGCATGCATGTAGCATGTAGTATGTATGTAGCATGCATGTAGTATATATGTAGTATGTATGTAGCATGCATGTAGTATATATGTAGTATGTATGTAGCATGTAGTATGTATGTAGCATGTAGTATGTATGTAGTATGTATGTAGTATGTATGTGGTATGTATGTGGTATGTAGTATGTATGTAGCATGCATGTAGTATATATGTAGTATGTATGTAGCATGCAGTATATGTAGTATGTATGTAGTATATATGTGGTATGTATGTAGCATGTAGTATGTATGTAGCATGCATGTAGTATATATGTAGTATGTATGTGGTATGTATGTAGCATGTAGCATGCATGTAGTATATATGTAGTATGTATGTAGTATGTATGTGGTATGTATGTAGCATGCAGTATGTATGTAGCATGCATGTAGTATGTATGTAGCATGTATGTAGTATGTAGTATGAATGTAGCATGTATGTAGTATGCATGTTGTATGTATGTAGCATGTAATTTTTTTTTTTTTTTTTTTTTTTTTTTTTTTTTTACATTTAACACATTAGCCGGATGATGGGACTACTACTGTCCCATCATTGGCTAATGTGTCAATCACTGTCATGGTAGCAGGCATCGCCCGATGGGACTTGTAGTCCCATCGGACGATGCCTGCACAGCCCCCCGGAGCCTGCACAGCCCCCCGGCAGGCCGGCACAGCCCCCCGGAGCCGGCACAGCCCCCCGGAGCCTGCACAGACCACCGGCAGGCCGGCACAGCCCCCCGGCAGGCCGGCACAGCCCCCCGGAGCCTGCACAGACCACCGGCAGGCCGGCACAGACCACCGGAGCCTGCACAGACCCCCTGGCAGGCCGGCACAGCCCCCCGAAAGGCCCGTACAGACCCCAGAGAGGCTGTACAAGGGCAGGAAAGGGTTTTTCTTATTCCGATACCGGAAGTCCCATAGACTTGAATGGGACTTCCGGTATCGGAATCGGCGATACCGATACTTTTTTTAAAGATCGGCCGATACCATCCGATACGATACTTTGAAGTATCGGACGGTATCGCTCAACTCTAGTTGTTACTTATGACTTGTGTTTTGAAACTGTTAAACTGTAAACCGCTGCGGAATATGTTGGTGCTGTATAAATAAAGATTATTATTATTATAGGCCTTCATGTAGTTTGCTGGGCAGGTTTTTACTACTTGCAAGATTTCAGCTCTTGGACCCCTATTAAAAAACTGCACATGAATCCTTCCCTAATGTCATGTTCCCCCACTTTCATGCTGTATTGGGAATCTATATGCTAAGTAACATTCATATATTCATATAGTGATATAAATGATGAGGTGCACTAAAAAATCTTTATAACTATGGGTTCCTGAGATGTGCGGCCAGTTGTGGCTGTTGTCCCTGCTTTTACCAAATCCTAGGGGCCTGAATCTTGTAACGTCAAACAAGATTTTTGTGGGCGTCTCATACTTGTATCTCCTATCTCACACTTGGTGCCGAAACCCGGGAAGCCAGCTGTCCTAGATCAGGAACACTCCCCAGCTTAATAGGTGACAGTGCTATTTATGTATTGTTTTTGTGCTATTATTTTTCTTCTGTGGCATAATATAGAAGGTTATGCACATGGCACCATCCAAGACCAGCATAACCCCCTCCATTATGTACAGTATCTAGAAGTATCCATCTGGAATTCCTCCTCCCCTTTGTTTTGACACACCCTGTGTCTGCTCTCTTGGGTATTAGGTTGGCTTTATTGTGTCATCCTTCTTTATGAATTTTTTAGTGTTTACTGTAAATCCTTGCACTTAAAGATTGATAGTGGATCTTCACTTCCAATCCTCATCTGATTCGCCACCAAGACGTATCTGCTTTTCTCCTAATTTTCATTATTACCTCGGAACTCATTTTCACCTTTCCGATCTCGTCTGTCGTCTCATTTTTCAAACCTCCATCTGCAGGAAAAATCCGTTCCATATAACAACATTTACCCAACACATTGATTTGATTAGTGCAGAAAATGATGACTGTTCTGCGGGAAAGACATTCTGTAGCTGGCGGGATTGTGTATCTCCCCATAGCCGCTCGCCTCGTCCCCACTTACAACTAAATGATGCTGTTTAATAGTTTCCAAGGCGAATCCATCTATCACCGGTGGATTGGGTCAGATTGGACAAGCAGTTTGTTCACAAAGCAAATTTTATGCATTGGATTTAAAGAAATGATATTCTGAGCATCTCCAGCGACAGCGATGGTAACGGACGTTCATTCCTATGCGGCAGCAGGGTCTGGGCACTAACAAGAGTCACCTATTTATAATGGATGTAATTCTGTGTGATATTACATGGCTAAATGGTTATTTTTATTTTTTGCTTTGGTTACATTAGAGATGAGAACGGTTGAGGAAAATGATGTCCCTGCACAATCCGCCATTGCACATAAATAAATATGATAGCCCTGTGCATTTGCATCAGGGAGGATGTGCAGATAACCCAGCGGATTTACCTGCAGACAAGGAAAATGGGTCGTAGAGGGACACCATGGGATGCCCCAAAAGGTTGACATCAGCACCTGAGCCTCAATGTGAAATCTAGACCTTGGATCTCTTGGACTCATCTGCAGCCATATATTTCAAGATTTGCAGTTAGGCTGGAGTCACACCAGCGTATGCAGGGCCGCCATCAGGGCATTACTGCCCTGACTGGTGTATGGGGCTCGATTAGCAGAGGGGGCCCACATCACGCCCTGTCTCTTCTGCTGATCAGGCCCGAGTGGCAGGATTCTGCAGGTGCAGTAACTGAACCGGTGTCCGAGACGCAGTTTCACTTAATCTATTGCCGTGTGGGCCTGCACAGCAAAAGCTAAAGCCGCCAGCCAATCGGAGGCTGGCAGCTGATGTCAGCGTGCACGTCGCCGGCGTATGACGTCATTATCATTCGCTGGCGACATGGGGGCAGGATGGAAACATGGGGGCAGGATTGGAGGCAGGATGGGAGACACAGGGGGCAGGATGGAGACAAGTGGGCAGAATGGAGACAAGGGGCAGAATGGAGACATGGAGGCAGGATGGGAGATACAGGGGCAGGATGGGAGACACGGGGGCAGGATGGGAGACATGGAAGCAGGATTGGAGATACGGGCAGGATTGGAGGTGGAGATATGTTGCAGAATGGAGACAAGGGGCAAAATGGAGATGGGGCAGGATAGAGACATGGAGGCTGGATGGGAGATACAGGGGCAGGATGGGAGACACGGGGACAGGATTGGAGACACAGGGGCAGAATGGAGACACGGGGCAGAATTGAGACACAGGGGCAGGATAGGAGACACAGGGAGCAGGATGGAGACAGATGGGGCAGGAATATGGGGAAGGATGGAGACAGACGGGGCAGCATGGAGACAGATGGGGCAGGATCATGGTGCAGGATGGAGACACATGGTGCAGGATGGATACGATGGAGACAGATAGGGCAGGATCATGGGACAGATAGGGCAAGATGGAGACAGAGGGTGCAGGGTGGATACAATGGAGACAGATGGGCCAGGATCATGAGACAGATGGAGCAGGATGGGAAAATCATATGGGGCATGATAGGACATCACATGAGGGCAGGATTGGAGAAAATATAGCTGGAGCCAGGAATGAGACACACGGGGGGTCAGGATGGGGGATATTATTACCATAGGGGCTAATTAAGGGATATTATTACTGCAGTGATGTATTTATTTTATTTTTTGAGGATACTATTTTAAAGGGGGGAGGCGGTCCTGATACTGTGCAGAGTAACACTGTCGCCTTTTTTCTTCATCTGGTGTAGTTTAGAATTTCGGAAAAAAATAAGTAATGTGTTCTGCAAGTGGAGCTCTGGATAACTGTGTTATTTCCTGCAGAGATGAGCCCTGTCTGGAAGACATGATGGTGGTTTGTGCTGGATAAAGATTAAAAGTGAAGATGAAGGACTTCACCTAGAGACGTTACTGGTGAGTCAGTGTGTTACATGTGCATTGACACTATACACAGCGGTCCTGTGTATAATGTCACTGGTGATCACTGTATTACCTGTACACAGACATTGCATACTAAGTACAGATCTCCTGTGTATAATGGCACTTATGATGATATAAGTATTGTGTTTTTTTATTACTGATCAGTATTGTAGTATTCATTCACTATGTGGTGGTAATATTGTGTCTGGTCATGGTGTTGTGGCATTTGTTCCTTGTATGTCGTATTGTTGGTCACTATGTGGTGGTAATATGTGGTCTGGTCATGGTGTGGTGTTATTTGTTCCTTTTATGTGGTATTATAGGTCACTATGTGGTGGTAATATGGTGTCTGGACATGGTGCGGTGGTATTTGTCCCTTGTATGTGATATTATTGGTCATTTTAAAAATTGAAAAATAAATAAAAATATACCGATACCTAAATTTCATTGCATATTTTAACAAACGTTTAATAGGTTAAAGTAGGGCCCGGCCAAAAGAGTCTACCTTGTCGTGGTGGCGTCTTAAAAATTCTTTTGACTGTGGATAGTTTGAGGGGTGGAGCTTGGGCGAATTCTCAAGGGGGCCCCAAAAATTGTGCCAGTATGGGGCCCCCAAATTCCTAGTGGCAGCCCTGAGCATATGACAAAGGATGCGATATGCTAATGACCCTCGACTCCTGCTCTGCTGCGAGTGTGAGCCGAGTATCATGCTACAGTGCTCAGAGCCTGTCGCACAGAGAGGATCAGAGCACAGCTGCGCAAGAGGAGGAGAAATTAATTTCTCCATCTCCTCCGCTGCCGGCATCGGCGTAAATCGCACCTCACTTGGTTGATATCCGAGTGCCGTGTTTTGTGTCACTCGTACCCATAGACTTATATGGGTGCAAGTGAGTCCCAAGTCTCGGTGCCAATCACAGCATGCTGCGATTGCTCTCGTATGCCGATTCGGCATGAGAAAATAATCGTAGATGTGATCTGCCCCATAGAGTAACACTGGGCCGAGTGCTATGCCATATTTTGTTGCTCGGCTGTGTTGTACGGTAGTGTGACTCCGGCCTATATTGACTGCTAGAGCCTACAAATGCTTCTTAATGTGTGATATTACCGCCAAGGCACTCCCCTCTGCAGAGACTGCAATATAAATGTTAGGCTTACTAGATAAGGTAGATGACCTTGGGCTTTGAGCAAATTAGCCACACGTGTCAGTGCTTCCTGCAGGGAATTGAAGCATGCAGGAAAATTTGTAGCAGAGAGGGAGACTGCAAACAGGTAGCAGAGGTCTTGGAGACTGCAAACAGGTAGCAGAGGTCCTGGAGACTGCAGACAGGTAGCAGAGATCCTGGAGACTGCAGACAGGTAGCAGAGATCCTGGAGACTGCAGACAGGTAGCAGAGGTCCTGGAGACTGCATACAGGTAGCAGAGGCCCTGGAGACTGCAGACAGGTAGCAGAGATCCTGGAGACTGCAGACAGGTAGCAGAGATCCTGGAAACTGAAAACAGGTAGCAGAGGTCCTGGAGACTGCATACAGGTAGCAGAGGTCCTGGAGACTGCAGACAGGTAGCAGAGATCCTGGAGACTGCAGACAGGTAGCAGAGATCCTGGAGACTGAAAACAGATAGCAGAGGTCCTGGAGACTGCATACAGGTAGCAGAGATCCTGGAGACTGCAGACAGGTAGCAGAAGTCCTGGAGACTGCAGACAGGTAGCAGAGGTCCTGGAGACTGCATACAGGTAGCAGAGATCCTGGAGACTGCAGACAGGTAGCAGAGATGCTGGAGACTGCAGACAGGTAGCAGAGGTCCTGGAGACTGCAGACAGGTAGCAGAGATCCTGGAGACTGCAGACAGGTAGCAGAGGTCCTGGAGACTGCAGACAGGTAGCAGAGGTCCTGGAGACTGCAGACAGGTAGCAGAAGTCCTGGAGATGGCAGACAGGTAGCAGAGGTCCTGGAGATGGCAGACAGGTAGCAGAGGTCCTGGAGACTGCAGACAGGTAGCAGAGGTCCTGGAGATGGCAGACAGGTAGCAGAGGTCCTGGAGACTGAAGACAGGTAGCAGAGGTCCTGGAGACTGCAGACAGGTAGCAGAGGTCCTGGAGATGGCAGACAGGTAGCAGAAATCTTGGAGACTGCAAACAGGTAGCAGAGGTCCTGGAGACTGCAGACAGGTAGCAGAGGTCCTAGAGACTGCAAACAGGTAGCAGAGGTCCTGGAGACTGCAGAGAGGGAGCAGAGGTCCTGGAGATGGCAAACAGGTAGCAGAGGTCCTAGAGACTGCAGAGAGGGAGCAGAGGTCCTGGAGATGGCAGACAGGTAGCAGAGGTCCTGGAGATGGCAGACAGGTAGCAGAGGTCCTGGAGACTGCAGACAGGTAGCAGAGATCCTGGAGACTGCAGACAGGTAGCAGAGGTCCTGGAGACTGCAGACAGGTAGCAGAGGTCCTGGAGACTGCAGACAGGTAGCAGAGGTCCAGGAGATGGCAGACAGGTAGCAGAGGTCCTGGAGACTGCAGACAGGTAGCAGAGGTCCTGGAGACTGCAGACAGGTAGCAGAGGTCCTGGAGACTGCAGACAGGTAGCAGAGGTCCTGGAGACTGCAGACAGGTAGCAGAGGTCCTGGAGACTGCAGACAGGTAGCAGAGTCCTGGAGATGGCAGACAGGTAGCAGAGGTCCTGGAGACTGAAGACAGGTAGCAGAGGTCCTGGAGACTGCAGACAGGTAGCAGAGGTCCTGGAGACTGCAGACAGGTAGCAGAGGTCCTGGAGATGGCAGACAGGTAGCAGAGGTCCTGGAGACTGAAGACAGGTAGCAGAGGTCCTGGAGACTGCAGACAGGTAGCAGAGATCCTGGAGATGGCAGACAGGTAGCAGAGGTCCTGGAGACTGAAGACAGGTAGCAGAGGTCCTGGAGATGGCAGACAGGTAGCAGAGGTCCTGGAGACTGCAGAGAGGGAGCTGAGGTCCTGGAGATGGCAGAGAGGGAGCTGAGGTCCTGGAGATGGCAGACAGGTAGCAGAGGTCCTGGAGACTGCAGACAGGCAGCAAAGGTCCTGGAGACCGCATAGACTACCTTATACAGCATACTACAGACTGCCTCATACAACAGACTATACACTGCCTCATAAAACAGACTACAGACTGCCTCATACAAAAGACTGTAAACTGCCTTATAAAATAGACTACAGATTGCCTCATACAACAGACTGCAGAATGCCTTATAAAACAGACTATAGACTGCCATAAAAAGCAACCTATAGACAAGGCTAAAGTAACTCACATAGGCACAGTGTGGTGTCACTATATAGGAACATAGACACAGTGTGATGTCACTATATAACAACATAGACACAGTGTGATTGTTACGTGTTACAGAACCACTCAGCACCCAGAATATGTTGTGCAGTTATATGTATGTATAATAGGTTCTATGTGAGATGCATGTCCCTAATGCATCAGCCCACAGGCTGCGCCCCTGGGCAGAGGGGACACGATATTCTCCTTTTGTCCGCCCTCCCCCCACCTTTGTAATTCCCACAGTAAACATCGGCAGGCTCCGGCCACCTGCGGCTTTTGTAATGCATGTCTGGCCTGCCACTTTTCTATTGGCCTGCCCTCTGTATCTGTGTGATATATTCTGTGTCCTGTAAGTAAAGTGTTGTCAGACTGGAAATACGTGGAGAAGCAGTGATCTTTTATATGCACCCAAGTAACCAAGGAATTCCAGCCAGCATCATTCATTCAGACTCCTGCCAACACAGAGCGGACCGAAAACACGGGGTGGTGCTGAAAGAGGTACTCCAGCTTGTGAGACCCCGTTACACTGGTGGCAGACAGCGGGATATGATACCCCTTCTACAGGAGGAAAGGAATGAATGGAAAATAACTACCAGAAGTTAAAGAGGACTACATTAAAAGATCTGGTGGAAGCCCGAGGGTTGATCGCCAGCAACAAAACAAAAGCGGATTTGATAGCAGCCATCATGGAACACGACAGTGCAGCGCCCCCCAACGTGAATGTGGAGGAGACCGAATTCCAGAGGGAGGTAAAGAACATACTGGCGTTCTATGGCCTAAACCCTGCAGTAGAGATCATACGAGAGATGATGGCTGATGTGCGTACTGATCTGAAGGAAAAGATGGCCGAGCGGACCAGGATAGAGCTAGCCAAGATGGAGATGGCAAAGCGGACCAAAGTGGAGCTGGCCAAGATGGAGACGGCAGAGCAGAGAGAGGAGAGTCAGCGAGCAAGGGGAGCTCTGGCCTTCGACCAGGTACCTTCAACAGTAAGCCACAAAAAGATACAGTATATTGCCTTCCGGCAGATGGGGGAGGGTGAGGAAGACATTGATGGCTTTCTGCAGGACTTTGAGCGGCAGTGTGCCCTTCATCAAGTGAAGCCAGAGGAACAGGTGCAGATTTTGGCCAGCAAGCTGACGGGCCGGGCAGCGGACGCCTATCACACGGTACCGGATGAGGACTGTATGGACTATGACCGGATCAAAGAAGTGATCTTGGCCCGGTATGCGCTAACACCAGAGGCCTACCGCCAAAAGATCCACGGACTTATAAAACGCGTAACCGATACCCACGCTGAATGGGCCTGTAAATTACGGCGGTCACTACTACAGTGGGTACAAAGGAGCCAAGCAACCACTAAGGAGGATGTCCTCCAACTCTTCCTGTTAGAACGATTCTTTAATGGACTAAACCCCGAGACACAGGAATGGCTTCGGGACAGGCAGCCAACGACTCTTGAAGAAGCCGCTCGTCTGGCCGATGAACATCATGATGCCAGGAGGCCGCAGTTGTCCGGATCAAAGGTGGTCACTAGGGGCCCGCCCACGGACCTGGAGGGCCCCAAACCACCGAAGATTGTAGGGGGACCAGCTAGAAACCCGGCCTACCACAGTCCCCCTGGGGCGCGATGCCACACCTGTCGTCAGCTGGGCCACCTGCAAAGACAATGTCCCAACCGGACTCAGCATACCCAGTGGCCAAAGGCGGGAAGAGCTACCTTCAGCCGGGCTGCTGTACACTGCTACCAAGGCGAAGCTGACCCGGCATTGGGGGCTACGACTAACCAAGGGGTGGAAGAGATGGAGGAAGAGCTGCATGAAGTAGACCCCGTGCAGGCAGCCCGGTCAGATAATCGACAACAGCATCGACAGGTCGTGTGGATTAATGGGAAACATATGCAGGGACTAAGAGATTCTGCGGCAACTTTGACCCTTGTGAAGCCTCATCTCGTCCGGGACCAAGAGAAGACGGACCGGACAGTGGAAGTCCGTGTAGCAGGGGGAGCTATACATTGACTACCCACTGCCAGAATTCACCTGAACTGGGGAGTCAGGGATGGCCTTGTTGAGGTCAGCTTGATGGAGGATTTGCCTGCAGACGTCTTGCTGGGAAATGACTTGGGGCCCATGTTGTCTGCATTCTCGGTGGCCCCTCTGGCTGAGACCTATCCTGTGACCACCCGGAGACAAGCTCGAGCTGCGGAGGTGGAATCACACTCAGAGGAGACTCAGGTAAGGCATCCCAGCCCTACACGTATTCCCATAGCCAGACACATTTCTTGAGCCACCCCAGATGAATTTAAGAGGGAGTTACTTGAGGATCCTTCATTAGAGGGATATCGTGGGAAGGCACAGGAGGGGAGAGGAGTACTGGAAGGGGAACAGTTTGTATGGAAGCAGGGACTCCTCTACCGGATCACAGAGCAGCACCACACAGGGACGATCCCCACTATAAAACAACAGCTGGTAGTTCCCAAGAAGTATAGGCAGGAGTTACTGCGCATCTCTCATGATATACCCTTGGCCGGGCACTTCGGCGTAAGTCGCACCAGGCATCGTCTGACACAAAACTTCTTTTGGCCGGGGGTGACCTATGATGTTCGTCAGTACTGCCCTATCTGTGACAGTTGTCAGCGCATTGGCAAGAGGGGGGATCGATGCAAGGCCAAATTACACCCCCTCCCCTTTGTGGAGGAACCATTTAGCCGAGTAGCGGTCGATCTGATAGGGCTGTTAGCCAAACCCAGTCCGTCCGGGAAAAAGTATAGACAATGGTAGATTATGCCACACAGTATCCAGAGGTGGTTGCGTTACCTAACATACTGGCAGAGACGGTGGCGGCCGCCCTGCTCCAGGTTTTCTCACGGGTTGGATTTCCCCGGGAGATTATCTCGGACCAGGGTACCCAGTTTACAGCAGAGGTGACCAACCAACTGTGGAAGCTGTGCGGCGTAAAGTCCATTAGAAGCGCCCCTTACCACCCGCAAACCAATGGGTTGTGTGAACGCTTTAACGGGACATTAAAACAGCTCATTGGGACTTTTACCAGGACCTACAGGGACTGGGAGAAATTCTTGCCACACCTCCTGTTTGCCTATCGGGAGGTGCCCAAAGAATCCACGGGGTTCTCCCCGTTCGAGCTGGTATACGGGAGACAGGTAAGGGGACCCCTAGACTTTGTGCTGGAACACTGGGAGGGGGAGGGCCTCATAGAAGGGGTACCTATTGTACCCTATGTGCTGGAATTCCGGGACTGCCTACAGGAGCTGACCCAGGTTGTATGTGAGAACCTGCAGGCGACCCAGCGGCGCCAGCGCGTATGGTACGATCGGAGGGCCAGAGAGCGCACTTTGGAAATAGGACAGAAGATCCTGGTGTTATAGCCCACTAAGCAGAATAAGTTTCAAGCTGCATGGCAGGGGCCCTACCAGGTAGTGGGGAAAATAGCCGACACAACCTATAATGTCGCCGATTGTGACGACCCCAGGGTTATCCGCATGTTCCACGTGAATATGCTGAAGTCCTACTGGGAGCGCCCTGAAGAGGTAGTGGCCATCTGTGCACCTGAAGCAGAGGATTTAGCCGGACTTCCCTTGCCGGATGTCTTAGGGGAAAGGACTCAGTCTAAAACATGGGACCAGGTACACTTGGGTGAAGACCTAGGCCCCCGGGAGAGACAGCAGGCGGAGGAGTTGTTGAGGCAGCGGCAGAGGATGTTTTCGGGGAGACCAGGGTACACTCGCCTGGCACAACACAAGGTTGAGACCCAGGATCAGACCCCCCTGCGACAAAACCCCTTCCGCATCCCTGAGTCTGTACGAGAGGGGATGTGACAAGAGATACAAGAGATGCTGCGTTTAGGGGTCTTTGAAGAGTCAGATAGTCCCTGGGCATCCCCCGTAGTGTTAGTGCCCAAGAAGGATGGGACTACACGGTTTTGTGTAGACTATCGTAAGCTCAATGAGAAAACAGTGACGGATGCATACCCCATGCCGCGTGTGGATGAGTTGTTAGACCGGCTGGCGGGGGCAAAGTATTTGACCACCATCGATCTATGCAAAGGCTACTGGCAGATTCCCCTTAGTCCTGACGCTATTCACCCCGTTCGGCTTATTCCAGTTTCGAGTTATGCCATTCAGGATGAAGAATGCCCCGGCGACCTTCCAAAGGCTGGCTGACCAGCTTCTGGATGGTCTCCAGGACTATGCTTGTGCCTACCTGGACGACACCGCCATCTACAGTGCGACATGAGAAGAGCATCTAAATCACCTAGAGACAGTATTGGACAGGATCCACCAGGCCGGAATCACCCTGAACCCAAACAAGTGTCACGTGGGCAAAGCAGAGGTTCAGTATTTAGGGCATTGGGTGGGAAGTGGGAAACAGCGACCAGAACCAGCCAAGATTGAGGCCATAGCCAAATGGCCCATCCCACGCACTAAAACCCAGGTCATGGCATTTCTAGGGACAGCGGGGTATTACAGGAAATTCGCTCCCAATTACAGCAGACTAGCCAAGCCCCTCACTGATCTGACCCATAAGAACCAACCCCGCCAGGTAACCTGGACCTCAGAGTGTGAGGAAGCCTTCCGCCTACTAAAGGACGCCCTCACCAATACCCCTGTATTGGCCGCACCCGATCCATCTAAACGTTTCCTGGTTCACACAGACGCTTCTATGTTTGGATTGGGGGCAGTACTGAGCCAAGTCGGGCCGGACGGCCAAGACCACCCGGTAGCTTACCTGAGTTGGAAACTACTGCCCTGTGAAGTAAGCTATGCGGCCATCGAGAAGGAGTGCCTGGCGGTAGTATGGGCACTCAAGAAGTTGCAACCATATTTGTATGGACGACAGTTTTCCCTCCTAACGGACCATAATCCCCTAGTCTGGCTTAATCGGGTCTCCGGAGACAACGCCAGATTGCTGCGGTGGAGTTTGGCCCTACAACCTCTGGACTTCACCATCCACCACAGACCCAGCAAACAAAACGGTAACGCCGATGGACTAAGTCGACAAACGGAACTTGTACCAACCCCATAAACTTCGGTCATCCCCAAACCGATCCGTTGAGGTTCAGACTGTGTATGCCGATCGCGTCGCTGAAAAGGGGAGCCATGTTACGTGTTACAGAACCACTCAGCACCCAGAATATGTTGTGCAGTTATATGTATGTATAATAGGTTCTATGTGATATGCATGTCCCTAATGCATCAGCCCACAGGCTGCACCCCTGGGCAGAGGGGACACGATATTCTCCTTTTGTCCGCCCTCCCCCACCTTTGTAATTCCCACAGTAAACGTCTGGCCTGCCGCTTTTCTATTGGCCTGCCCTCTGTATCTGTGTGATATATTCTGTGTCCTGTGAGTAAAGTGTTGTCAGACTGGAAATACGTGGAGAAGCAGTGATCTTTTATATGCGCCCATGTAACCAAGGAATTCCAGCCAGCGTCATTCATTCAGACTCCTGCCAACGCAGAGCGGACCTCCGAAAACACGGGGTGGTACTGAAAGAGGTACTCCAGCTTGTGAGACCCCGTTACAGTGATGTCACTAAATAACAACATAGACACAGTGTGATGTCACTATACAGTTGTGGCCAAAAGTATTGACACCCCTGCAATTCTGTCAGATAATACTCAGTTTCTTCCTGAAAATGATTGCAAACGCAAATTCTTTCGTATTATTATCTTCATTTAATTTGTCTTAAATGAAAAAAACACAAAAAGAATTGTCCTAAAGCCAAATTGGATATAATTCCACACCAAACATAAAAAAGAGGGTGGACAAAAGTATTGGCACTGTTCGAAAAATCATGTGATGCTTCTCTAATTTGTGTAATTAACAGCACCTATAACTTACCTGTGGCACCTAACAGGTGTTGGCAATAACTAAATCACACTTGCAGCCAGTTGACATGGATTAAAGTTGACTCAACCTCTGTCCTGTGTCCTTGTGTGTACCACATTGAGCATGGAGAAAAGAAAGAAGACCAAAGAACTGACTGAGGACTTGAGAAAACAAATTGTGAGGAAGCATGAGCAATCTCAAGGCTACAAGTCCATCTCCAAAGACCTGAATGTTCCTGTGTCTACCGTGCGCAGTGTCATCAAGAAGTGTAAAGCCCATGGCACTGTGGCTAACCTCCCTAGATGTGGACGGAAAAGAAAAATTGACAAGAGATTTCAACGTAAGATTGTGCGGATGTTGGATAAAAAACCTCGACTAACATCCAAACAAGTTCAAGCTGCCCTGCAGTCCTAGGGTACAACAGTGTCAACCCGCACTATCCGTCGGCGTCTGAATGAAAAGGGACTGTATGGTAGGAGACCCAGGAAGACCCCACTTCTTACCCCGAGACATAAAAAAGCCAGGCTGGAGTTTGCCAAAACTTACCTGAAAAAGCCTAAAACGTTTTGGAAGAATGTTCTCTGGTCAGATGAGACAAAAGTAGAGCTTTTTGGGCAAAGGCATCAACATAGAGTTTACTGGAGAAAAAAGAGGCATTCAAAGAAAAGAACACAATCCCTACAGTCAAACATGGTGGAGGTTCACTGATGTTTTGGGGTTTCTTTGCTGCCTCTGGCACTGGACTGCTTGACCGTGTGCATGGCATTATGAAGTCTGAAGACTACCAACAAATTTTGCAGCATAATGTAGGGCCCAGTGTGAGAAAGCTGGGTCTCCCTCATAGGTCATGGGTCTTCCAGCAGGACAATGACCCAAAACACACTTCAAAAAGCACTAGAAAATGGTTTGAGAGAAAGCACTGGAGACTTCTAAGGTGGCCAGCAATGAGTCCAGAGCTGAATCCCATAGAACACCTGTGGAGAGATCTAAAAATGGCAGTTTGGAGAAGGCACCCTTCGAATATCAGGGACCTGGAGCAGTTTGCCAAAGAAGAATGGTCTAAAATTCCAGCAGAGCATTGTAAGAAACTCATTGATGGTTACCGGAAGCAGTTGGTCTCAGTTATTTTGGCTAAAGGTTGTGCAACCAAGTATTAGGCTGAGGGTGCCAATACTTTTGTTTGGCCCATTTTTGGAGTTTTGTGTGAAATGATCAATGTTTTGCTTTTTGCTTCATTCTCTTTTGTGTTTTTTCATTTAAGACAAATTAAATGAAGATAATAATACCAAAGAATTTGTGTTTGCAATCATTTTCAGGAAGAAACTGAGTATTATCTGACAGAATTGCAGGGGTGTCAATACTTTTGGCCACAACTGTATAACAACATAGACACAGTGTGATGTCACTATATAACGACACACAGTGTGATGTCACTATATAGCCACATAGACACAGTGTGATGTCACTATATAATGACACACAGTGTGATGTCACTATATAGCCACATAGACACAGTGTGATGTCACTATATAATGACACACAGTGTGATGTCACTATATAGCCACATAGACACAGTGTGATGTCACTATATAATGACATAGGCACAGTGTGATGTCATAAGTATCTGGTGATTTGGGGGTAGCCAGTTAAAGCTTTTACACTGGTGCCCGGAGCTTCACCCTACACCTCTGATTGACTCTGATAATTGATATTTTAGACTTGGGGATTTCACTAATTTGTAGTACATGGAATGCAGAAGAGACGGCCACAGAGGGAAGTCAATTAATTGCAAGGAAGTACAAAGTTGTCAAATTAGCCGGAGCTGTAGGTGTGTGGCGCTTCCCTGACACGTCCTATAATCAGAGCTGTACAATACAAAGCGTCTGACAGATTGTACAGAGAGTAAGCAGAGAGACTTGTTAATCTGCCCCTCATGTCAGATCTTCACTTTGTAAGATTTGTGAGCAATTGTGGAAAGAGGTGACAGGATGATCAATCTGCAAAGGAGTAATGATACTGAAATGCTGAGAGCGATCACTGATGTAGCAGAGCTGAGAGTGTTCTGTTACACGTGTGGTCTGACCCGTCACCCCTGATCAGTACGGCCCCACCAATCGATTAGTGATAGCCTATACTAGCACTTTATCGTCAATCCCTATGGTGGGATGATGAAACCTTCTAAGAATGGTTTTTCTGCTTAGTAACAGCACAGGAATTCTTCTGTGGAGTCATCTCTTTCGTCATAACATATTTGTATCCCAGTTATGGCCGGAACATCATTGTTGACCGGGAAAGTAGAACAAAGACAGAGAGCTCAGCTTTAGTATTGTAAAGAGTCATCCATCCAGGAAGGTACAGCTGTAGGATTGTGGAGGCCCTGAGACAGCAAAGAAGGAAAAGAGGCAACGTGTGAGACAGACCTTCAAGTGTTAACAGAATACTCGGCCGGTACAGAACCCTTTGGGTAGTGGAAAGTTTTGATTGAAATATACTTCCATTTCCAGTTTTCACTGTCACACATGCGCGGGAGAATTAAGGTGCATTGACGCTGCTGCATTATCACGAACATTTTCTGGGATCACTTGTTTCCCTAAAATATTGCAGTTTACTTAGATCACCGATGAACAAGCAGAACACTGTTTGTTGGGTGAAATTATCTTTTTTTGCTGCACCAAAGATCATGGTTCTCGGCAGTGCATGATCCTGTGTAAACAGGACTCACTATGTCCAGAACAATGGCAAACTATGTGCTCAGAAAGGTCTATTAAAGATCATGCTCTTCTAACGCTGCGTCAGCCTACACAGGATATTATACGACCGCCATCATTAGCGCTCCAGGCCGTCTCTTGTAAATGGTCCTCTGGCCTCATTGTCTTTCAGTTGGGTTTAATCCTCTGTGCAGACTCCATGGAAAAATAACAGATAAGGTACATTTTTTCCATCGCACAGACAAGAATCTACCAGGAAACTTTCAAATGTAGATACACCAGTTTTACTGAAACATTACTCCATGAATTGGATGTGGGTTGTAGTCTGATCTGTGCCGCAAACTACAGAATCCTAGAATGTTAGAGTTGGATGGGTCATCGGGACCTCAAGGGTCATCGTGTTCCACCCCTTGCAATTCACTAAACCATCTCAGACAGGTGTCTGTCCAGCCTCTGTGTGAAGACTTCCATTGAAGGAGAACTCACCACCTCTCGTGGCAGCCTGTTCCACTCATTGATCAGCCTAACTGTCAAAAAGTTTTTTTTTTCTAATATCCGATCGGTATCTTCTCCCTTTCAGTTTCATCCCACGTGCAAGTGAGAATAAAACTGCACCTACTGACATTAAGTCCAATTCGTGTGGACATTTAATTTCTATTCAGTTCAATAAACAGCACCGTCTGGTAGAAAAAAGCAATAATAATATGCATATCGTAATTTCCTTGACACAAAATATTGAATATCAATAGTTTCCCTGTAACATCTTCCTCCAAGGAAACCTAAAAAGTATCACTTGAAATACATTTTAATTCAAAATGCAGCATCAGCTCTGCTATATCTGTCCTTGTCTTGTCGTTAGTTGCTGTGATGGTGTGATATGTTATGTGGGTATCATTTTGTGTCTATTTATATTTTACGGATTTCCATAGTGTTGCCTTGTATCATTCCGTGTATTCCCCATATTGTCTAGAGTCTCAATTACCTTCCAAAAGTCTGATAATTGAATTAGTTCACTTAAGGCCCCTTTATGTTTAGCAATGCACCAGCGATCCCGACAACGATACGACCCGGTCAGGATCGCTGATGCATCGCTAGATGGTCGCTAGTGAGCTGCCACACAGGCAGATCTCACAGCCATGTAGCGACGCAGCAGTGGTCGTTACTTACCTTTCAGATGCGGTTATCCTGACGTCCTCCTGCCCGTGTCCACGCGACGCTCGTCAGCACCAGCAGGAAGCCGCCGACGAGAAATGGAGCTGCACGATCTCACGCGATCAGCGACAGACAGCGGGGGAGCCAGTCGGAGGTAAGTATCACACATAGCGATATCGCTGCTGCGTCACAAAATCGGTGACGCTTTAGCGATATCGCTATGTGTAAAGGCCCCTTTACTGTCTGCAGCCTGACTGTATCTATGCCACTTGATGAACCCCCTGTAGTGCCTTAATCCCCAGGGCATCTTTGTCAGGTCTGGGAGACCTGAAAATCGCCCCAAACCTGTCTGACTACCCCTGGACATAAAGAGGGGGCTGGGGAGGACAGGAGCTGTTCAAGTCAGACCGTGTGTGGTGATGATCGTGTGAAGATAGCACGTCAGAGAGGAGCGAAAGTATATGGACTCATTTTATCCTCTGTCTGCTGGATTATTGGACTCTCATCTACTTGGACATTCATCCTGTTACTGAACTGCATTCGTGTTTTGGACTATTGCATCCTCAGTATGGTGGATTGTTTATGGACCTTTTAGTTTTGCCTATAATAAAGGTCTTGGGATTGTTTACACTTCCCTCGCTCTGTTGATTGTGTGGTATCGGAGAAGGACCCCGTGACATTTGCATTGTTACATTTATGTCTGGAACTGTTACGATGTTTCCATAAATGTTACAATTTTATTCTACGTCGTCTTTCAAGCACTGGGGGAAATGACTCAGGGAAAGTCGTCCATTCTTCGCGGCTGCTGCGCATCGTAGTTGCGTCTTATTTCAGCGCGTTCCTATGTAATCAGCAGTAAAACTCGGTGGACGGTCAGTCCAGCTGTTTCCTTCTGTTTTGCTAATGTAAAGTGGCCCAGCGCCCCAGGCGTCTTTTTCTGCACAGGAGAATATTCTTTATTCCTTCCCGCTGGTAGAAATACACGGATTCTTCCGGTTTTAATGTCTCCTTTGCTTTGTCATTAAGCCGTGTAACATTGTCATCTTTGTGTGCGTGGAGTAATCCTATCAGCGACGCACGCCATGATTGGATCTGCTCATGCAGAACTGAACCTGCTGTTGAGCTTCTCCTTCAGAGGTCCGAGACCTCATCGGTGGATATACAGCGTTGATCTTAATGCCTGGGGGGCTGGAGAGGTTAATCTGCAGAGAAGGGGAGACAAAATAAATGAGTCAGATAAATGTTGTTTTCCGTGCCCAGTATTGCTCCTCCTCGCGCTGGCAACTCGCAGAACCACCTGCATTTTCACACTCGGTTAAGTTACTAACTCGTCCTGTCTTTCCATGGCGGCTGCGCTTCAAGCTGGGCTCTTGTTGAAAGTTATTCAGACGTTCTTCTGACAGCCGGCGGAACTTGCACAAGGTTGGAGCCCGCTATTATTTTTGTGCTCTCTTCCGTAACTTTACCTGCAAAAGATTAAGATTCAAGACCAATAAAACCGCGGCGCCATTAATGTGTCACAGAGTAAAAGAGCACCAAATAATTTATCAGTCAAAAGTTTCTTTAATGCCGGAAAAGATTTTTAACTAAAGGAGTAATAAAAGAAAACTGCACAATGCCGTGTGATAAGCAGCGGCTCTAGGGGTCCGGGCACACTGAGGCTTTTTTTCTGAGTTTTTGGAGCGGAAACTTAAGTGGAAACTTCAAGTTTTAGGGGAGTTTTGAGTTTGGGGGTTTTGGGAAGTTTCAAGCAACAAAAAAAACCTAAATCGATAGAGGAATAAAAATGCAAAGTTTATAACATGTCCACATTCTCTCCTTTAAAAAAAACAGTAAAGCGAGCTTGATCCTATGTGCCCATATAATTGTAGGTTTTAGCCCAGTAGAAGGATCAGGTTAGGTTTAGGGTCCCAACAAAGGGGTACGTCTTGAGGCTGGCTGTTGGGCTCACATGTATTGGCCAATTAATGCGTTAAGTGCCTTCATTATTTAACTACAGCAGGAATGCAGCTCCAATTTAATATGGCTAATGTTTACATACTATAGCGTTTCAGAGTGCAGCTTTAATTTGTTAGTTATCTTTTAGTTATAAGCGAGCGAGCATGCTCAGATAAGGTGTATTTTGGCACCGTGTGGTGCTGTAACTGTATATTGGCACCGTGTGGTGCTGTAACTGTATATTGGCATCGTGTGGTGCTGTAACTGTATATTGGCACCATGTGGTGCTGTAACTGTGTATTGGCACCATGTGGTGCTGTAACTGTGTATTGGCACCGTGTGGTGCTGTAACTGTATATTGGCATCGTGTGGTGCTGTAACTGTATATTGGCACCATGTGGTGCTGTAACTGTGTATTGGCATCGTGTGGTGCTGTAACTGTATATTGGCACCGTGTGGTGCTGTAACTGTGTATTGGCACCGTGTGGTGCTGTAACTGTATATTGGCACCATGTGGTGCTGTAACTGTGTATTG
The DNA here is from genome assembly GCF_039654945.1 of Dendrobates tinctorius. Classification (NCBI taxonomy): domain Eukaryota; kingdom Metazoa; phylum Chordata; class Amphibia; order Anura; family Dendrobatidae; genus Dendrobates; species Dendrobates tinctorius. The sequence continues at coordinate 27,948,932 of NW_027361863.1, forward strand.
GCACCATGTGGTGCTGTAACTGTGTATTAGCACCGTGTGGTGCTGTAACTGTATATTGGCACCGTGTGGTGCTGTAACTGTGTATTGGCATCATGTGATGCTGTAACTGTGTATTAGCACCGTGTGGTGCTGTAACTGTATATTGGCATCGTGTGGTGTTGTAACTGTATATTGGCACCATGTGGTGCTGTAACTGTGTATTGGCATCATGTGGTGCTGTAACTGTGTATTAGCACCGTGTGGTGCTGTAACGGTGTATTGGCACCGTGTGGTGCTGTAACTGTATATTGGCACCGTGTGGTGCTGTAACCGTATATTGGCACCGTGTGGTGCTGTAACTGTGTATTGGCACCGTGTGGTGCTGTAACTGTGTATTGGCACCGTGTGGTGCTGTAACCGTATATTGGCACCGTGTGGTGCTGTAACTGTATATTGGCACCGTGTGGTGCTGTAACCGTATATTGGCACCATGTGGTGCTGTAACTGTATATTGGCACCATGTGGTGCTGTAACTGTATATTGGCACCGTGTGGTGCTGTAACTGTATATTAGCACCGTGTGGTGCTGTAACTGTGTATTGGCACCGTGTGGTGCTGTAACTGTATATTGGCACCGTGTGGTGCTGTAACTGTGTATTGGCATCATGTGGTGCTGTAACTGTGTATTGGCATCATGTGGTGCTGTAACTGTGTATTGGCACCGTGTGGTGCTGTAACTGTATATTGGCATCGTGTGGTGCTGTAACTGTGTATTGGCACCGTGTGGTGCTGTAACTGTATATTGGCACCGTGTGGTGCTGTAACTGTATATTGGCACCATGTGGTGCTGTAACTGTGTATTGGCATCATGTGGTGCTGTAACTGTGTATTGGCATCATGTGGTGCTGTAACTGTGTATTGGCACCGTGTGGTGCTGTAACTGTATATTGGCATCGTGTGGTGCTGTAACTGTGTATTGGCACCGTGTGGTGCTGTAACTGTATATTGGCACCGTGTGGTGCTGTAACTGTGTATTGGCATCATGTGGTGCTGTAACTGTATATTGGCACCGTGTGGTGCTGTAACTGTATATTGGCACCGTGTGGTGCTGTAACCATATATTGGCACCGTGTGGTGCTGTAACTGTATATTGGCACCATGTGGTGCTGTAACCGTATATTGGCACCGTGTGGTGCTGTAACTGTGTATTGGCACTGTGTGGTGCTGTAAATGTATATTGGCACCGTGTGGTGCTGTAACTGTATATTGGCACCGTGTGGTGCTGTAACTATATATTGGCACTGTGTTGTGCTGTAACTGTATATTGGCACAGTGTGGTGCTGTAACTGTATATTGGCACCGTGTGGTGCTGTAACTGTATATTGGCACCGTGTGGTGCTGTAACCGTATATTGGCACCGTGTGGTGCTGTAACTGTATATTGGCACCGTGTGGTGCTGTAACCGTATATTGGCACCGTGTGGTGCTGTAACTGTGTATTGGCACCGTGTGGTGCTGTAACTGTATATTGGCACCGTGTGGTGCTGTAACCGTATATTGGCACCATGTGGTGCTGTAACTGTGTATTGGCATCATGTGGTGCTGTAACTGTGTATTGGCACCGTGTGGTGCTGTAACTGTATATTGGCATCGTGTGGTGCTGTAACTGTGTATTGGCACTGTGCGGTGCTGTAACTGTATATTGGCACCGTGTGGTGCTGTAACTGTGTATTGGCATCATGTGGTGCTGTAACTGTATATTGGCATCGTGTGGTGCTGTAACTGTATATTGGCACCGTGTGGTGCTGTAACCATATATTGGCACCGTGTGGTGCTGTAACTGTGTATTGGCACCATGTGGTGCTGTAACCGTATATTGGCACCGTGTGGTGCTGTAACTGTGTATTGGCACTGTGTGGTGCTGTAAATGTATATTGGCACCGTGTGGTGCTGTAACTGTATATTGGCACCGTGTGGTGCTGTAACTGTATATTGGCACCGTGTTGTGCTGTAACTGTATATTGTCACTGTGTGGTGCTGTAACTGTATATTGGCACCGTGTGGTGCTGTAACCGTATATTGGCATCGTGTGGTGCTGTAACCGTATATTGGCACCGTGTGGTGCTGTAACTGTATATTGGCACCGTGTGGTGCTGTAACTGTATATTGGCACCGTGTGGTGCTGTAACTGTATATTAGCACCGTGTGGTGCTGTAACCGTATATTGGCACCGTGTGGTGCTGTAACCGTGTATTGGCACCGTGTGGTGCTGTAACCGTATATTGGCACCGTGTGGTGCTGTAACTGTATTTTGGCACCGTGTGGTGCTGTAACTGTATATTGGCACCGTGTGGTGCTGTAACTGTATATTGGCACCGTGTGGTGCTGTAACTGTATATTGGCACCGTGTGGTGCTGTAACTGTATTTTGGCACCGTGTGGTGCTGTAACTGTATATTGGCACCGTGTGGTGCTGTAACAGTATATTGGCACCGTGTGGTGCTGTAACTGTATATTGGCACCGTGTGGTGCTGTAACTGTATATTGGCACTGTGTGGTGCTGTAACTGTATATTGGCACTGTGTGGTGCTGTAACTGTATATTGGCACCGTGTGGTGCTGTAACTATATATTGGCACTGTGTGGTGCTGTAACTGTATATTGGCACCGTGTGGTGCTGTAACTGTATATTGGCACCGTGTGGTGCTGTAACCGTATATTGGCACTGTGTGGTGCTGTAACTGTATATTGGCACCATGTGGTGCTGTAACCGTATATTGGCACTGTGAGGTGCTGTAACTGTATATTGGCACCATGTGGTGCTGTAACTGTATATTGGCACCGTGTGGTGCTGTAACAGTATATTGGCACCGTGTGGTGCTGTAACTGTATATTGGCACCGTGTGGTGCTGTAACTGTATATTGGCACCGTGTGGTGCTGTAACTGTATATTGGCACCGTGTGGTGCTGTAACTGTATATTGGCACCGTGTGGTGCTGTAACTGTATATTGGCACCATGTGGTGCTGTAACTGTATATTGGCACCATGTGGTGCTGTAACCGTATATTGGCACCATGTGGTGCTGAAACTGTATATTGGCACCATGTGGTGCTGTAACTGTATATTGGCACCGTGTGGTGCTGTAACTGTATATTGGCACCATGTGGTGCTGTAACTGTATATTGGCACCGTGTGGTGCTGTAACTGTATATTGGCACCGTGTGGTGCTGTAACAGTATATTGGCACCGTGTGGTGCTGTAACTGTATATTGGCACCGTGTGGTGCTGTAACTGTATATTGGCACCGTGTGGTGCTGCAACTGTATATTGGCACCGTGTGGTGCTGTAACTGTATATTGGCACTGTGTGGTGCTGTAACTGTATATTGGCACTGTGTCGTGCTGTAACTGTATATTGGCACCATGTGGTGCTGTAACTGTATATTGGCACTGTGTGGTGCTGTAACTGTATATTGGCACTGTGTGGTGCTGTAACTGTATATTGGCACCGTGTGGTGCTGTAACTGTATATTGGCACCGTGTGGTGCTGTAACCGTATATTGGCACTGTGTGGTGCTGTAACTGTATATTGGCACCATGTGGTGCTGTAACTGTATATTGGCACTGTGAGGTGCTGTAACTGTATATTGGCACCGTGTGGTGCTGTAACTGTATATTGGCACCGTGTGGTGCTGTAACAGTATATTGGCACCGTGTGGTGCTGTAACTGTATATTGGCACCGTGTGGTGCTGTAACTGTATATTGGCACGGTGTGGTGCTGTAACTGTATATTGGCACCATGTGGTGCTGTAACTGTATATTGGCACCATGTGGTGCTGTAACCGTATATTGGCACCATGTGGTGCTGAAACTGTATATTGGCACCATGTGGTGCTGTAACTGTATATTGGCACCGTGTGGTGCTGTAACTGTATATTGGCACCATGTGGTGCTGTAACTGTATATTGGCACCGTGTGGTGCTGTAACTGTATATTGGCACCATGTGGTGCTGTAACTGTATATTGGCACCATGTGGTGCTGTAACTGTATATTGGCACTGTGTGGTGCTGTAACTGTATATTGGCACCGTGTGGTGCTGTAACTGTATATTGGCACCATGTGGTGCTGTAACTGTATATTGGCACCATGTGGTGCTGTAACTGTATATTGGCACTGTGTGGTGCTGTAACCTTATATTGGCATCATGTGGTGCTGTAGCTACAGTCATATGTAAAAGTTTGGGCACCCCTATTAATATTAACCTTTTTTCTTTATAACAATTTTGGTTTTTGCAACAGGTATTTCAGTTTCATATATCTAATAACTGATGGACTCAGTTATATTTCTGGATTCAAATGAGGTTTATTGTACTAACAGAAAATGTGCAATCTGCATTTAAGCAAAATTTGACCGGTGCAAAAGTATGGGCACCCTTTTCATTTTCTTGATTTGAACACTCCTAACTACTTTTTACTGACTTCCTGAAGCACTAAATTGGTTTTGTAACCTCATTGATCTTTGAACTTCATAGCCAGGTGTATCAAATCATGAGAAAAGGTATTTAAAGTGGCCACTTGCAAGTAGTTCTCCTATTTGATTCTCCTATGAAAAGTGGCATCATGGGCTCCTCAAAACAACTCTCAAATGATCTGAAAACAAAGATTATTCAACATAGCTTTTCAGGGGAAGGATACAAAAAGTTGTCTCTGAGATTTAACCAGTCAGTTTCCACTGTGAGGAACATAGTAAGGAAATGGAAGAACACAGGTACAGTTCTTGTTAAGCCCATAAGTGGCAGGCCAAGAAAAATATCAGAAAGGCAGAGAAGAAGAATGGTGAGAACAGTCAAGGACAATCCACAGACCACCTCCAAAGACCTGCAGCATCATCTTGCTGCAGATGGTGTCACTGTGCATCGGTCAACAATACAGCGCATGCATAACGCCTTTTTGTATGACCAAACAACCTCCTCTAGCCTGATTGGTTCAGGCTGCAGCTGGACCTTTAAACACACAGTAGACTTGAGTTACGCTACTGATTGTATGCCCAAATAAATGCATCAGAAAAAAACTGGATTTACAATACACGGGAACAAGATCTAAATGTCAGCAAAGGAGAAGGGAAAGCACCATATAAGTGGAGTGCAGAACACAAGGCACTTTATATACACAGTCCCCTTAGTTTGGTTCCCTCTTCCTAAGGCTTATGCTTCTCATGTCCTATAATCCGCTTTTCCACGCTGGTGGCTGAGTAATCTGCACTCTATAATCATTATATCCTTGCTGTCCTTGCACTTATTTCCTGTTAACCTTGTGGTTGGATGTGTGTATACATCAGAGGAGGCAGAGCTGAGAGAGGCGGGATAGAGCTGCAGCCTGAACCAATGAGGCTAGAGGAGGCGTGTCTCAGACTACCGCAGACCCCCTTTTAAACAGTGCAGCTGAGACACAGTCAAAGATTACAACTCTTTCCTAACCGCGCTCAGCTAAAGAGCAGACAAGGAGTAAGATCGGAGCAAATTCATAGCAGGTGCCCTTCCCCTGTAACTAATGGCTTTTTATATCATTTTTGAGCTACTGACAGGACAGTCACTTTAAGGCAGGGTAGTTGGGGATCAAGAAAAAAATATTCTCAATGAGGAGGATCGCTATAATAAAAGAAGCTGTTACATCCCCAATCTCTACAGCAGTCTTGCTCTCATGCTTTGATTACTTGGATGTTAAAATGACTCTACTCTCTGGTGGCGACTTTCTGCGGCAATTCCCGATATCTACAGACACCGGCACTCGATGATCAGTGAACGGTTTTAAGGCTGGAGTCACACTGCCGAATTTCTCATGCGATAATCACATTGCATAGCACGGACTGGCCGGCACCTCTCCTGACCTGAGCATGACAGTGTGATGGATTACTATGCAGCTGTCATGCTCAGGTCAGGAGAGGTGCCGGCCAGGGCAAGTTTTACGATCCGATTCTCGGACGAAAAATACGCCAGTGTGTCTCTGCCCTAAGAGGAATCACTGGGAACTCTCTGCCTGTTTTTTTTCTTCAACTCTCCCAGAATATCTAGGACTTTCCTTGTAAAATTGGAAACCCTTCCGATGATTTGGCAAATCTTCTGTGCGCACCCTAAACCGGTAAAGCAGGTGTTGTCTGACTCCTTCATTCCTCAAAGCCCCAGCAATGGGTCACACATATAAACATTGGTAAGATGAACTGTGCTTGGCATTAATTTAGTTTTTTTATTGTTTTTTTTTGCTATTGGTCTCTAATCCTGATCTGGACCTTGGTTATGGTTCTGGATTCTTTTTTTGCCTTGTTGTTCTTCACCGGCTCTGACCTTCAGCTTCTCTTCTGATTCAATCTCCATTGTATCCTCTGGTTTGTCCCCCTCCTGGCTGCTTTCCTGGTGATGATCCTTGCTCCAGCTCCTGATTACGCTCCTGCAGCCATTTTGGAGACTGGACCTGTGGCGTCAGGAAGCCAAAATATCGACTCCGACTCTGACTCCAGTTTCATTAATACTAAATCTACTGCGATAAACAGAAGCTTTAGACTGACAGAAATGACAAAATGTACATTATAAGCTGGATATAATCCTATAGTGCTGGCAACACTGAGATCCATAGCTGGCAACACTGAGATCCATAGACAATATGGAAAAGAGTCTTCTGCTCACTGAGCAGACGCTCAATGGGATAGATGAGGGGGGGATGCTAGGTTGGAGCTGCAGGACAATGAAGCAGCTAGCTGGGTGACAGAAGGCGGGGTAGAGGGAAGAGCACCAGGGAGGTTAGTCCTGATCTGGCACACCCCAATAAGTTTGCTAAGTTGGCAGATGAGGGGAGTGTTAGTGCAGGAGTAGCACTGCTGCAGCAAGGCATGTCCTCTGAAAGCCGGAGGAGTGTCTGCTCCAGTAAGGGGGGAAATAGGAGAGCAGGGCAGGCCAGACAGGTTCTGGTAGTGGGAGACTCAATTATTAGGGGAACAGATAGGGCAATCTGTCACAAAGACAGGGATCGTCGGACGGTGTGCTGCCTACCTGGCGCTCGAGTCCGACACATCGCTGATCGGGTTGACATTACTGGGAGGGGCTGGTGAGGATCCAGCGGTCATGGTGCACATTGGCACAAATGACAAAGTTAGAGGTAGGTGGAAGGTCCTTAAAGATGATTTCAGGGAATTAGGCTGTAAGCTTAAAGCAAGGACCTCCAAGGTGGTATTTTCGGAAATACTTCCTGTACCACGTGCCACGCCAGAGAGGCAACGGGAGATTAGGGAGGTTAATAAGTGGCTCAGGAATTGGTGTAGGAAGGAGGGGTTTGGGTTCCTGCAGAACTGGGCCGACTTCTCAGTTGGCTACAGGTTCTACGCTAGGGACGGGCTGCACCTCAATGGGGAGGGTGCCGCTGTGCTGGGGGAGAAAATGGCTAGAAGGTTGGAGGAGTGTTTAAACTAGGGACGGGGGGGAGGGTATTCCTTTTATAGGAGGGGAAGACAGTGCAGATAGAGACCTGGGCACAAATAATGACATTGGGGGTGGGGGTGGCATGGGGGGTGGGGTTAGAACAGTTAATAATTTAAGAAAGAATAGAGGTACAGAGAGATACATAAAGTGCATGTATACTAATGCCAGAAGCCTCGCCAACAAGATGGAGGAATTGGAGTTAATGTTGTTGGAGCATAATTATGACATGGTGGGGATATCTGAGACATGGCTGGACGAGAGCCATGACCGGCGGATAATTTACAGGGCTATAGTCTGTTCAGAAATGACCAAATAAGCGAGGGGGAGGCGTGTGTTTATATGTAAAATCATCCTTAAAACCCATCCTTCGTGATAATATATATGAATCTAATGAAAATGTAGAGTCCCTGTGGGGGGAGATAAGGGGAGGGGGGAAAAATAATAAATTACTGATAGGGGTTTGTTATAAGTCTCCAAAAATAATGGAAGCAACAGAGAATATCCTCATAAAGCAAATAGATGAAGCTGCGACTCAAGGAGAAGTCATTATTATGGGGGACTTCAACTACCCTGAAACACATCGGGGAACCGAAACCTGCAGTTCCAGCAAAGGTGATAGGTGTCTGACAACGATGAGAGACAATCACCTTTCACAACTGGTTCAGGACCCAACAAGAGGGGGGGCACTGCTAGACCTAATATTACCCAACAGGCCAGACCGCAGATCAAATGTAAGGGTTGGGGGTCACTTGGGTAACAGTGATCACAAATTAATAAGTTTTCATGTATCCTTTAATAAGATGTGTAGTAGAGGGGTTACAAGGACACTAAACTTCAGGAAAGCAAATTTACAACGGATGAGAGATGATCTTGGTGCAATTAACTGGGACGATATCCTGAGACATAAAAATACACAAAGAAAATGGGAGACGTTTATTATCCTCCTGAATAGGAGCTGTGCACAATATATACCGTATGGGAATAAACATGCGAGAAATAGGAGGAAACCACTATGGCTAAATAGAGCTGTAAGGGGCGCAATAAGAGATAAAAATAAAGCATTTAGAGAATTAAAGCAAGTAGGTAGTGATGAGGCATTAACTAAATACAGAAAATTAAATAAATTCTGTAAAAAGCAATTCAAGACTGCAAAGATTGAGACAGAGAGACTCATTGCCAGAGAAAGAAAAATAATCCCAAAATATTCTTTAACTACATAAATAGTAAGAAGCTAAAAAATGATAGTGTTGGCCCCCTTAAAAATAGTCTGGGTGAAATGGTGGATGAGGATGAGGAAAAAGCCAATATGCTAAATGACTTTTTTTCAACAGTATTTACACAAGAAAATCCCATGATGGATAACATGATCAGGGATAAAAATTCTCCATTAAATGTCACCTGCTTAACCCAGCAGGAAGTACGGCGGCGTCTACAAATCACTAAAATTGACAAATCCCCGGGCCCGGATGGGATACACCCCCGAGTACTGCAGGAATTAAGCACAGTCATAGATAGACCATTATTTTTAATCTTTAAAGATTCCATAATAACAGGGTCTGTACCACAGGACTGGCGTATAGCAAATGTGGTGCCAATATTCAAAAAGGGGACAAAAACTGAACTTGGAAATTATAGGCCAGTAAGTTTAACCTCAACTGTGGGTAAAATCCTGGAGGGTTTTCTAAGAGATACTATACTGGAGTATCTGGAGAAGAATAACCTTATGACCCATTATCAACATGGGTTTACAAGGGACCGTTCCTGTCAGACTAATCTGATAAGCTTTTATGAAGAGGTAAGTTCCGGACTGGACCAAGGGAATGCAGTGGACGTGGTGTACATGGACTTTTCAAAAGCTTTTGATACGGTGCCACACAAAAGGTTGATACATAAAATGAGAACAATGGGGATAGGGGAAAATATGTGTGGGTGGGTTAAAAGCTGGCTCAGGGATAGGAAACAAAGGGTGGTTATTAATGGAGCACACTCGGGCTGGGTTACGGTTAGCAGTGGGGTACCACAGGGGTCAGTATTGGGCCCGCTTCTTTTTAACATATTTATTAATGACCTTGTAGGGGGCATAGAGAGTAGAATTTCAATATTTGCAGATGACACTAAACTCTGCAGGGTAATTAATACAGAGGAGGACAATTTTATATTACAGGAGGATTTATGTAAACTAGAAGCTTGGGCTGATAAATGGCAAATGAGCTTTAATGGGGATAAATGTAAGGTCATGCACTTGGGTAGAACGAACAAGTTGTATAATTATGTGCTTAATTGTAAAACACTGGGCAAAACTGTCACTGAAAAAGACCTGGGTGTATGGGTGGACGACAAACTCACATTTAGTGGCCAGAGTCAAGCAGCTGCTGCAAAGGCAAATAAAATAATGGGATGCATTAAAAGAGGCATAGATGCTCATGAGGAGAACATAATTTTACCTCTATATAAGTCACTAGTGCGACCACACTTAGAATACTGTGTACAGTTCTGGTCTCCGGTGTATAAGAAAGACATAGCTGAACTGGAGCGGGTGCAGAGAAGAGCGACCAAGATTATTAGGGAACTAGGGGGTCTGCAATACCATGACAGGTTATTACACTTGGGGTTATTTAGTTTGGAGAATCGAAGGCTTAGGGGTGATCTTATTACAATGTATAAATATATGTGGGGACAATACAAAGACCTTTCTAATGATCTTTTTACTCTTAGACCTGTGACGGGGACAAGGGGGCATCCTCTACGTCTGGAGGAAAGAAGGTTTAAGCATACTCACAGACGTGGATTCTTTACTGTAAGAGCAGTGAGACTATGGAACTCTCTGCCATATGATGTTGTAATGAGTGATTCACTACTAAAATTTAAGAAGGGACTGGATGCCTTTCTTGAAAAGTATAATATTACAGGGTATATACACTAGTCTCCTTAATATTGCGTTGATCCAGGGAGCTAGTCTGATTGCCGTATGTGGAATCGGGAAGGAATTTTTTTCCCCAATGTGAAGCTTACTGTTGCCACATGGGTTTTTTTTGCCTTCCTCTGGATCAACATGTTAGGGCAAGTTAGGATAGGATATGGGTTGAACTAGATGGACTTAAAGTCTCCCTTCAACCTTAATTACTATGTTACTATGTTACTATGTTACTATATTATTATTAATTCTAAGCCGTTGTTAAAAATCTGTACAGAAACTCCATCTCCACCCAAAACAGGACTCTGACTCTACAGCCCTACGACCTTGGAAGAGGACACTATTATCTAAAAGTGATGTGATTCCTGGCACTTTGGGTGGTCAGCCATTGAACCTCTGTGCCCCATTCATTCCCCTAATAGCCACAGCGCCATACGTTTGGTAGTGGCTGTGCCTGGTATTACACGTCATTGAAAGTGTTATCGATGTGAATTGGACTGAGCTGTACTACTACTTGTGCCTAGTCAGCAATGAGGAGGATGCAGAGATTCACTGAGATCTCAGATAAGCACATTTTTTTTCCAGGTGAATTGAATTCAGTTTGATTTTACAAAAAAAATTATAATTTTCCTGAATCTGAATTTTTTAGCAAATCACTTTTTTTGGAAATTCAGCAAGGTGGCCGACATTTATTTGTAGAGGACCCAGGAAAAGGATGAAAAAATAAAAATACTCTCCTGATCAGCCACCTGGCTCGCCATCATCGCAGCCCACCATTCCGCTTCTTCTTTCTGCCTTCTGCAGTTGCAACTTTGGACATCGTGACTTTGTGCTGGGGTTTCTGACATTGATTTGGCCTCTGACGTCATGGCACATGTTGCCTATTAAGCACGTCGTAATGTCATCATAACGTGCCCTGGACACCCCACTGCAAAGTGAAGATAGCCAAAGAGGATGTTGCCCGACAAGGGAAGGCAGAAAGTAGCGTTCAGCTGGCACGAAGGACTGGACGTCCAGCTTCCGAGGTGGGTGGTGTCAGGAAATATGACTTATTGTTTTCTGCGCTGGTCACACATACTGAGCTCTGCTACATCTCCATGGTTTTGTGAATGACATGCCCAGCCATGATCTCCCTTGCAGCTTCCCCCCCTTCACAGCTGCGTGTGTGTGATTCCAGCCCCCCTCCCTTTCCCCTGCTATACAGCTGCAACATGAAGCCAGTGTGCCAGCAGCCCCTCTGATTGTATGACCCTAAAACTGGTTGTAAACAGTCTGAAGCACATGGCGAACCAAGGCTTCTTTTTCCTTGCAAACTTAAATATCATAGCACCGATTAATGATAGAGGTGGGAAGCTTACAGTTTTGGCATCTGCATCGGTAGAGCTGCCCATTGGTAGGTTTTGAAACTCCTACGTCCAGCAGGAGCCGAGAAACGGATTTCGACCTGACCGAGCTACACAGCCACTCCATGTGTAGACTTAATAGAAAGCTAATCTCAGAACAAGAATAATGATAGTCCCGCTGTCACTCTATGAGGTTTCCAGCCAGAGATATGGAATTGATAAGGTTTTAGTAACATCTGAAAAGAGGAGTGCATTCCATAGCTCCGCCCACTCAGTGAAGTCGTGGGACAGGGGGTATAAGATTATGATGCCCATTTAGGAAGTGGTCTTTCAGCCAGGGGAGCCAGCTAGTGGAGGTTGTAAATTTTTATCTGAGGATTTGGGAATGTCCCCCTCCCCCAAACCACATGACTTACCATTGACTAAGATATGTAAGTTCTTTCATCTTTAATCCATTGTTATTTTGTAATTGCCTGTATGTAATGTATCTGTTTCGTTTGTAACATCTTTTTTACTTTTTGTAAACACTTCCTATCCTTTTTGGAGTAAAACTATTAAAATTTACTAGCTTTGTTTTTCTTGCTCTAAAAGTATTGCCACGTCCTCTGGGGCTAAAACTACACTACTGTTGGGTTGGCTCCTGACCCGATATTAATCCTAATATCAGACCTAGGAGCTAGTGGCAGCGAAGTGTCCTGGGCTTTTGGGGAGACTCTGGAAGTGATGGACGGACGTTACTTACGTGTATTACTCCATCTAGGCTTGGGGATATTCATCGCCCACCCTACAGAGTGCCTAATAGCCAGTACACGGCAAGGCGGCCCTTCTGGTGACTACTTATCATAGGTGTAGTTCCCTGACTGACCTGAGGGTAAGGGGTATGCCAGAGAGCTGCAAGTTCAAACCCGAAACTGGAAAGTGGGATATACAAATATATCCCGCTTGTAATTTGTGACAGGTGGACAAGGTTTTTTTTCGCACCCTAGGTTTATTACAATATTATAAGACCCCAAAGCGCTATAAGTAATTTTCAATTTGCATTGAATTATGTCAGTGAAAAATTAATTTCCCTGCAAATTTCGAGCAATCTACCAAATCCAAAATTGAGCAAATTTACTCATCTCTGTCAAACAACTAATCACCAAGAATGATGAGCGTTGGACCCCCGTTGCTCTAATGTTACTATTTTGTAGTTCTAGAAGACCCCTTTTAAGAATCCTTTATGTATTGTGTGAAGAACAAGACACAGCTTCATTGAATGTGACTAGAAGAAGGGTAGATCTTCAGCTCGAAGGTCATAATAAGACACTTCTTCGGAAATGGACGATGATCATTGTGTCCAGAGCAACAAGAGGCAAAGAAAAGTTTCCTAAGTGGTCCAGGAGGAAACCTTGAGTAGACGACAGAGGGCAAAAACCTAATATCATCTAAAAGCTGTTAAGTGATCTTAACAAAATGAGATTGTTGTTTCAGTCAAGATCAGAGGCATCAATATCCTCGTTGGCACCCTCGTTAAATGAGTACACAGAGGGGAATTAACAATAGAATTGGCAAGAACAGGCCCATCTAATATGTGGTATAAGTGTCATCGTAAGTGCTCTTTTTTAACACTTTCCAAAAGTCTTAAATAATTTATAATGAAAGTTACAGAAAAATGTGACAGGGAAGAGTGATTGCACCAAGGATTTTATTGCCACTCAAGGTCAAAGTCAACTCTCTCTTTTTTTTTTCCCCAACCAGATATACAACCCAATCTCCACCGAGGATTATACATGTATATTCATCAGCATTTGCATTCCTATATAATTACTCACATTGCAAAGTAAGTTTTAATTAAAAGTCTATAAAAACAGACATAAAATGCGACAGTCATTCAAATGTGTCTATGCATAAAAGTAGAATGTAGCAATATCATTATCAATTGTTAATTATTTTTTATATAACGTTTTATTATTCTGAAAGGTAAATGAGCAATTGAATTCATCCTTGCTATGACTGGAGCAATGATAGGCACTTCTAGAAAGAGTGCTGGCCCTTTAATTGGGCTTCCTTTGGTGATCAGGCAGAGCGCTCACTAAATAATCTGCCCGATCAAAGAGTGTCTAGCCCTGAAATGTCCTGGGAGAAGAGAACACGAGATCAATTGTGCTTATTTAGAGCGTTTGTGTTCCAGAATCTGAGTTCACTTTATCCTCGTCTCATTTAGAATTTTGTGGTTATTGGTTTTTTTTCACAGAAAACGCTTAAATGTAGGTAAATTAGTGATGTATGAGAAATATCAATATAATAATTAGCAGGGAGGACGAATCTCTGAGGGATTAAAAAAAAACAAAAAAAACTGTACACTTTTGTCATTCTGCCATCTCCGTTGTTTGGTATTTGGTTCTACAAGAATAAAAGAAATGAGCAAGAACAAAAGTAAAAGCTGCAGAATGGACATTGTCTAGTGTTACATTGTATATGTGTGTGAATATATATATATATATATATATATATATATATACACACAATATATATATATAGGTAGGACCAAAATATTTGACCAGTGACGAATGCTTGTGATTTCAGCTCTGCAGGAAGCTAATTTGCTATTTTGGATGTAAAATGAAACAACTGAGATGCGACTGAATGGAGACTTTCAGATGTAATTAAAGAGACTGCACAAAGATATCATGTGAAATGTTTAGGAATTGCGGCCATTTTCTTACAAATCCTCCTTATTTCAGGGGCTCAGAAGTAATTGGACAAATTAACTTTCCCATAAATAAAATGTTTGAGTTTAACCGATTGTAGAGAATCCTTTATAGTAATGATGGCCTGAAGTCTGGAGGCCATGGACGTCACCATCGCTGGTTTCCTCCGGTGTGAAGCTTTTCAGCAATGATGGCCTGAAGTCTAGAGGCCATGGCTGTCACCATCGCTGGTCTCCTCCGGTGTGAGGCTTTACAGCAATGATGGCCTGAGGTCTGGAGACAATGGACGTCACCATCGCTGGTTTCCTCCGGTGTGAGGCTTTTCAGCAATGATGGCCTGAAGTCTGGAGGCCATGGCCGTCACCATCGCTGGTTTCCTCCGGTGTGAAGCTTTTCAGCAATGATGGCCTGAAGTCTAGAGGCCATGGCTGTCACCATCGCTGGTCTCCTCCGGTGTGAGGCTTTACAGCAATGATGGCCTGAGGACTGGAGGCCATGGATGTCACCATCGCTGGTTTCCTCCGGCGTGAGGCTTTTCAGCAATGATGGACTGAAGTCTGGAGGCCATGGCCGTCACCATCGCTGGTTTCCTCCGGTGTGAGGCTTTTCAGCAATGATGGCCTGAAGTCTAGAGGCCATGGCTGTCACCATCGCTGGTCTCCTCCGGTGTGAGGCTTTACAGCAATGATAGCCTGAGGTCTGGAGACAATGGATGTCACCATCGCGGGTCTCTTTCTAAGTGAGGCTTTGCCACCTTTACTGCAGTGACTTCAGTTCTCGCTTGTTTGTGGATCTTTCTGCCTTCAGTTTTGTCTTCTGCCTGTGAAATGCGGCTCGATGGGGCTGACATCTGGTGACTGGTGATGGGAGAACATGCTTGGACAATATGAGAGCATGCTCGGTTGTTATCCGAGTATCTTGGGCATGTTTGTATATTATGTTCGAGTCCCTGTGGCTGCATGATCTGCAGCTGTTAGACAGCCTGAATACATGTGGGGATTCACTAACAAACAGACAATCCCTGCAAGTGTTGCAGCTGACTTAGCAGCCAGAAACATCACTACTGGGGATGCCATTGCAGAATATTCCTCTTCTTTGCTTTCACTGGATGTTTTGGGTCATTGTCCATCTCTCCTGTGAAGCATTGTCCAATCATCCGTGCTGCACTTGGTTGAATCTGAGTAAAAAGTCTCGCCCTGTACATACAGGATTCCTCCGGCCCCTTCTGTCCTCAGTCACATCATCAATTACCATTAGTGACCCTGTGCCATTGGAAGCCATGCATGTCGGCACCATCACACCGCCCCCACCATGTGTTACACAGGATGTGCTGTGCTGAGGATCAAGAGCTTTGAGTAAGGTGGAAGAGGGAAAATAGAACTCCCCAAAAGATGCCCAAGAAAGGTGGCTGGTGATGTGCTGTAGATCCAACTCTGGACTAAGCGATAAAGTGATAAAGGCTCTGGTTGAGCCGAAACGTCCTTTTTTTTGGTTATATCGCTTCTGCTATGTGCTATATATTCTTGTTTGGCTCCCACATATTTGTCTACAATAAAATAGAGATTTATTTGCATGAAACATAATTGAGTGTGCGGTGAATTAGATTATTTCAGTATTAGGACCTATCGGTCCATTACACCTCCACCTCGCTATTGAACAAGAGTGCACACTAAACTTCTATTTGACATAGGACAACAATCAGTCGTACACTGCACAAATCTGGCCTTTATAGAAGAGTGACAAGAAAAAAGCCATTTCTCAAAGATATCCATAAAAAGTGTTGTTTAAAGTTTGCAACAAGCCACCTGGGAGACAAACCAAACATGTGGAAGAAGGTGCTCTGGTCAGATGAAACCAAAATCGAACTTTTTGGCAACAACACCAAATTATATGTTTGGCTTAAAGGCAACACAGCTCATCACCCTGAACACACCATCCCCACTGTCAAACATGGTGGTGGCAGCATCATGGTTTGGGCCTGCTTTTCTTCAGCAGGGACAGGGAAGATGGTTAAAATTGATGGGAAGATGGATGGAGCCAAATACAGGACCATTCTTGAAGAAAACCTGTTGGAGTCTGCAAAAGACCTGAGACTGGGACAGAGATTTGTCTTCCAAAAAGACAATGATCCCAAATATAAAGCAAAATCCACAATGGAATGGTTCACAAATATACGTATCCAGGTGTTAGAATGGCCAAGTCACAGTCCAGACCTGAATCCAATCGAGAATCTGTGGAAAGAGCTGAAAACTGCTGTTCACAAACCATCTCCATCCAACCTCACAGAGCTCGAGCGGTTTGCCAAGGAAGAATGGGCAAGAATTTCAGTCTCTCGATGTATAAAACCGATAGAGACAAACCCCAAGTGACTGCAGCTGTAATCGCAGCAAAAGGTGGCGCAACAAAGTATTAAGTTACAGGGGCCGAATAATATTGCACGCCTCACTTTTCAGTTTTTGAACTTCCACAAAAATTTAAAATAACCAATAAATTTTGCTCAACTTCACAATTGTGTCCCACTTGTTGTTGATTCTTCAGCAAAAATTTACATTTGGTATCTTTATGTTTGAAGCATGAAATGTGGGAAAAGGTTGAAAAGTTCCAGGGGGCCGAATACTTTCACAAGGCACTGTAAATGGCTTCACCCAACCACTGACCATGAGTGGAGAAAAAGATTTGGTGTTATCAGTCATATTCTCTGAAAAATGCCAAGAAAGCAAAATTTCTGCCGGGGTGTGTAAACTTTTGAGCACATACAGTATGTCATATAATCTATTGTATATTCTATGATGTTACATGTAAATTCTGTGACAGTTTGAATATTTTATGACTCTTGATTATTCTGAGATATGTGTTGTATATTGGTATGTATTTACCATTAGGTTATTGCAAAACAATTTCCTAGAAAAAAAATAATTTTATTTACTTTCAACTAATAAAAAAAATCTAACAAGAGAACGTAATATTTTTAGTGTTACTTTGTTTCGAGTAATCAGACACATTACACAGATAACATATTATTACACCCTGTAGATGAAGGTGTAACTGAAAAATTTGAAAACTGAAATATCGCTCATCTGACCATAAATTCGCCTGAATGGATACCATATTCCGCCCACATGAGACTTAGTCATATTTTGGCCACAGACGACCATTCTCACCCAACAGATTGACTGAGTTGTAGATAATTGGTGAAAGTTCTCATTATCCAGGAGATCGGTGTCTGTTACTTCACGGGGCGCTGGGAACACAATATATTATTAATACAGGATTTTTAGCCTCTGTTGAGTTATATGGGTGGAGTAGCGATCCTAATATTCAGGATCAGGAAGCCTGGAGATGTGCCCTATGTGTTGGCTGCCAGGGGAGCACCCACAAAAGCCATTCTGCCCTGTACAGGCATCAATCTGAATCTATACCCTGCACAAGAAAGTCTAGCTCTGAGTCTAAGGACACTTTCGATGCCCTCACACCTTGTATAATGGTCATGTGTTCATCTCATAGTTGTCTCTCTCAGCTCCCCCATTCACATGCACGCTCAGCTTGAGAGATTGTGCATTCATCTCCAATGTGAAGAATGAAATAAGCTATAACCTTCATGGCTGTTGTCTTCAATAAGACTAATTCATCCCTCCTCTGACATCTTCTGCTGGTTGGAGAGTTGACTGGGCGTTCCTGAAAATTGCAAGTATTTCTCCTATTTTGCTTCTGAGAGCTACAGGGATCACGGGGAAACAGAACCACTATCACAAAGAAGCTGAATGCTACGACTAAGCCTATTCTTCAACAATATCAGTCCAAATCGGAGTTGCCCTTTAAATCAGATCGACCTAGGCGCCTGTGGGAAAGTAAAAAAGTTATAATACAGGTCAAGAGTAGGACAGAAAATGATTTCAATTTCAGCCGTCCATCACAGTTAACCCTGCCGCCCACCATAACACTCAGGCTGAACTCTTGGCCGAGCCGCTGCAGACATTAGTTAATGCCAGCTACTAATTTCGAACTTGGAAAACTTTCTGCAGTCCCAGATCAGTTTTGATAGCGGGATCAACAAAGCCCCCGAGAAAATCTGTCTGTCCATTCTTAGAATTGAGAAGAGAGTAATAATTGTAGTATTCATCGGTTCACGGAGAAGGCACATACCATCCGAGAGGATAGGAGACCGGGGCGGGAACGGGGCGCGACCCTTGTCCCTGCACGTCTGAAATAGAAGGGGCGACCCGGTCACTTCCTTTACTTTAGATACTTTCTGTTCAGTTAATAAAAGCCGTCACTTTACTCCATCATCCGTAATAACATAAATGATGTTTGTGCCCTTGAAAAGCTGATTCTGTAAATATGGATTTGAAAAGCTCAATTCTTCCCCAATCTCAGGAATTTCCACTGCGCTTAGATAATGGAGGACTCTGCATCTCTCAAGACAGGATGTCGGCATCGTCCACGCACGGTCACGCTCCTGGCTTACAGTTTGCTTACTGGCACGCTATGGTTTACGGTGCCCGTGGTGTTTGAAGGGTTTGTTCACATTGTCAGCTTGTTAAAAATAAAATATTTTGTAAAGTGGAAGCTTTGTATCTGTTTAAAGGGAATTTGTCACCAGGCTTTTACTAAGCAATCTGAGAGCGGCATAATGTAGAGGAAGAGACCCTGATTCCAACGCTGTATCACTTACTGGGCTGCTTGCTATAGTTTTGATAAAGTCCCTGTTTTATCTGTTGCACATCTAGTGGAGCGCCCTCAGACGCCAGGGCAGTGGGGTACTCGGTACCGGGCCGGTTGATCTTCTCAACGGGAGTTGTCACGGCAGCTGTGACCCGGTCCGTGGCCCTGGGGCTCCATTGTAAAAGGGGTTGTTTCAGTGTGCTTATAGTGATGAAAGTTTATAAGTGATTTGTGACGCCTCCTGTGGTGTTCGGCACTGAAGATGTTAAGCCGACGCTGCAGACAGATCCTCTGGGACAGATGGTGTGGTGCAGCAGTGATGTTATAGCCCTCCACAGGCAGGGCTGTTGTCCCAGGGCAGAGTAGATATGGTGACACTTAGGTGGTGTAGTGTCAGGCGCAAGGGATGTAGCAGTACTGGGCAGGTTGGCACAGGAATAAGTGGAGGACACCAGGGCATGTAGTTCCAAAGCTTTACTCACAGTCTGTTGTGGTACAGGCACCCGCATCCGTGCCGTGTCCTCCGGGTCAGAAGCTCAGTCAACCTCCAGGCGAGATGGAATACTCCTTTCCAACACTCCGCCAACATGTGCCTTTCTGAACGTCTCCTCTTATAGCGCCTATAAATTAAGTACTCCTAGTACTGAGTTACACTGGAGTTCCTCTTGTCAGATGTTCCTATGAACTCTACTTGTACGGCAGACAGCTGTAGCCTGCTTCGGGGACTCCTTGCTACTAAGTCCCGGCTCACTATCGTTGCTGTTGTGCATACAGGTGCCCGCCTCGGTGCTGTGTCCTCCAGGTCAGGGGCTCAGCCAACCTCCAGGCAAGATGAAGTACTCCATTCCAACACTCCGCCAACATATGTGCCTTTTCTGAACGTCTCCCTTCTTGCGCCTTTTAGTGAAGTACTCACATTACTGAGTTACACTGGAGTTCCTCCAGTCCGATGTTCTTAGAACTCTGCTTGTACGGCAGACAGCTGTAGCCTGCTTCGGGGACTCCTTGCTACTAAGTCCCGGCTCACTATCCAGTTGTTGTTGTGCCCCCAAGTCTTGTGTGGGAATAAAGTGGTGACAACTTCTAATCCTCCGATGTCTGCTGCAGGTCCATTAGTATCCATACAACCTCGGGGACCAGACCCCGGCCATGCGCTTAGAACTTGAGGAAGGGCCCTGCTCTAACCCTAATCCTTAGTTGTCTTCTTCTCCTTACGTTCCGTACAAAACTATCTTTCTTATGGAGAATTAGGCTTTCTGAATGTCTCTTTTCTGTGCCAGCAGACCCAGATCACTGAGGTCGGCTGCAGCACTTCCTTCAATCCATCCCTTCCAGGGGATCTCCTCTCACAGACTGACCTAAACTCTTCCCACTCTTTTGAGTGCAAACTAAACTCCACCCACCTCCCAGCAAGCTTCGTGTTCCAAGCAGGGAGCCACCAAAGGGTGCTTTGCTACACTACTATGTTGTGTGGGATGCAGGTGTTGGAGTGTGGTCAGGAGTCTCCACCTTACTTGGATGGTGGTATACCACACCTCAGGAGGAGGTGCAGTACCTCTGTGGCAACTGAACCCTCAGGGGTGCCACACTAGTAGTCCTCTGAATGCTAAGCTCTGTAAAACCCCACCCACACCACTGATTGGCTGCTTTCTGTGTGCACTGTGCATAGGCAGAATTCTGCCAGTGGGGGCAGGGTAGATTGGAGTACTTGGTAGCAGGTTTACTCGTCCTCTAGTGAAAATCTTCTTCTGATAAAACTGTGATTTTATCAAAACTACCTCTCCCAGCCTAGTAAGTGACACATCACTGGAATCAGGTTTTCTGTCTCTTCATTTTGCTGCTCTCCGATTAGGTAGAATAAACCTGGAGATAGCTTCACTTGAACCAAAACAGTAGTGATGTGAGATTAAGTCTCAGCTCAGAAGTTCCTAAATTTTACTCAAACCAGAAAAAATCCTATAACGCATGATTCTGTAAAGTATGGAGATGTCAGATGAGTCCATATGCCAAAGTATTGGAATGATAAAGAATGCATGCCAGCATGGTGTGGGGGCAATCCTGTGCATCCAAATAATGAAGAATAGGAGATAGCGGTGGAGCGGTATTATTCATGCAGTCTATGCACCGGGGCCTCAGTGGCTACAGACTTTCCTTGGGGTGCAGAAGTGGCCACATCGGGACGTCACCCTGCAGATTCACATTACAGAACCTGCACGTTTTCTATGAATCACATTGTATTTACTGATCCATGGGATCATGTTGGGGACCCCATAGATAATAGGGGCCCCTTCATGTTTGACCTTTGATTTATCCAGAATGTTGGAGTCAGTAAAAGGCCATTTCACTCGTCCAAGATTCTCTGTCGCAGTTTCCAGATCAGTCTCCTGAAAGCTTCTTACAAGCCTATAGGGCTACAGAGGTCACGTCAGGAGCTTGGTGGTCCGTCCGGTCATCGCGCTCCATGAGGCTGATGAGGTGATCAGAAGCTTGGCAGGTGGTCCGGAAATCATGATCCATAATCCGATGGTGAAACTCAGGCTTTTTAAACTGACCTCATTACTAGGACTTCAGCCAAAGGAACATTGGTGCCCTCTTCTGAGTGGCGTCTCGCCTATAGGACCCCGTGCAGATGTAACATATAAGTCCATCCATGGGTTCGTATATGACTCATCCCTTATAGACATTAATACTGGTCCTTAATGTTCAGAACCGAGTCCATTGTATCATCCAGTGATGATACAATGATGTCACCAGGGAGACATTTTTGCACCCACAGTAGTTAATGTTGGGTTCTTAATATGTAGACGAACACATTCATTTATCTTCCTACTCGTCATCATTAGGATCCACCAAACCGACCATCTGTGGGACCTACCGCCCCAATATAAGGACCTGCCACCCCAATATAAGGACCTGCCACTGGGGGTTTTGTCACATGCTGGATTTCTTTCAGTATCAGATCATTTTGACATTTAATATTATTATTATTTAAAGAGAGAACATTTTATTAAATCTAATAATATACAATGAAATACATCTATACCAGGTGGACTCCCGGAGACGGCGGCCTCGGCAGGGTATTGTACCTGTCACCGGACACATCAGGATCCGTCAGCATCTTCCTCTATTGCTTGTTTTATTTAGAATCAATGACTTGTGTGATCTCGGGGTTAGAGCTTTTCCATCGCTTCATTTCAACCGTCAGTAATTGATTACAATGTGATTACGAAAGGGGGAAAAACAAGATGACCCCTGAAGATTATGGATGACCCTCCTCGAATCCCCATGATAATTTATGCTGAGAACATGTTTACACCATCCTGTCCATGAGAGCACAACGTTCAGGGACGTCTGACCGTACAGCGACGCGGTGACCTCTGCGAGTGGCGGTAACATCGCGCCATTACTGCGTCCTGAAGCCCAACTCCAGTGCATGACTTCAAGAAAGCGGCATTGAGATCATCTAGAAGAGGAATGGCGAGTCTTAACGGGAGTTTACTGCAGCTCTCAGGTGGCGACATATTACTTTACTACAATACCTTATGATAAAGTCTATTCAGATGATAGATTGACATTGGTTTAATCGTTGTTTATTGGGATAGTTCATCAAGTCTTTAGCCCCCCCGTACACATTAGATTCACAACAGCCGAACCCACAGGTTTGGCCACCTGTCTTCTGGGTATGGGAGCCCCAGACAGATGATTTTCGGGTTAAACAATTGGCATACCGATTCTGAACTGCCGATCCTTTCCATCATCCCAAGATAAGCGGCAGCCGAAGATGTCAGTTGGCGGCTCTCTCAACAATGATCTTAGAGAAGCAATCATTGTTGATTTGCAATTTGGTAAGTATTTTTAAGGCAATTTCCCCCCAAAAAAGTCTTTCATTATTCTAAAATAAGAGAATATTTACAAGTGGAGAGAATGTAAGATAGTTGACAATCATCATAAAATTGGATGTCCAGCAAGTTCAAGATCAAAGCATGAAATGGAAGAGAAACCACAAGGAAACTCAAGAAATACTGCTCAGAGTCTAAAGTCTTCAGTTAAATGTTCAAATTCCTGACAGCACAATTAGATAAAGACTAGATAAGTTTTCCTGGCTTGGAGATGTTGCCGGGAGAAAGGTTTTTTTTATAAAAAGAACATGGCAGCATGGGTAAAATTTCCATAGCTACATGTGAGCAAACCAAAATATTGCTAATAAAAAAAAGCACAACATAAAATTACAAACACCTTATAGAAACCGTCCGGTATGGTAGTGGAGGGGAGATGATATGTGCTTGTTTTGCAACCAAAGGACCCAGGAATTTTGCAGTCATTGAGTCAGCCATGAAATCCTCTGTTTAGCAAAGTATTCTATTGCCAAATGTGAGGTCATCTGTCCAAAAGCTAAAGGTTGACTGAGACTGGGTCATACTCATATGTGACTGTGACTGAGACTGGGTCATATGTGACAGTGACTGAGACTGGGTCATATGTGACTGTGACTGAGACTGGGTCATACAACAGGACAATGATCCTGAGCAGCAAATCTGCATCAGAATAGCAGAAAAAGAAAAGAATCGCAGTGTGTCAAAGTCATAGAGAAAGAAATGGTCTGTTCAACTGCAAATGGTCCCTGCCCAAAAGAATGACCTTAGGTCAAGAAGTAGAAAAGAGTCACGTGGCACTGAACGAATGGAAGAATGTGACAGTGCGGCAAGTCCCGTAGACCAACCTCCTCGTATAGACACCGACCCCTGCATCATTCAGATATACCTTGATAAAGGCCAGTGCTGCCGAAATGTTGGGTATTTAATATCTATGCCATTGGTCGCAGATAGGGATGAGCGAGTATACTCGTTAGGATTCGGTACTCGGCGAGTAATGCGTTACTCACGGTACTCGAATCCTGGCGAGTATTTCACTACTCGCTTCGCAAGATTCGGCACAGCCCGCACAGTTCCCGCACAGCCCTGCACAGTCCCCGCACTGCCCAGGACAGTCCTGCACAGCCCAGCATAGTCCCGCACAGCCTGTCACAGTCGCACACAGCCAGCACAGTCCTGCACAGCCCAGCATAGTCCGGCACAGCCTGTCACAGTCGCACACAGCCAGCACAGTCCTGCATAGCCCAGCATAGTCCCGCACAGCCTGTCACAGTCCCCGCGCAGTACCACACAGCCAGCACAGTCCTGCACAGCCAGCACAGTCCCGCACAGTCCGGCACAGCCTGTCACAGTCCCGCACAGCCAGCACAGTCCCGCACAGCCAGCACAGTCCTGCACAGCCCAGCATAGTCCCGCACAGCCTGTCACAGTCCCCGCGCAGTACCACACAGCCAGCACAGTCCTGCACAGCCAGCACAGTCCCGCACAGTCCGGCACAGCCTGTCACAGTCCCGCACAGCCAGCACAGTCCTGCACAGCCCAGCATAGTCCCACACAGCCTGTCACAGTCCCCACACAGTACCCGCACAGCCCAGCACAGTCCCCACACAGTCCGGCACAGCCCATTACTCGCATTTCCCATAGACTTACATTGGACTCGCTACTCGTAACGAGTACAGCGAGTCCGAATACTACACTACTCGCTCATCCCTAGTCGTAGACTTACAAATGCAACTTGAGCAATTAACTTTTCTCGGATTCTTTCAGTGCCAAAGTGATTATTATGCTGCAATGTGCAAAGAAACACTGGAAAACAAAAGCGCAACATAGTGTCTTATAAAATATATAACCGAGGACATAGGCGTGCAGGGTGCGCTCACCTGGGGGGTTGTGTAAGCAACAAGACTTTACCAACACTGAAAAAAGAGTGGCTGCTGCAGATCCAAGGAGGGAAATCCAGTGCAGAAAAAAATGGAAAGATTCTGTGCTGCCGAGGACACCAACGGATATTACCGGTGTACAGGAGAAAGTATCCATTACCCGGAGGCACCATAGATGGCTAGCGGTTTTTATTGTCAATGCGTTTCGAAGCTCACATACCACTTGGTGGGTTGTCCTGATGAAGAAGTTTGTGAACTTCGAAATTAGTGGACCATAAAAACCGCTATTCATCCATATTGCCTCCTGGATACTTCCTCCTGTACACCTCTGGTGTTCTCGGCAGCACAGCAAAGTTCTATCTCTCCATTTTTTCTTCTGTGGCAATGTCAAAGTCCAGACCTTAACCCAAATGCTGTATCGGGACCTTCAGAAATCTGTGCAAGTGTAAGGAGGTGACCGAGGTCGTCACGTGCCTCCCCTTTAAACACTGTTCACATGATAACGTGCGTACCTTATTGTTTGCTAATGTTAGTTTAATGTGCTGTATTGTTTATGTACTGCAATGTGATGTATTTGATGCGTGTTATGTATATGTTATGTATAGCAGTAGGGATGGAATAGAAGAAAGCATAGGATAATAGTGGAATTAGATTAGTGGGGCACATTAGAGACAGGAATAGGATTATTAGCTTAGGCTACAGAACAGTGCAGTATAGAGCAGGGGATATAGAGAGGGACATCCTGGTTAGGGCTTAGTGCAGTTAGGAAGCAGCAGTGAGCAGTGAGGCTCTGCTAGTCATGGGGGATAAGGCTGCTACGGCAGGAAGGGGCCCCAGGCTGAGCGGTGTGCAGGCAGTCACCAGCTAGAATAGAGACCAGCCCAAAGAGGATCCGTAGTCTATGACCGTGGCAGGTGAAGTTGAGAGGGCGAACCTGGCACCTTTTCCTATTGTAGCCGGACCAAAGAATGGTAGGATGCTGGTTGGCCTGGAGCATGGACGGGACAGAGATTGTCCAGAAGTTGGACAGAGATTGTCCAGAAGCAAGGCAAGGAGAAAGAGACTGCAGGAGAAACAGGGAAAGCTGAGGAAATGTCACTCTGTGTAGACTGTGCTGCATGTGTGATGGATACTCTACTGCTCAGTAAAGTTAAACCGCTGGAAAAGGACATTGTCTGTGAAGTGGTTTGTGGAGCTCATGGAAGTGGAGCTGGAGTGACAGCAGCCGAAGTGACTCTTATGCTATGTGCACAAGTATGCAGAAATTTCTGCATATAAACGGGACTTCCTTCCCAGAAAACGTGCGTTGCCTCCTGCAAGTTTTCAGCGGCGTGTTTTTGGTGCAAAAAATGCACATTTTTTATGCGTTTTTTTCCGCTCGTTTCCAGACCCATAGAGAATGGCTAGAAATGTGGAATTTTCCGTGAAAATAATGAGAATGCTGCGTTTTTTACCGCAAAGCATTTTTTCGTGGTAAAAAACGCATCAATATGCACAAAAAGTGCAAAATGCATAGAAATGAATGGAAAGCTTATTTTAAGCGTTTTTTGAGCTGATTTTTTGGCAAACCCGCGAAAAAAACTCTACATGTGAACACAGCCTTAAAGGGAATCTGTCACCAGGCTTTTACTAAGCAATCTGAGAGTGGCATAATGTAGAGGAAGAGACCCTGATTCCAACGCTGTATCACTTACTGGGCTACTTGCTATAGTTTTGATAAAGTCCCTGTTTATCTGTTGCAGGTCTAGCAGTCCTCTGATTGCTGAGCTCTGTAAAACCCCACTCACACCACTGATTGGCTGCTTTCTGTGGGCACTGTGCATAGGCAGAATTCTGACAATGAGTGCGGGGGGCAGGGTGGATTGGAGTACTTGGTAGCAGCTTTACTCCTCCTCTAGTGAAAATCTTCTAAGAAAACTGTGATTTTATCAAAACTACCTCTACCATCCTAGTAAGTGACACATCACTGAAATCAGGTTTTCTGTCTCTTCATTTTGCTTCTCTCCAATTAGGTAGAATAAACCTGGAGATAGCTTCACTTGAACCAAAACAGTAGTGATGTGAGATTAAGTGAATGTGAGTGCTCTGCTGCGAACGCTGCACATGCAGCGGGAAAGGCATTGCATTGCATGTGTGGGGTGCCAGGGTGTGGGAACAGAACAGCCTCTTTTCATGACTACCACTATGACCGCCTTACACAGGACACAAATGACCACAAATTTCAATCAATTTAATAGGGACCTGCGTAGTTGTATGCGGGATCTGATCTGCAGGTGACATGTTATAGACCAAGAGGAGAGATCAGATTAATATAAAAAATTGTGGGAAAAGATTCAGTAAATATTGCATTTTATTCATTGAAATCTTTGGTTATTTGTATACACAGGAGTCCAGTGGGCGGTCCTAATAGTGATTGACAGTCTTCCCTGTATGACGGTTGTGATGGTGTGATATGTTATGTGGATGTCATTTTTTGTATATTCCTATTTTTAACAATTCCAGTTATTTTCATAGTGTTTTTCTTATTACATTGTAAGTCTACAGCCTCACTGTATCTGTCTCTTGATGACCCCTGTAGTGCATTAATCCCTAAGGCCTTTTGTTCTCCTCTGGGAGGCAACTTGTTGGACTACCCCTGGACAAGGAAGGGGGTGGGGGGAAGAACGGCAGCTGGACAGGTCAGTTCCGGTATAGACATGAGGGTGAAAAGGCTGCATTTCAGAGAGAAGGACCCATTTTTATCCTCTGAATTCTAGAGTTGTGGAATCTCGTTTCCCTGGACATTTTATCCTGATACTGGACTGCATTCTTATTCTGGACTATCTTAGCCTTTGTGTGGTGGACTGAATATGGACCTTTTTGTATTTTTGCCTGAATAAAGGTCTTGGAATTGTTCACTCTTCGCTTGATCTGTTGATTGTGTGATACCAGAGAAGGACCCGTGACAACTGGTGGCAGCAGTGGGATCAACAGAGCGTCACCCAATGGAGAACCACCCACAGAGTGAGTACAGAAATTGGACTGTATGCAGTTTACAGGAGAGAGACAGAGACCTGGGCCTGAACTACCAGGGACTGACTAAAGAGGCCTTAATCGATCTACTGGTGGGTGCTAGCCCGGCCACCTCCTCCCAGATGTCTGAAGGACAAGCACTGGAGACCGGGATCCCCATCCAGAAAAGCCAGTGGTTGGTGTGGTATGAAGAAGAGATGGCGGTTTTGGGCCCCGGCGTCTCTCAGGAGTACAAGGAGGAGGCTGCCCGCCGGCCACAGCGGAGACAGGAAGCAATGGAGCTTGAAAAAGGGAGTAACGCAATGTGGAGTGTAACCCCAACAATCCGGGAGCCTGTACGGATCACCCGGACAGAGTTTAAGCCATTTGATGAGGCTTCTGGAGATGTGGAGGGGTTCTTCAAAGACTTTGAGCAGCAGTGTGCTGTGATGGAGGTGCCCCACTCTAGCTGGATGCGTTTGTTAGTGGGGCTCCTGAACGGAAGCTTGGCAGAGGCTTACCGAACCATTGATGCACTGCAGAATCGGGATTATAACATTGTAAAGCGGACTATCCTGGATTACCATGCTATCACCCCAGACTCATATAGGGCCAAGTTCCAAGACCTCCCATGCACCACGGGGGGATCGTTTAGGATGTATGCACATAAGATGTCCGAGGCATGTCGGAGATGGCTGGAAGCAGAAAACGCCTTTACTGTGGAAGATGTTATACAGGCGTTCCTTATAGAACAATTTCTTGCCAAGTGCCCTGCAGAGGTACGGGAATGGGTCCGGGAGCGCACGCCGTGTACCGTGGATAGAGCTGCAGCCCTGGCCGATGAAGCCCTTACTATCCGGCCGCAATGGAGGAGGCTTCTGGACAATGAACCACGGCCTGCTCCCGCGCCCCGTCCCCCTCCAATTATATCTGCCCTTCCACCTAGTAGCAAGCCGATGACAATCACGGCTCACAATCCTAGGCCCCAACAGTTCCGACCACGACCTGGGGGTATCACAGAGAGGAGGTGTTATGGATGTGGGCAACCTGGACATTTGCAGTCTGGCTGCCCCTCCAAGATTCGGAGGGAGCCCCACGCAGCTCCACCTCGTCCAGTGCATCTTGTACATTCCACCACACCTGAGGAAGAGCTACCACCACCCCCACCAGAGTGGACCACTGACCACGGCACCATAGATACCCCTCCTGGAGTGTACGGACTCCGGCCTCTGTCCTTTAGCTACTCAGAGCAACGGCAACGCCTCCTGCAGGATGTCTTTATTGATGGATACAAAGTGTCAGGATTTAGAGACACGGGGGCATTCTTGACTATTGCTGACCCCCGTGTGGTTCGACCCGAGGCAATTTACCAGGGTCCGGGAATTCCCATTGTCCTGGCGGGGGGGTGCCCGCAAATATATACAGCGAGCTTCTGTGCGTTTGGATTATGGTTGTGGAGAAAAACTGTGTTGGATTGGAGTTATGGGAGGACTTCCTGCAGATATCCTCCTTGGGAACGACATTGGGGAGTTACAGTGCCAATTTGTGGGAGCAGTCACCCGACTACAGGCCCTTCAAGCACTACGTCATCCGGACCCCACCGGGGAGCAACCACCACGAACCGCATCAGAGTCGGTAAGCAATACTTTCGCTGCTACTACATTGGGAGAGTCTTGGGACAGAGAGGAGTTTAGGCGAGAAATAGAGGGTGACACTACCTTAGCAGCCCTTAGGCGAAAGGCAGAAACTGGGCACATGGGAGATAATGGGGATGGCTTCACTCGAGAAAACAGACTGTATTATCGTGTAACAAAGGGCAGTGACCAGGGCAACCCTGACGCAACGACCAGGCAACTCATTGTCCCTCAGAAGTACAGGGCACAGCTACTTCAACTGGCCCATGACATCCCCTTGGCTGGGCATCAAGGGAGAAAAAGGACGGAAAAGAGACTCACCCAAAGTTTTTACTGGCCGGGCGTCTCGCAGTCTGTAGCCCATTATTGCCGCACCTGTGATGTGTGCCAGCGAATGCGGCATCCAGGAGCTCGACATAAGGTACCCCTGCAATCCCTGCCCATAATTGAGGAACCATTTCAACGTGTAGCCGTCGACATCATAGGTCCTCTGGCCCACCCCAGCCAGTCGGGGAAAAAATATATCCTGACTGTGGTGGACTATGCCACTAGGTATCCTGAAGCTGTGGCCCTGTCCAGTATTACAGCAGTAAAGGTAGCCGAGGCCCTTGTTACCATCTTTACCCGGGTAGGGTTTCCTAGTGAAATATTGTCAGATCAAGGCACTCAGTTCATGTCAGATCTGGTCCAGTCCCTATGGCATACCTGTGGTGTTCGAGCCATTCACACCACCCCATACCACCCGCAGACCAACGGACTATGTGAACGCTTTAATGGAACCCTAAAAAATATGCTGAGGGCTTTTGTTGACGTTGAAAAAGACTGGGAAAAGTACCTGCCACATCTCCTCTTCGCCTGTCGGGAGGTTCCCCAAGAGTCCACAGGGTTCTCTCCCTTCGAACTACTGTTTAGCCGGAAGGTCCGTGGGCCTCTCACTCTTCTGAAAGAACATTTGGAGGGAGACATCTCAGATACCGGAATGCCCATCGTTCCCTATGTTCTAGAGCTCAGAGACCGTCTCGCCCAGCTAGCTACCTTCGCTAAAGAACATCAGCGAATGGCCCAGTCCAGACAAAAAACCTGGTATGACCGTAATGCCAGGAACCGGGAATTTATGGAAGGACAGCAAGTGCTCATGATTACTGCTTCCCCTGCCAACAAGCTTCAAGCAGTGTGGGAAGGCCCTTACCAGGTTGTCAAGAAAATTAATGACACTAACTATGTTATTGCCCTGGACTCTAGTGGTCGACGACAGAAAACCGTCCACATTAACATGCTGAAAGACTACCACGACCGATCTCTGCCTGTTCTAGCTGTCTGCCACCCCCCTAGTGATAGCGCCGACGACGAGTATCTCCCAGATCTCCTCCAGGTTGCCCAAGCGGGAGGATCACTGGAACAAGTGCCCCTGGGCTCCCATTTATCGGATATACAAAAGGACGATATTGTCACCATACTAATGCCGAGGGCTGCTGCTTTCTCCTCAAAACCGGGGAAGACTACTCTCACCAGTCACCATGTGGAAACGCCCGGACAATGCCCCATCCAGCAGGCTGCCTACCGGGTTCCAGAGGCTGTTCAAGGCATAATAAAGAACGAACTGGAGGAGATGAAACAACTGGGAGTTATTCAGCCATCTCACAGTTCTTGGGCCTCTCCTGTCGTCCTGGTCCCCAAGAAGGATGGTACAACACGATTCTGTGTTGATTGCAGACGACTAAATGATGCCACCAAGAGTGATGCTTATCCCATGCCCAGGATTGATGATCTATTGGATCGTCTGGCCAGTGCCCAATTTGTGACCACGTTAGACTTGAGCAAGGGGTACTGGCAGATACCCCTAATGGAGGACGCTCGGGAGCGCTCAGCCTTCATTACTCCATTTGGGCTTTATGAGTTCCTGGGAATGCCCTTTGGGATGAAAACTGCCCCCGCTACTTTCCAGAGACTGGTGGATCGACTGTTACAACAATGTCAGGACTTTGCCTGTGCTTACTTAGACGACATCGCCATTTTTAGCACAACCTGGGAGGAACATCTTAAACACTTGGGCATAGTGCTGGACTGTATCCTTACTGCAGGACTGACCATTCGCCCTGATAAGTGCCAAATAGGGATGGCTGAGGTGCAGTACCTCGGGCATAGAGTAGGGGGTGGGACACTATGGCCTGAGCCTGCCAAGGTGGAAGCCATTAGCAACTGATGTAGACCCCAGACTAAAAAGCAGGTACTTGCGTTTTTAGGAACTGCTGGTTACTATCGCAAATTTGTTTCTAACTTCAGCACCTTGGCCAAGCCCCTAACCGACCTGACCCGCAAGAACATGCCTAGGAATGTGACATGGACGCCTGCATGCGAGGATGCCTTTTCAGCATTAAAGACTGCCCTCGTCACTGCTCCTGTCTTGGCTGCCCCGGATTATAAACGCAGGTTCCTCGTGCAGACAGATGCATCCACCTTTGGGATTGGGGCAGTACTTAGCCAAGTGAACGCCGCCGGAGAAGAACATCCTGTTGCTTTTGCCAGTCGGAAACTACTGGATCGGGAAGTTGCCTATGCCACTATTGAAAAGGAGTGCCTTGCCATCGTATGGGCGCTAAAAAAATTGCAGCCCTACTTGTATGGCAGAGACTTCACAATTGTTACAGACCACAACCCCCTCACATGGCTGAACCGCGTATCAGGGGACAATGGAAGATTGCTGCGGTGGAGCTTGTCCTTACAACCCTACAGCTTCTCCATCCAATACAAGCGGGGAAGCCAACACCAGAACGCCGATGGACTGTCTCGACAAGAAGAACCATAGGCTCCCCAGGCCGACCTACCCCTGCCACTGTACAAGGAACTATAAATAACTGAGCAATATGGACTAAAGTGAACAGGCCAGAGGTCTGTGTAGACCTCATGGCGTGCTCACTTATTATGGGGGGAGAGGTTGTGATGGTGTGATGTGTTATGTGGATGTCATTTTTTGTATATTCCTATTCTTAACAATTCCAGTTATTTTCATAGTGTTTTTCTTATTACATTGTAAGTCTACAGCCTCACTGTATCTGTCTCTTGATGACCCCCTGTAGTGCATTAATCCCTAAGGCCTTTTGTTCTCCTCTGGGAGGCAACTTGTTGGACTACCCCTGGACAAGGAAGGGGGTGGGGGGAAGAACGGCAGCTGGACAAGTCAGTTCCAGTATAGACATGAGGGTGAAAAGGCTGCATTTCAGAGAGAAGGAGCCATTTTTTATCCTCTGGTGCTAGAGTTGTGGAATCTCGTTTCCCTGGACATTTTATCCTGATACTGGACTGCATTCTTATTCTGGACTATCTTATCCTTTGTGTGGTGGACTGAATATGGACCTTTTCGTATTTTTGTCTGAATAAAGGTCTTGGAATTGTTCACTCTTCGCTTGCTCTGTTGATTGTGTGATACCAGAGAAGGACCCCGTGACAGACGGCGTGCACAGATAGCTGTCACTCACTAACAAGATTCACAACTCTGCAGTCATATATGACGGCTGCTGACCTGTAGCCGAAGGACACACAACCCCTTTAAGCAATGTTGTAAAGATGAGTACCCAACATTCCTCTAAAGTGATGTAAGAAACTGAATGAGTAATTTAGGAAACCATTAGTTCAGAAATTATTGATGCTTTCGCTTTTTCTACAGGCTACTCAATTATGGGGTGTACTTAATTTTTCACACTGCTTTTGCATATTGGATCAGTTTTTAGGCAAATATATAATGTCACTGTGTAATTTCCCATGTGTTCCTCATCTGAGGTTGTATTAGGCCACATATAATTCTTCCTGAGGATGAGATTTATTTTTATTATGTCCTACTATGTTAAACCACAGAACTCAGACAGGGTGACAAAACCAGCATCGGGCCCACGGCTGCCAGGACACGGTGGGAGTTACAGTCTTCGCATAGCAGGGGAGCATTGCCCTAGTTACTGGACTTTATGGTCCTAATGTATATTATATATGCTGAATCTGCAAAAATGTATCATGCAGCTCCAGAGTCAGAATGTTATATAAGAACAGTTCATTAATAGTTAAAACTCCAGAACATCGCCTCCAGGTTAAGTGACAGCGGACTAAAATTATTGACCCTGCTGAAATATTGACGAGAATTTTAAAGTTGTGAAAAATCCTGATTTAGAGTTCTGTACTATTGTCTATATCTGCAAAAAGCTAAAGAGGAAACATTATATAAAAGTTATCATTTATGTAACCATAATCATATACATATACAGAAGAGCATCAGTGAAATGCAGCTTACCTGTTTACTGACAGATCCTGCAGGAGTATATTGTGTCAGTAATACAGGAAGAAGTGATCTACCAGAGAAAATGCAAAAGGAGACAGATCAAACAGGCTATAAGGCTGCCCTTATATCCATGAAAATAATGATTATAATACTACCCCTATGTACAAGAATATAACTACTATAATACTGCTCCTATGTACAAGAATATAACTACTATAATACTACCCCCTGTGAACAAGAATATAACTACTATAATACTGCCCCCTATATACAAGAATATAACTACTATAAAACTGCCCCTATGTACAAGAATATAACTACTATAATACTGCCCCCTATGTACAAGAATATAACTACTATAATACTGCCCCTATGTACAAGAATATAACTACTATAATACTGCCCCTATGTACAAGAATATAACTACTATAATACTGCTCCTTGTACAAGAATATATCTACTATAATACTGCCCCTATGTACATGAATATAACTACTATAATACTGCCCCTATGTACAAGATTATAACTACTATAATACTGCTCCATATGTACAAGAATATAACTACTATAATACTGCTCCTATGTACAAGAATATAACTACTATAATACTGCCCCTATGTACAAGAATATTTCTACTATAATACTGCCCCTATGTACAAGAATATAACTACTATAATACTGCCCCCTATATACAATAATGTAACTACTATAATACTGCCCCCCTATGTACAAGAATATAACTACTATAATACTGGCCCTATGTACAAGAATATAACTACTATAATACTGCTCCCTATGTACAAGAATATAACTACAATAATACTGCTCCTATGTACAAGAATATAACTACTATAATACTGCTCCCTATGTACAAGAATATAACTACTATAATACTGCTCCCTATGTACAAGAATATAACTACTATAATACTGCTCCTACGGTGGAGGAAGTTAAGGAGGCTATTGATAAGTTATATCTGAAGAAGGCACCAGGTCCGGATGGTATAACGGCAGAATTTTATAAGAAATTCAGAGACCTCCTGTCTCCAATTCTCGTGGATGTGTATAGAAATTGTCTAGAAAATCACCTGATGCCTCCATCCATGAGAGTGTCCTCATTAATTCTGCTGTCTGAAGGTAAGGAGCCGAGCGACATCAAGAACTGGAGGCCGATTGCCCTCTTAAATGTGGACAGGAAGATTCTAGCAAAGATCCTATTTTCTAGATTAGTCTGTTTGTCCCCGTCACTGTTGGCAGGCTCTCAGTTTGGCACAGTAAAAGGGCGGAACATCTCTGGAGCAGTCATCTCGATACGAGAGATGTTTGAGAGATGTAAAGCTCTGCGGTGTGGGAGATATGTTGTTAGTCTAGACCAGGCTAAAGCCTTTGACAGAGTTGATCATGACTATCTGTGGGCCACTTTGTCAAAGTACGGTATTCTGGGACAATTTGTGGATTGGCTGAAGATGTTGTACAGAGAGGCGGTGAGCTTTCCTCTGATTAATGGTTGGCAGGGTGACATTTTTGGAGTTGGGGCGGGGGTGAGACAGGGCTGCCCAAGGAGTCCGCTCCTGTATGTTTTTGCCCTAGACCCGTTTCTGAGGTCACTGCAGGAGTGCGATTTTCAGGGGGTGCCGGTCCCCCACTGCCCGCCTCTGAATGTTGTAGCCTATGCGGACGATGTGACGCTGGTGATCTCCAATCCTCGTGAGGTGCAAATGTTATCTGCGTCCATCAGAAGCTACTCAGGGGCCTCCGGGTCTCTTGTCAACCTTGAAAAGAGTCAAGCTCTGTGGACTTTAGATACTGAGGCCAGCTTTGATCTGCTGCAGTTTTCCAAAGCCTCCACCCATATTAAGATCCTAGGGGTTAAATTTGGGAGGGATGATAATGCCACGCTAAATTGGGAGGAGAAATTGGAAACCGGAAATGCAAAGGTTCAGCGATGGAAGAACTGGAGGCTGACCTAC
This sequence comes from Dendrobates tinctorius, assembly GCF_039654945.1. Classification (NCBI taxonomy): domain Eukaryota; kingdom Metazoa; phylum Chordata; class Amphibia; order Anura; family Dendrobatidae; genus Dendrobates; species Dendrobates tinctorius. The sequence goes on from NW_027361863.1 coordinate 27,984,603, forward strand.
AGAGAAAGGGTCACAATGTTGAAGACCTACCTGGTCCCCGTTTTCTTGTATGTCTCTGTCGCTTTCCCTTTGCCAGAATCTTTCTCAGCGAGGCTCTTCAGCCTGTTCTTCCAGCTCTTGTGGGGGAATAGGTTGAACCTAATAAAGAGGGGAATAACATACCTACGGCGAAGAGAGGGTGGGCTGGATATGTTGAATCCAAGGGTTTTCTTTGACTCCTTGTTTCTAAAAGTGAATTTTGGGAACATGGACTCAAACAGTAGCTCCCTGTGGGTTAATAGTATCAGGTACTGGATATTGCCTTTTGCAGAATCTTGGGTGCGAGGCGGCAGTCTCAAGAGGAGGAGATGGACAGGTGACCACCTCCCCCAGTATCTGGACTATGGTCTGAAGTGTGTTAGGAGGTGGGGACTGGAGAAGTCTTACATTGAGAGCAGTACGAGAAGAGACCTGTATGCTCGTGTAAGTAGGACTTTCTTCTACTCTCCACTGGCCCTGAGAGATTGTGTCACCACCACCCTGCAGGAAAGCCTTAGGTTCCTAAACGGGAAACGGCTACCTCCTAAACTGTTTGATGTCACTTGGCTTTCACTGCATAGTCGGCTCTTTGTCACAGGGAACCTGAAACATCTGTGTGTCTCTGATCGGAATTGTCCCCTTGGTTGTCAGCAGTAGGAAACTATGGAGCACTTTATATGTGATTGCTGGGGAGGGAGGAAGATCTGGGAGGAAGTGTCAGATAATCTAAAAATCCCCAGACTGCGGACCCTAAAGTATCCCGACATAATCTATGGTGTCCCCTCCACTGTTAGTGACATCAACAGAGAGACGATGTACATTATAATCAGTGTCATCAAATATTATCACTGGCACATGAGAACCCGGGTGTCACTACACAATGAGCTGTTCGATCACACCGCTGCCACCAATCAGGTTATGTCAGAACTCCGGTGGATAAAATCACTGGAAGTTGGAAGGAGTCTAAGAAACAAAACATTATGGAGAAACGTAAAATTCAGTTAGAAAATATGATAATTTTTTTTTTTCTAACTTTCTTTTTCCATCCCCAGGTATGGACACTTTATTTATTTATGAATATGATTTGATTATGTAGTGCTGTGTATATATTACCTAAGTGGTTTGTGTTTTGTAACACTGGATGATTTTTGTTTTATTATAAATGTATTTATGTTTGGTTTATAATAAAAATTGCCCCTATGTACAAGAATATAACTACTATAATACTGCCCCTATGTACAAGAATATAACTACTATAATACTGCCCCATGTACAAGAATATAACTACTATAATACTGCTCCTATGAACAAGAATATAACTACTATAATACTGCTCCTATGTACAAGAATATAACTACTATAATACTGCTCCTATGTACAAGAATATAACTACTATAATACTGATCCTATGTAAAAGAACATAACTACTATAATACTGCTCCCTATGTATGAAAATATAACTAATATAATACTGTCACCATGTACAAGACTATAACTACTATAATACTGCCCCTATGTACAGGAATATAACTACTATAATACTGTCCCCTATGTACAAGAATATAACTACTATAATACTGACTCATATGTACAAAAATATAACTACGATAATACTTTGCCCTATGTACAAGAATATAACATCTATAATACTGTCCCCTAAGTACAAGAATATAACTACTATAATACCGCTCCTATGTACAAGAATATAACTACTATAATACTGCCCCTATGTACAAGAATTTAATTACTATAATCCTGCCTCCTATGTACAAAAATATAACAAAATATAACTAGTATAATACTGTCCCCGATGTACAAGAATATAACTACCATAATACTGCCCCTATGTACAAAAATATAACTACTATAATACTGCCCCTATGTACAAGAACATAACTACTATAATACTGCTCCCTATGTATGAAAATATAGCTACTATAGTACTGTCCCCATGTACAAGAATATAACTACTATAATACTGCCTCCAATGTACAAGAATATAACTACTATAATACTGCCCCCTATGTACAAAAATATAACTACTATAATACTGCCCCTATGTACAAGAATATAACTACTATAATACTGTCCCCTATGTACAAAAATATAACTACTATAATACTGCCCCTATGTACAAGAATACAGCTACCATAATACTGCCCCTATGTAAAGAATATAACTACTATAATACGGCCCCTATGTACAAGAATATAGCTACTGTAATACTGACCCTATGTACAAGAATATAACTACTATAATACTGTCCCCTAGGTACAAGAATTTAACTACTATAATACTGCAACTATGTACAAGAATACAACTACTATAATACTGCCCCTATGTAAAAGAATATAACTACTACAATACTGCCCCTATGTATAAGAATATAACTACTATAATACAGCCCCTATGTACAAGAATATAGCTACTATAATACTGCCTCCTATGTACAAGAATATAACTACTATAATACTGCCCCTATGTACAAGAATATAACTACTATAATACTGCACCCTATGTACAAGAAAATAACTACTATAATACTGCCCCTTATGTACAAGAATATAACAACTAGAATACTGCCCCTATGTACAAGAATATAACTACTATAATACTTATCCTATGTACAAGAATATAACTACTATAATACTGCCCCCTATGAAAGAATATAACTACTATAATACTGCCCCTATATACAAGAATATAACTACTATAATACTGCTCCTATGAACAAGAATATAACTACTATAATACTGCTCCTATGTACAAGAATATAACTACTATAATACTGCTCCTATGTACAAGAATATAACTACTATAATACTGATCCTATGTAAAAGAACATAACTACTATAATACTGCTCCCTATGTATGAAAATATAACTAATATAATACTGTCACCATGTACAAGACTATAACTACTATAATACTGCCCCTATGTACAGGAATATAACTACTATAATACTGTCCCCTATGTACAAGAATATAACTACTATAATACAGACTCATATGTACAAAAATATAACTACGATAATACTTTGCCCTATGTACAAGAATATAACTTCTATAATACTGTCCCCTAAGTACAAGAATATAACTACTATAATACCGCTCCTATGTACAAGAATATAACTACTATAATACTGCCCCTATGTACAAGAATTTAATTACTATAATCCTGCCTCCTATGTACAAAAATATAACAAAATATAACTAGTATAATACTGTCCCCGATGTACAAGAATATAACTACCATAATACTGCCCCTATGTACAAAAATATAACTACTATAATACTGCCCCTATGTACAAGAACATAACTACTATAATACTGCTACCTATGTATGAAAATATAGCTACTATAGTACTGTCCCCATGTACAAGAATATAACTACTATAATACTGCCTCCAATGTACAAGAATATAACTACTATAATACTGCCCCCTATGTACAAAAATATAACTACTATAATACTGCCCCTATGTACAAGAATATAACTACTATAATACTGTCCCCTATGTACAAAAATATAACTACTATAATACTGCCCCTATGTACAAGAATACAGCTACCATAATACTGCCCCTATGTAAAGAATATAACTACTATAATACGGCCCCTATGTACAAGAATATAGCTACTGTAATACTGACCCTATGTACAAGAATATAACTACTATAATACTGTCCCCTAGGTACAAGAATTTAACTACTATAATACTGCAACTATGTACAAGAATACAACTACTATAATACTGCCCCTATGTAAAAGAATATAACTACTACAATACTGCCCCTATGTATAAGAATATAACTACTATAATACAGCCCCTATGTACAAGAATATAGCTACTATAATACTGCCTCCTATGTACAAGAATATAACTACTATAATACTGCCCCTATGTACAAGAATATAACTACTATAATACTGCACCCTATGTACAAGAAAATAACTACTATAATACTGCCCCTTATGTACAAGAATATAACAACTAGAATACTGCCCCTATGTACAAGAATATAACTACTATAATACTTATCCTATGTACAAGAATATAACTACTATAATACTGCCCCCTATGAAAGAATATAACTACTATAATACTGCCCCTATATACAAGAATATAACTACTATAATACTGCCCCTATGTACAAGAATATATCTGCTATAATACTGCCCCCTATGTACAAGAATATAACTTCTATAATACTGATCCTATGTACAAGAATATAACTACTATAATACTGCCCCCTATGTACAAGAATATAACTACTATAATACTGCTCCTATGTACAAGAATATAACTACTATAATACTTACCCATATGTACAAGAATATAACTACTATAATACTGACCCTATGTACAAGAAAATAACTACTATAATACTGCCCCCTATGAAAGAATATAACTACTATAATACTGCCCCCTATGTACAAAAATATAACTACTATAATGCTGCCCCCTATGTACAAGAATATAACTACTATAATACTGCTCCTATGTACCAGAATATAACTACTATAATACTGCCCCCTATGTTCAAGAATATAACTACTATAATACTGCCCCTATGTACAAGAATATAACTGCTATAATACTGCCCCCTATGTACAAGAATATAACTTCTATAATACTGATCCTATGTACAAGAATATAACTACTATAATACTGCCCCCTATGTATAAGAATATAACTACTATAATACTGCTCCTATGTACAAGAATATAACTACTATAATACTTCCCCATATGTACAAGAATATAACTACTATAATACTGACCCTATGTACAAGAATATAACTACTATAATACTGTCCTCTATGTACAAGAATATTACTACTATAATACTGCCCCTATGTACAAGAATATAACTATTATAATACTGCCAGCTATGTGCAAAAATGTAACTACTATAATACTGCCCCATATGTACAAGAATATAACTACTATAATACTGCCCCTATGTACAAGAATGTAACTACTATAATACTGCCCCCTATGTACAAGAATATAACTTCTATAATACTGATCCTATGTACAAGAATATAACTACTATAATACTGCCCCCTTTTTACAAGAATATAACTACTATAATACTGCTCCTATGTACAAGAATATAACTACTATAATACTTCCCCATATGTACAAGAATATAACTACTATAATACTGCTCCTATGTACCAGAATATAACTACTATAATACTGCCCCCTATGTAAAAGAATATAACTACTATAATACTGCCCCTATGTACAAGAATATAACTGCTATAATACTGCCCCTATGTACAAGAATATAACTTCTACAATACTGATCCTATGTACAAGAATATAACTACTATAATACTGCCCCCTATGTACAAGAATATAACTACTATAATACTGCTCCTATGTACAAGAATATAACTACTATACTTCCCCATATGTACAAGAATATAGCTACTATAATACTGACCCTATGTACAAGAATATAACTACTATAATACTGTCCCCTATGTACAAGAATATTACTACTATAATATTGCCCCCTATGTACAAGAATATAACTATTATAATACTGCCAGCTATGTACAAAAATATAACTACTATAATACTGCCCCTTATGTACAAGAATATAACTACTATAATACTTCCCCTATGTACAAAAATGTAACTACTATAATACTACCCCCTATGTACAAGAATATAACTACTATAATACTGCACCCTATGTACAAGAATATAACTACTATAATACTGCCCCTTATGTACAAGAATATAACTACTATAATACTGTCCCCTATGTACAAGAATACAACTACTATAATACTGCCCCTATGTACAAGACTATAACTACTATAATACTGACCTTATGTACAACAATATAACTACTATAATACTGTCCCCTATGTACAAGAATATTACTACTATAATACTGCTCCTATGTACAAGAATATAACTATTATAATACCGACCCTATGTACAAGAATATAACTACTATAATACTGTCCCCTATGTACAAGAATATTACTACTATAATACTGCTCCTATGTACAAGAATATAACTATTATAATACCGACCCTATGTACAAGAATATAACTACTATAATACTGTCCCCTATGTACAAGAATATTACTACTATAATACTGCCCCTATGTACAAGAATATAACTACTATAATACCGACCCTATGTACAAGAATATAACTACTATAATACTGTCCCCTATGTACAAGAATGTAACTACTATAATACTGCCCCTATGTACAAGAATGTAACTACTATAATACTGCTCCTATGTACAAGAATATAACTACTATAATACTGCCCCTATGTACAAGAATATAACTACTATAATACTGCCCCCTATGTACAAGAATATAACTACTATAATACTGCTCCCTATGTACAAGAATATAACTACTATAATACTGCCCCCTATGTACAAGAATATAACTACTATAATACTGCCCCCTATGTACAAGAATATAGCTACTATAATACTACCCCTATGTACAAGAATATAACTACTGTAATACTGCCCACTATGTACAAGAATATAACTACTATAATTCTGCCCCTATGTACACGAATACAACTACTATAATACTGACCCTATGTACAAGAATATAACTACTATAATACTTATCCTATGTACAAGAATATAACTACTATAATACTGCCCCCTATGAAAGAATATAACTACTATAATACTGCCCCTATGTACAAGAATATAACTACTATAATACTGCCCCTATGTACAAGAATATATCTGCTATAATACTGCCCCCTATGTACAAGAATATAACTTCTATAATACTGATCCTATGTACAAGAATATAACTACTATAATACTGCCCCCTATGTACAAGAATATAACTACTATAATACTGCTCCTATGTACAAGAATATAACTACTATAATACTTACCCATATGTACAAGAATATAACTACTATAATACTGACCCTATGTACAAGAAAATAACTACTATAATACTGCCCCCTATGAAAGAATATAACTACTATAATACTGCCCCCTATGTACAAAAATATAACTACTATAATGCTGCCCCCTATGTACAAGAATATAACTACTATAATACTGCTCCTATGTACCAGAATATAACTACTATAATACTGCCCCCTATGTTCAAGAATATAACTACTATAATACTGCCCCTATGTACAAGAATATAACTGCTATAATACTGCCCCCTATGTACAAGAATATAACTTCTATAATACTGATCCTATGTACAAGAATATAACTACTATAATACTGCCCCCTATGTATAAGAATATAACTACTATAATACTGCTCCTATGTACAAGAATATAACTACTATAATACTTCCCCATATGTACAAGAATATAACTACTATAATACTGACCCTATGTACAAGAATATAACTACTATAATACTGTCCTCTATGTACAAGAATATTACTACTATAATACTGCCCCTATGTACAAGAATATAACTATTATAATACTGCCAGCTATGTGCAAAAATGTAACTACTATAATACTGCCCCATATGTACAAGAATATAACTACTATAATACTGCCCCTATGTACAAGAATGTAACTACTATAATACTGCCCCCTATGTACAAGAATATAACTTCTATAATACTGATCCTATGTACAAGAATATAACTACTATAATACTGCCCCCTTTTTACAAGAATATAACTACTATAATACTGCTCCTATGTACAAGAATATAACTACTATAATACTTCCCCATATGTACAAGAATATAACTACTATAATACTGCTCCTATGTACCAGAATATAACTACTATAATACTGCCCCCTATGTAAAAGAATATAACTACTATAATACTGCCCCTATGTACAAGAATATAACTGCTATAATACTGCCCCTATGTACAAGAATATAACTTCTACAATACTGATCCTATGTACAAGAATATAACTACTATAATACTGCCCCCTATGTACAAGAATATAACTACTATAATACTGCTCCTATGTACAAGAATATAACTACTATACTTCCCCATATGTACAAGAATATAGCTACTATAATACTGACCCTATGTACAAGAATATAACTACTATAATACTGTCCCCTATGTACAAGAATATTACTACTATAATATTGCCCCCTATGTACAAGAATATAACTATTATAATACTGCCAGCTATGTACAAAAATATAACTACTATAATACTGCCCCTTATGTACAAGAATATAACTACTATAATACTTCCCCTATGTACAAAAATGTAACTACTATAATACTACCCCCTATGTACAAGAATATAACTACTATAATACTGCACCCTATGTACAAGAATATAACTACTATAATACTGCCCCTTATGTACAAGAATATAACTACTATAATACTGTCCCCTATGTACAAGAATACAACTACTATAATACTGCCCCTATGTACAAGACTATAACTACTATAATACTGACCTTATGTACAACAATATAACTACTATAATACTGTCCCCTATGTACAAGAATATTACTACTATAATACTGCTCCTATGTACAAGAATATAACTATTATAATACCGACCCTATGTACAAGAATATAACTACTATAATACTGTCCCCTATGTACAAGAATATTACTACTATAATACTGCTCCTATGTACAAGAATATAACTATTATAATACCGACCCTATGTACAAGAATATAACTACTATAATACTGTCCCCTATGTACAAGAATATTACTACTATAATACTGCCCCTATGTACAAGAATATAACTACTATAATACCGACCCTATGTACAAGAATATAACTACTATAATACTGTCCCCTATGTACAAGAATGTAACTACTATAATACTGCCCCTATGTACAAGAATGTAACTACTATAATACTGCTCCTATGTACAAGAATATAACTACTATAATACTGCCCCTATGTACAAGAATATAACTACTATAATACTGCCCCCTATGTACAAGAATATAACTACTATAATACTGCTCCCTATGTACAAGAATATAACTACTATAATACTGCCCCCTATGTACAAGAATATAACTACTATAATACTGCCCCCTATGTACAAGAATATAGCTACTATAATACTACCCCTATGTACAAGAATATAACTACTGTAATACTGCCCACTATGTACAAGAATATAACTACTATAATTCTGCCCCTATGTACACGAATACAACTACTATAATACTGACCCTATGTACAAGAATATAACTACTATAATACTGCCCCTATGTACAAGAATATAACTACTATAATACTGACGTTATGTACAAGAATATAACTTCTATAATACTGTCCCCTATGTACAAGAATATTACTACTATAATACTGTTCCTATGTACAAGAATATAACTATTATAATACCGACCCTATGTACAAGAATATAACTACTATAATACTGTCCCCTATGTACAAGAATATTACTACTATAATACTGCCCCTATGTACAAGAATATAACTACTATAATACCGACCCTATGTACAAGAATATAACTACTATAATACTGTCCCCTATGTACAAGAATATAACTACTATAATACTGCTCCTATGTTCAAGAATATAACTACTATAATACTGCTCCCTATGTACAAGAATATAACTACTATAATACTGCCCATATGTACAAGAATATAACTACTATAATACTGCCCCCTATGTACAAGAATATAACTACTATAATACTGCTCCTATGTACAAGAATATAACTACTATAATACTTACCCATATGTACAAGAATATAACTACTATAATACTGACCCTATGTACAAGAATATAACTACTATAATACTGCCCCCTATGTACAAAAATATAACTACTATAATGCTGCCCCCTATGTACAAGAATATAACTACTATAATACTGTTCCTATGTACCAGAATATAACTACTATAATACTGCCCCCTATGTACAAGAATATAACTACTATAATACTGCCCCTATGTACAAGAATATAACTGCTATAATACTGCCCCCTATGTACAAGAATATAACTTCTATAATACTGATCCTATGTACAAGAATATAACTACTATAATACTGCCCCCTATGTACAAGAATATAACTACTATAATACTGCTCCTATGTACAAGAATATAACTACTATAATACTTCCCCATATGTACAAGAATATAACTACTATAATACTGACCCTATGTACAAGAATATAACTACTATAATACTGTCCCCTATGTACAAGAATATTACTGCTATAATGCTGCCCCTATATACAAGAATATAACTATTATAATACTGCCAGCTATGTGCAAAAATATAACTACTATAATACTGCCCCATATGTACAAGAATATAACTACTATAATACTGCCACTATGTACAAGAATGTAACTACTATAATACTGCCCCCTATGTACAAGAATATAACTTCTATAATACTGACCCTATGTACAAGAATATAACTACTATAATACTGCCCCCTTTTTACAAGAATATAACTACTATAATACTGCTCCTATGTACCAGAATATAACTACTATAATACTTCCCCATATGTACAAGAATATAACTACTATAATACTGCTCCTATGTACCAGAATATAACTACTATAATACTGCCCCCTATGTACAAGAATATAACTACTATAATACTGCCCCTATGTACAAGAATATAACTGCTATAATACTGCCCCCTATGTACAAGAATATAACTTCTACAATACTGATCCTATGTACAAGAATATAACTACTATAATACTGCCCCCTATGTACAAGAATATAACTACTATAATACTGCTCCTATGTACAAGAATATAACTACTATAATACTGACCCTATGTACAAGAATATAACTACTATAATACTGTCCCCTATGTACAAGAATATTACTGCTATAATATTGCCCCTATGTACAAGAATATAACTGCTATAATACTGCCCCCTATGTACAAGAATATAACTTCTACAATACTGATCCTATGTACAAGAATATAACTACTATAATACTGCCCCCTATGTACAAGAATATAACTACTATAATACTGCTCCTATGTACAAGAATATAACTACTATAATACTTCCCCATATGTACAAGAATATAACTACTATAATACTGACCCTATGTACAAGAATATAACTACTATAATACTGTCCCCTATGTACAAGAATATTACTACTATAATATTGCCCCCTATGTACAAGAATATAACTATTATAATACTGCCAGCTATGTACAAAAATATAACTACTATAATACTGCCCCTTATGTACAAGAATATAACTACTATAATACTGCCCCTATGTACAAAAATGTAACTACTATAATACTACCCCCTATGTACAAGAATATAACTACTATAATACTGCACCCTATGTACAAGAATATAACTACTATAATACTGCCCCCTATGTACAAGAATATAACTACTATAATACTGCTCCTATGTACAAGAATATAACTACTATAATACTGCCCCTATGTACAAGAATATAACTACTATAATACTGCCTCCTATGTACAAGAATATATAGCTACTATAATACTGCCCCTATGTACAAGAATATAACTACTGTAATACTGCCCACTATGTACAAGAAAATAACTACTATAATTCTGCCCCTATGTACAAGAATACAACTACTATAATACTGCCCCTATGTACAAGAATATAACTACTATAATACTGACCTTATGTACAAGACTATAACTACTATAATACTGACCTTATGTACAACAATATAACTACTATAATACTGTCCCCTATGTACAAGAATATTACTACTATAATACTGCTCCTATGTACAAGAATATAACTATTATAATACCGACCCTATGTACAAGAATATAACTACTATAATACTGTCCCCTATGTACAAGAATATTACTACTATAATACTGCTCCTATGTACAAGAATATAACTATTATAATACCGACCCTATGTACAAGAATATAACTACTATAATACTGTCCCCTATGTACAAGAATATTACTACTATAATACTGCCCCTATGTACAAGAATATAACTACTATAATACCGACCCTATGTACAAGAATATAACTACTATAATACTGTCCCCTATGTACAAGAATGTAACTACTATAATACTGCCCCTATGTACAAGAATGTAACTACTATAATACTGCTCCTATGTACAAGAATATAACTACTATAATACTGCCCCTATGTACAAGAATATAACTACTATAATACTGCCCCCTATGTACAAGAATATAACTACTATAATACTGCTCCCTATGTACAAGAATATAACTACTATAATACTGCCCCCTATGTACAAGAATATAACTACTATAATACTGCCCCCTATGTACAAGAATATAGCTACTATAATACTACCCCTATGTACAAGAATATAACTACTGTAATACTGCCCACTATGTACAAGAATATAACTACTATAATTCTGCCCCTATGTACACGAATACAACTACTATAATACTGACCCTATGTACAAGAATATAACTACTATAATACTGCCCCTATGTACAAGAATATAACTACTATAATACTGACGTTATGTACAAGAATATAACTTCTATAATACTGTCCCCTATGTACAAGAATATTACTACTATAATACTGTTCCTATGTACAAGAATATAACTATTATAATACCGACCCTATGTACAAGAATATAACTACTATAATACTGTCCCCTATGTACAAGAATATTACTACTATAATACTGCCCCTATGTACAAGAATATAACTACTATAATACCGACCCTATGTACAAGAATATAACTACTATAATACTGTCCCCTATGTACAAGAATATAACTACTATAATACTGCTCCTATGTTCAAGAATATAACTACTATAATACTGCTCCCTATGTACAAGAATATAACTACTATAATACTGCCCATATGTACAAGAATATAACTACTATAATACTGCCCCCTATGTACAAGAATATAACTACTATAATACTGCTCCTATGTACAAGAATATAACTACTATAATACTTACCCATATGTACAAGAATATAACTACTATAATACTGACCCTATGTACAAGAATATAACTACTATAATACTGCCCCCTATGTACAAAAATATAACTACTATAATGCTGCCCCCTATGTACAAGAATATAACTACTATAATACTGTTCCTATGTACCAGAATATAACTACTATAATACTGCCCCCTATGTACAAGAATATAACTACTATAATACTGCCCCTATGTACAAGAATATAACTGCTATAATACTGCCCCCTATGTACAAGAATATAACTTCTATAATACTGATCCTATGTACAAGAATATAACTACTATAATACTGCCCCCTATGTACAAGAATATAACTACTATAATACTGCTCCTATGTACAAGAATATAACTACTATAATACTTCCCCATATGTACAAGAATATAACTACTATAATACTGACCCTATGTACAAGAATATAACTACTATAATACTGTCCCCTATGTACAAGAATATTACTGCTATAATACTGCCCCTATATACAAGAATATAACTATTATAATACTGCCAGCTATGTGCAAAAATATAACTACTATAATACTGCCCCATATGTACAAGAATATAACTACTATAATACTGCCACTATGTACAAGAATGTAACTACTATAATACTGCCCCCAATGTACAAGAATATAACTTCTATAATACTGACCCTATGTACAAGAATATAACTACTATAATACTGCCCCCTTTTTACAAGAATATAACTACTATAATACTGCTCCTATGTACCAGAATATAACTACTATAATACTTCCCCATATGTACAAGAATATAACTACTATAATACTGCTCCTATGTACCAGAATATAACTACTATAATACTGCCCCCTATGTACAAGAATATAACTACTATAATACTGCCCCTATGTACAAGAATATAACTGCTATAATACTGCCCCCTATGTACAAGAATATAACTTCTACAATACTGATCCTATGTACAAGAATATAACTACTATAATACTGCCCCCTATGTACAAGAATATAACTACTATAATACTGCTCCTATGTACAAGAATATAACTACTATAATACTGACCCTATGTACAAGAATATAACTACTATAATACTGTCCCCTATGTACAAGAATATTACTGCTATAATATTGCCCCTATGTACAAGAATATAACTGCTATAATACTGCCCCCTATGTACAAGAATATAACTTCTACAATACTGATCCTATGTACAAGAATATAACTACTATAATACTGCCCCCTATGTACAAGAATATAACTACTATAATACTGCTCCTATGTACAAGAATATAACTACTATAATACTTCCCCATATGTACAAGAATATAACTACTATAATACTGACCCTATGTACAAGAATATAACTACTATAATACTGTCCCCTATGTACAAGAATATTACTACTATAATATTGCCCCCTATGTACAAGAATATAACTATTATAATACTGCCAGCTATGTACAAAAATATAACTACTATAATACTGCCCCTTATGTACAAGAATATAACTACTATAATACTGCCCCTATGTACAAAAATGTAACTACTATAATACTACCCCCTATGTACAAGAATATAACTACTATAATACTGCACCCTATGTACAAGAATATAACTACTATAATACTGCCCCCTATGTACAAGAATATAACTACTATAATACTGCTCCTATGTACAAGAATATAACTACTATAATACTGCCCCTATGTACAAGAATATAACTACTATAATACTGCCTCCTATGTACTAGAATATATAGCTACTATAATACTGCCCCTATGTACAAGAATATAACTACTGTAATACTGCCCACTATGTACAAGAAAATAACTACTATAATTCTGCCCCTGTGTACAAGAATACAACTACTATAATACTGCCCCTATGTACAAGAATATAACTACTATAATACTGACCCTATGTACAAGAATATAACTAATATAATACTGTCCCCTATGTACAAGAATACAACTACTATAATACTGCCCCTATGTACAAGAATATAACTACTATAATACTGACCTTATGTACAAGAATATAACTACTATAATACTGTCCCCTATGTACAAGAATATTACTACTATAATACTGCCCCTATGTACAAGAATATAACTACTATAATAACGACCCTATGTACAAGTATATAACTACTATAATACTGTCCCCTATGTACAAGAATATAACTACTATAATACTGCCCCTATGTACAAGAATGTAACTACTATAATACTGCTCCTATGTACAAGAATATAACTACTATAATACTGCCCCTATGTACAAGAATATAACTACTATAATACTGCCCCCTATGTACAAGAATATAACTACTATAATACTGCTCCCTATGTACAAGAATATAACTACTATAATACTGCCCCCTATGTACAAGAATATAACTACTATAATACTGCCCCCTATGTACAAGAATATAACTACTACCGGGTGAGTCATAAAGGATGGACGTTTTTAAACTAATCATAAAATCGTTAAATATTTATTAAATATAAATGTATTCACAGATTTGGTTACGTATACTAATAGCATTTGACAAATTCAAGTGTGGAAAACAACATCTGCCATGTGGTGGCCATTATCAGTGATGCATTTCCAAAGGCGTTCTTGGAAGTTGGCATCAACACGTTCCAACACAACTCTGTCGATTTGGGCAACTTCCACTCGAATAGCTTCCTTCAGTTCTTGTAATGATCGAGGCTTAAGCTTGTATACACGTGATTTGAGGTGACCCCATAAGTAATAATCGCACATGGACAGGTCTGGGGACCTAGGAGGCCAATTAATATCGCCAAACCTGGAAATGATGCGACCAGGGAAGAGAGGGCGAAGAACGTTCATTGTTGCTCCGGCTGTGTGGGCCGTTGCCCCATCTTGTTGAAACCACACACTAGAGATGGGGATATGTTGCCGTCGTAACTCAGGAACAAAGAAGTTATTTATCATGGCGATATACCGTTGTGAGTTCACGGTAACAGTATTGCCATTATCGCCTTCGAAAAAGTACGGACCGATCACGCCATATTTGCCCATAGCGCACCACACCGTTACCTTAGGGCTGTGCAGCGGTCGTTCATGTAATTCTTTCGGATTTTCATAGGACCAATAACGGCAGTTCTGCTGATTAACCATGCCATTGACATGGAAATGAGCTTCATCACTCATGAATAAAATAAGGTTGTCGTTTTGCTCAATAATTGCTTCCATCTCATGTGCGAACTTCAGTCGCGCTGCGTAATCCCCGCGCTCCAACTGTTGCACAATGGCCAATTTATAGGGGTGGAAATGCAGGTCTAAATGCAAAATACGCCTTACTGTACGATTACTGAGGGCAAGTTCTAAAGAATGTTTCCGAGCAGATCGACTCGGACTACGCAGCATGGCTTGCCTGACGCGTTCCACATTTTCAGGGGTACGTGCCGTTCGTGGAGCCCCCGGTGGTCGTTTGTTCATTAGTGTACCTCGTGTACGGAGTGCTTCAACCCAACGTAGGATAGTGTTACGAGCGGGAACAGCTTGATTTCTGTGAATATTGAAATGACGCCGAAACTCACGCTGAACGGCTGTGATACACTCATTATTCTTGACAAAACTGTCGTACGCAAAAACGCGATGTTCTATCGTCCACGGCACCATAGCTTAAACTGAAACTAAAATAAAAACAATGCTTTCACCTCACAAACATAACCCCGCCTCCCGCACATCTCTACCTCCACCTGGTGGTGAGTTATAGCCACTTCAAATACATCCGTCCTTTATATTTAACGATTTTATGATTAGTTTAAAAACGTCCGTCCTTTATGACTCACCCGGTATAATACTGCCCCTATGTACAAGAATGTAACTACTATAATACTGCTCCTGTGTACAAGAATATAACTACTATAATA
Source organism: Dendrobates tinctorius (assembly GCF_039654945.1). Taxonomy (NCBI): domain Eukaryota; kingdom Metazoa; phylum Chordata; class Amphibia; order Anura; family Dendrobatidae; genus Dendrobates; species Dendrobates tinctorius. The sequence continues at coordinate 28,001,465 of NW_027361863.1, forward strand.
CTGCCCCCTATGTACAAGAATATAACTACTATAATACTGCTCCTATGTACAAGAATATAAGTACTATAATACTGCTCCTATGTACAAGAATATAACTAATATAATACTGCCCCTATGTACAAGAATATAACTACTATAATACTGCCCCTATGTACAAGAATGTAACTACTATAATACTGCTCCTGTGTACAAGAATATAACTACTATAATACTGCTCCTGTGTACAAGAATATAACTACTATAATACTGCCTCCTAGCTGTGAGGTTGTGTGTTTGTAGCTCTCCTGATGTCTGGAGCAAGCCCAGGGGGAGGCCACCCTGGGCGGGGTAACTCCCCAAGCAAGGCCCAGGCATCCAGGCCTACACTTGGAAGTAACACCCAAGTTGTGTCTAAGGCGGATGCAAGTCCCAAAGTTGTTTCTGAGGGAAAGAAAGCTCAGAATGGAAGCAGCAGCAGCAGCAAGGAAGATGAAGCTGTGAAAGTACGTAAAGTAACGGAACAAGGAAAAGCCATGGCTGTGGGTAAGAAAGTTCCAGTTAAGCAGTCGGCCAGCCAAGGCAAGCAGAGTGAAGGACAACTAGGAGAAATCCAGAAGAAATCTACTGGTGAGAAGCTGAATGGAGGAAAGCAGCCTGCAGCTCAGGAGGTGCCATCACCATCTTCAGGTGTGCAGCTGACTCCCAGCAGACAGAGGAGAACCTCACTGGAGAGACAGACGCTCCAGGAGAACCCGCAGCAGAAGCATGTGGTGGCCAGCATGGCGAGCTCTGGGCGCACAAGGTCGCAGTCAGGTGGCAGCAGTAAAAGTGCTGTGGAGCCTGGAACCACAAAACCAGCGGTGGTGAAAGTTAAGGAGACGTCTGGTTTCAAGCATCCAGGGACATTGCTGAAAGCAGGATCCCAGGAGGAGACGCCATGTGCACCTGGGCTTCAGGTCGCAGAGGAGATCCCAGGACTGGTTAAGAGGCTCGGTGAGTTACAGCAGCACAAAGACTTGCTGCAGAAACAAATAGACATGGGCTATAACGTAAAGGCTGCTAATCCTGGTGGAGATCACACCTTTTGTGATCAGACTCTGAACATGCTTGGCATACAGCTGGCAAAAGTGGTGACAGACATGGACTGTATCCTAGAGAAGATGGGGCCCCTGGCGGAGACTTATAGGAACCAGGAACTGTTTATGTCACACAAGCAGGACTCTGCAGGTTCCAGCTCAGACATTGTCCCAGGTGGGCCCCAGAAGCCGGTGCGGCCAGTGCTGCAGCCTGCAAGTTTCTGCTTCCAAAAGGGTCAGATACTGCAGCCGCAGCAGCCTGTGGCAGATCCCAAGCAGCAGCATGTTATGCAGATTCCAGCAGGTGTACCACAAGTCTCAGAATGTCCAGCACAGCAGCCTGCAGCAGATTCCAAGCAGCAGCATGGACTGCACTTTCCAGCAGAGGGACTACAAGTCTCAGAATGCCAAGCACAACAGTTGGGCGGTGGACATGTGCCGGTCATTACTGATGGTGCCCAGCAGGGCTCTGATGCTGGGGATAACCACACTGTATCTGGGGGGTCGGGGGCTTGGGGGAGCACAGTATCTTTGGTGGATGCTGCACAGTCTGATAATGACATTGATGCTGATGATAACAATGTGCATGATAATGTCTGTGATTTTCCCCCTTTAATTTCGAGCACACAAGGTGTGGCTGCCCCTCCTGCTGCAGACCTTCACCCCGTCAGTCAACCCAATGTGACCCCGCATGGTCCCCCCAGTAATGCCTGGAGTCGTGGTGCTCCGTCTTTTACCTTTGGTACCAATTATACAGGCCAGGCGTTTAAACGGAGAAACGTCGTGCGTTTCTGGCACAGAGGTGCCAAGGAGGACCTGCCAGACAGGAGGTTTGTCATCAGGGAGCTCTTGTGCCACCAGATGGGGTTTGTGCCAGTCAGCATCCTGGCAGTGATTAATCTTCCAGACAGGCAGGGCTATGATGTCAGTTTTAAGCTCATGTCTGACCTGGACAGATTCTGGTCTAGTTTCCCCAAGTTTAGAGACACGGAGGGCTGGAGTAAGTTCAGCTTTATTCCTATCTCTAAGCCAGATACTGTCACCGTAAATGTCATCTTCTGGAATGAGTCTGTTCCCCCGCAGGACATTGTGGTGTGGCTCCGGAGGCATTGTGACCTGGTCTCTGACCTCACCAAAAGCAGAGACAGTGATGGGATCTGGACGGGAGGGTGGCGGGTTTTGGTGAAACTGCGCCAATGCAATAACATCACTGCCCATTTACCCAACTCCTTCTTTATTGGGAGGGAGAGGGGTGTGTGTTTCTATCCTGGGCAGCCTCGTAAGTGCTTTAAATGTGGCAAGGCAGGTCACCTGGCAAATACCTGTACTGTGGTGAAGTGCAGCCTGTGTGGGGAGGTCGGCCATCTAGCTGCAGACTGCCAGAACATCAGGTGCAACCTCTGTGGGAAGATCGGTCACCCTCACAGGGACTGTCCAGACGCCTGGCACAATATCTGTAAAGACTTTCCTGACGAGGACTTGGTGGCAGGGGCAGAGATTCTGGAGGAGGCAGCTCTACTGTCAGGGGAAATACTGACCAGACCAGAGTTCCACCAGGGGTCTACTCAGCTAACACCAGAGCAGCGGGGTTCAGAGAGAGAACAGGGGAGTATGGAGGTTGTACCTCAGGGGCAGCGGTCACAGGAAGGCATTACTTCAGTGCTGCCATCTGTGTCTGAAGAGTATAGCAATAATCAGAAAAGGAAGAAAAAGGACAAGGCCTCCCGTAAACCTGAGGGGTATGACACTGGCCAAGGAGCAGGGAAGAAATTCCAGAGTTCTACAGGTGTAATGGTCGTATCTAACAGGTTTGATGTTCTGTCTGAGTCTGATGGCGATTTTGAAGATGACCTTAAGAGAATTGACGCAGAGTGTGATAGGGACGTAGAGGACTGTCCTCCGCCAAAGCGGAAGCCCTTACCTGAGGGCACTCGAGTAGAGTCTGAGATGGAGACCGGTGGTGAACAGAATAACTCCGACTCAGATCTGTGACGCTGTCAACCAGATAATGTCCAAACTCAGATAGGGAAAATCATTAGGAGAAATTAGGAAATGTCAATATATGGAAAGATGAGTCACTGGGTGGAATATGATGAGCTCTGTTTGCAAAGTGTTTTTTTTTTTTTTTTTTTTTCCTCTCTCCTCAAACTAGGAGTATGGACTCTAAGTTAATTTGATATGTATAATCTGGATATGTAATGAATGTATGTACAATCCTAGTGAATTCAGTTTTGTATTATTGGAGGAATGTTATTTGTATTTGTTTGGTTTTTACAATAAAAATTGTCCCTATGTACAAGAATATAACTACTGTAATACTGCCCCTATGTACAAGAATATAACTACTATAATTCTGCCCCTATGTACACGAATACAACTACTATAATACTGCCCCTATGTACAAGAATATAACTACTATAATACTGACCCTATGTACAAGAATATAACTACTATAATACTGTCCCCTATGTACAAGAATATTACTACTATAATATTGCCCCTATGTACAAGAATATAACTGCTATAATACTGCCCCCTATGTACAAGAATATAACTTCTACAATACTGATCCTATGTACAAGAATATAACTACTATAATACTGCCCCTATGTACAAGAATATAACTACTATAATACTGCTCCTATGTACAAGAATATAACTACTATAATACTTCCCCATATGTACAAGAATATAACTACTATAATACTGTCCCCTATGTACAAGAATATTACTACTATGATATTGCCCCCTATGTACAAGAATATAACTATTATAATACTGCCAGCTATGTACAAAAATATAACTACTATAATACTGCCCCTTATGTACAAGAATATAACTACTATAATACTGCCCCTATGTACAAAAATGTAACTAATATAATACTACCCCTATGTACAAGAATATAACTACTATAATACTGCACCCTATGTACAAGAATATAACTACTATAATACTGCCCCCTATGTACAAGAATATAACTACTATAATACTGCTCCTATGTACAAGAATATAACTACTATAATACTGCCCCTATGTACAAGAATATAACTACTATAATACTGCCCCCTATGTACAAGAATATAGCTACTATAATACTGCCCCTATGTACAAGAATATAACTACTGTAATACTGCCCACTATGTACAAGAATATAACTACTATAATTCTGCCCCTATGTACAAGAATACAACTACTATAATACTGCCCCTATGTACAAGAATATAACTACTATAATACTGACCCTATGTACAAGAATATAACTACTATAATACTGTCCCCTATGTACAAGAATACAACTACTATAATACTGCCCCTATGTACAAGAATATAACTACTATAATACTGACCTTATGTACAAGAATAAAACTACTATAATACGGTCCCCTATGTACAAGAATATTACTACTATAATACTGCTCCTATGTACAAGAATATAACTATTATACTACCGACCCTATGTACAAGAATATAACTACTATAATACTGTCCCCTATGTACAAGAATATAACTACTATAATACTGTCCCCTATGTACAAGAATATAACTACTATAATACTGCCCCTATGTACAAGAATGTAACTACTATAATACTGCTCCTATGTACAAGAATATAACTACTATAATATTGCCCCTATGTACAAGAATATAACTACTATAATACTGCCCCCTATGTACAAGAATATAACTACTATAATACTGCTCCCTATGTACAAGAATATAACTACTATAATACTGCCCCTATGTACAAGAATATAACTACTATAATACTGCCCCCTATGTACAAGAATATAGCTACTATAATACTGCCCCTATGTACAAGAATATAACTACTGTAATACTGCCCACTATGTACAAGAATATAACTACTATAATTCTGCCCCTATGTACACGAATACAACTACTATAATACTGCCCCTATGTACAAGAATATAACTACTATAATACTGACCCTATGTACAAGAATATAACTACTATAATACTGTCCCCTATGTACAAGAATACAACTACTATAATACTGCCCCTATGTACAAGAATATAACTACTATAATACTGACCTTATGTACAAGAATATAACTACTATAATACTGTCCCCTATGTACAAGAATATTACTACTATAATACTGCTCCTATGTACAAGAATATAACTATTATAATACCGACCCTATGTACAAGAAAATAACTACTATAATACTGTCCCCTATGTACAAGAATATTACTACTATAATACTGCCCCTATGTACAAGAATATAACTACTTTAATACCGACCCTATGTACAAGAATATAACTACTATAATACTGTCCCCTATGTACAGGAATATAACTACTATAATACTGCTCCTATGTTCAAGAATATAACTACTATAATACTGCTCCCTATGTACAAGAATATAACTACTTTAATACTGCCCATATGTACAAGAATGTAACTACTATAATACTGCCCCCGAAGAACAAGAATATAACTACTATAATACTGCTCCCTATGTACAAGAATATAACTACTATAATACTGCCCCCTATGTACAAGAAAATAACTACTATAATACTGCTCCTATGTACAAGAACATAACTACTATAATACTGCCCCCTATGAAAGAATATAACTACTATAATACTGCCCCCTATGTACAAAAATATAACTACTATAATGCTGCCCCCTATGTACAAGAATATAACTACTATAATACTGCTCCTATGTACCAGAATATAACTACTATAATAATGTCCCCTATGTACAAGAATATAACTACTATAATACTGCCCCTATGTACAAGAATATAACTGCTATAATACTGCCCCCTATGTACAAGAATATAACTTCTATAATACTGATCCTATGTACAAGAATATAACTACTATAATACTGCCCCCTATGTACAATAATATAACTACTATAATACTGCTCCTATGTACAAGAATATAACTACTATAATACTTCCCCATATGTACAAGAATATAACTACTATAATACTGACCCTAAGTACAAGAATATAACTACTATAATACTGTCCCCTATGTACAAGAATATTACTACTATAATACTGCCCCTATGTACAAGAATATTACTACTATAATACTGCCCCTATGTACAAGAATATAACTATTATAATACTGCCAGCTATGTGCAAAAATATAACTACTATAATACTGCCCCATATGTACAAGAATGTAACTACTATAATACTGCCCCCTATGTACAGGAATATAACTACTATAATACTGCTCCTATGTTCAAGAATATAACTACTATAATACTGCTCCCTATGTACAAGAATATAACTACTTTAATACTGCCCATATGTACAAGAATGTAACTACTATAATACTGCCCCCGAAGAACAAGAATATAACTACTATAATACTGCTCCCTATGTACAAGAATATAACTACTATAATACTGCCCCCTATGTACAAGAAAATAACTACTATAATACTGCTCCTATGTACAAGAACATAACTACTATAATACTGCCCCCTATGAAAGAATATAACTACTATAATACTGCCCCCTATGTACAAAAATATAACTACTATAATGCTGCCCCCTATGTACAAGAATATAACTACTATAATACTGCTCCTATGTACCAGAATATAACTACTATAATACTGTCCCCTATGTACAAGAATATAACTACTATAATACTGCCCCTATGTACAAGAATATAACTGCTATAATACTGCCCCCTATGTACAAGAATATAACTTCTATAATACTGATCCTATGTACAAGAATATAACTACTATAATACTGCCCCCTATGTACAATAATATAACTACTATAATACTGCTCCTATGTACAAGAATATAACTACTATAATACTTCCCCATATGTACAAGAATATAACTACTATAATACTGACCCTAAGTACAAGAATATAACTACTATAATACTGTCCCCTATGTACAAGAATATTACTACTATAATACTGCCCCTATGTACAAGAATATTACTACTATAATACTGCCCCTATGTACAAGAATATAACTATTATAATACTGCCAGCTATGTGCAAAAATATAACTACTATAATACTGCCCCATATGTACAAGAATGTAACTACTATAATACTGCCCCCTATGTACAAGAATATAACTTCTATAATACTGATCCTATGTACAAGAATATAACTACTATAATACTGCCCCCTTTTTACAAGAATATAACTACTATAATACTGCTCCTATGTACAAGAATATAACTACTATAATACTTCCCCATATGTACAAGAATATAACTACTATAATACTGCTCCTATGTACCAGAATATAACTACTATAATACTGCCCCCTATGTACAAGAATATAACTACTATAATACTGCCCCTATGTACAAGAATATAACTGCTATAATACTGCCCCCTATGTACAAGAATATAACTTCTACAATACTGATCCTATGTACAAGAATATAACTACTATAATACTGCCCCCTATGTACAAGAATATAACTACTATAATACTGCTCCTATGTACAAGAATATAACTACTATAATACTTCCCCATATGTACAAGAATATAACTACTATAGTACTGACCCTATGTACAAGAATATAACTACTATAATACTGTCCCCTATGTACAAGAATATTACTACTATAATATTGCCCCTATGTACAAGAATATAACTGCTATAATACTGCCCCCTATGTACAAGAATATAACTTCTACAATACTGATCCTATGTACAAGAATATAACTACTATAATACTGCCCCCTATGTACAAGAATATAACTACTATAATACTGCTCCTATGTACAAGAAAATAACTACTATAATACTTCCTCATGTGTACAAGAATATAACTACTATAATACTGACCCTATGTACAAGAATAAAACTACTATAATATTGTCCCCTATGTACAAGAATATTACTACTATAATACTGCCCCTATGTACAAGAATATAACTATTATAATACTGCCAGCTATGTGCAAAAATATAACTACTATAATACTGCCCCATATGTACAAGAATATAACTACTATAATACTGCCCCTATGTACAAGAATGTAACTACTATAATACTGCCCCTATGTACAAGAATATAACTTCTATAATACTGATCCTATGTACAAGAATATAACTATTATAATACTGCCCCCTTTTTACAAGAATATAACTACTATAATACTGCTCCTATGTACAAGAATATAACTACTATAATACTTCCCCATATGTACAAGAATATAACTACTATAATACTGCCCCTATGTACAAGAATATAACTGCTATAATACTGCCCCCTATGTACAAGAATATAACTTCTACAATACTGATCCTATGTACAAGAATATAACTACTATAATACTGCCCCCTATGTACAAGAATATAACTACTATAATACTGCTCCTATGTACAAGAATATAGCTACTATAATACTTCCCCATATGTACAAGAATATAACTACTATAATACTGACCCTATGTACAAGAATATAACTACTATAATACTGTCCCCTATGTACAAGAATATTACTACTATAATATTGCCCCTATGTACAAGAATATAACTGCTATAATACTGCCCCCTATGTACAAGAATATAACTTCTACAATACTGATCCTATGTACAAGAATATAACTACTATAATACTGCCCCCTATGTACAAGAATATAACTACTATAATACTGCTCCTAAGAATATAACTACTATAATACTTCCCCATATGTTCAAGAATATAACTACTATAATACTGACCCTATGTACAAGAATATAACTACTATAATACTGTCCCCTATGTACAAGAATATTACTACTATAATATTGCCCCCTATGTACAAGAATATAACTATTATAATACTGCCAACTATGTACAAGAATATAACTATTATAATACTGCCAACTATGTACAAAAATATAACTATTATAATACTGCCCCTTATGTACAAGAATATAACTACTATAATACTGCCCCTATGTACAAAAAAGTAACTACTATAATACTTCCCCCTATGTACAAGAATATAACTACTATAATACTGCACCCTATGTACAAGAATATAACTACTATAATACTGCCCCCTATGTACAAGAATATAACTACTATAATACTGTTCCTATGTACAAGAATATAACTACTATAATACTGCCCCTATGTACAAGAATATAACTACTATAATACTGCCCCCTATGTACAAGAATATAGCTACTATAATACTGCCCCTATGTACAAGAATATAACTACTGTAATACTGCCCACTATGTACAAGAATATAACTACTATAATTCTGCCCCTATGTACAAGAATACAACTACTATAATACTGCCCCTATGTACAAGAATATAACTACTATAATACTGACCCTATGTACAAGAATCTAACTACTATAATACTGTCCCCTATGTACAAGAATACAACTACTATAATACTGCCCCTATGTACAAGAATATAACTACTATAATACTGACCTTATGTACAAGAATATAACTACTATAATACTGTCCCCTATGTACAAGAATATTACTACTATAATACTGCTCCTATGTACAAGAATATAACTATTATAATACCGACCCTATGTACAAGAATATAACTACTATAATACTGTCCCCTATGTACAAGAATATTACTACTATAATACTGCCCCTATGTACAAGAATATAACTACTATAATACCGACCCTATGTACAAGAATATAACTACTATAATACTGTCCCCTATGTACAAGAATATAACTACTATAATACTGCCCCTAAGTACAAGAATGTAACTACTATAATACTGCTCCTATGTACAAGAATATAACTACTATAATACTACCCCTATGTACAAGAATATTACTACTATAATACTGCCCCTATGTACAAGAATATAACTACTTTAATACCGACCCTATGTACAAGAATATAACTACTATAATACTGTCCCCTATGTACAGGAATATAACTACTATAATACTGCTCCTATGTACAAGAATATAACTACTGTAATACTGCCCACTATGTACAAGAATATAACTACTATAATTCTGCCCCTATGTACACGAATACAACTACTATAATACTGCCCCTATGTACAAGAATATAACTACTATAATACTGACCCTATGTACAAGAATATAACTACTATAATACTGTCCCCTATGTACAAGAATATTACTACTATAATACTGCTCCTATGTACAAGAATATAACTATTATAATACCGACCCTATGTACAAGAATATAACTACTATAATACTGTCCCCTATGTACAAGAATATTACTACTATAATACTGCCCCTATGTACAAGAATATAACTACTTTAATACCGACCCTATGTACAAGAATATAACTACTATAATACTGTCCCCTATGTACAGGAATATAACTACTATAATACTGCTCCTATGTTCAAGAATATAACTACTATAATACTGCTCCCTATGTACAAGAATATAACTACTTTAATACTGCCCATATGTACAAGAATGTAACTACTATAATACTGCCCCCGAAGAACAAGAATATAACTACTATAATACTGCTCCCTATGTACAAGAATATAACTACTATAATACTGCCCCCTATGTACAAGAAAATAACTACTATAATACTGCTCCTATGTACAAGAACATAACTACTATAATACTGCCCCCTATGAAAGAATATAACTACTATAATACTGCCCCCTATGTACAAAAATATAACTACTATAATGCTGCCCCCTATGTACAAGAATATAACTACTATAATACTGCTCCTATGTACCAGAATATAACTACTATAATACTGTCCCCTATGTACAAGAATATAACTACTATAATACTGCCCCTATGTACAAGAATATAACTGCTATAATACTGCCCCCTATGTACAAGAATATAACTTCTATAATACTGATCCTATGTACAAGAATATAACTACTATAATACTGCCCCCTATGTACAATAATATAACTACTATAATACTGCTCCTATGTACAAGAATATAACTACGCAAGAAACGACCTGGAAATCATCTGCAGAGACTTTGAAGACTTAGGCAAGAAAGTGAAAGAACTGGGAGCGCAGGTGGTCTTCTCTTCCATCCTCCCAGTGGATGGCCATGGAACAAGGAGGTGGAATAAGATTCTGCAGGTGAACAACTGGCTACGTCGATGGTGCCGTCAGCAAGGATTTGGATTTCTGGATCACGGAGTGAACTACTTATACGATGGACTACTTGCTAGAGATGGGGTGCACCTTACGAAGACTGGAAAGCATGTATTTGGAAGTCGCCTTGCTACACTTGTAAGGAGAGCTTTAAACTAGAACAACATGGGAAGGGAAGCAAAAGACCAGAAAAAGCCATACACCTGACAAATGCTATTGAGAACTCTGCTATTAGAAGTGGAAAGGAAGAACAAAGACGAAAGAATCTAATTAATAAAAATATTGGAGAAAGAGAAACCAATCACAAACTAAAATGTTTCTATACTAATGCGCAAAGCATGGGCAACAAACAAGGAGAATTGGAACTACTAACACAGGAACAGAAATATGATGTAATTGGAATCACTGAAACTTGGTGGGACAATACACATGATTGGAATACAAGACTAGAAGGATACAACTTATTTGCAAGAAACAGACTTGATAAACGAGGAGGGGGTGTCGCATTGTATGTTCGAAATGCGTATATCTGCACAGAGATTGAAGCTTCAGAGACTGGGAGTTCTGTGGAAACTGTTTGGGTAAGAATACAAGGACAGAACAATGGAAAGGACACCATTGTAGGCATTTACTACAGGCCGCCTGTGCAAGCCGAATATATAGATGAACTCTTTATGCATCAGATGGCCAAGTTCTCCAAAAAATATGACATAGTTGTCATGGGAGATTTCAACTATCCAGACATTTGTTGGGAATCTCTCTCAGGCAAAACTAACAGGTCAAGGAAATTCTTATCCTCTCTTGCTGACAACTTTTTCTTCCAAAAGGTAAGGGAGAAAACAAGGGGAACTGCTACCTTGGATCTAATCCTTATAAACAGGGAGGAAATGGTTGAGGAGGTAAAAGTGGCTGGGACCCTAGGAGGTAGCGACCATGCTATTTTAGAATTTTGGATTACTAGAGGTGGAAGACCTGTGAAGACTCAGACGTCAAGGTTAGATTTCAGAAAGGCAGATTTTAAGGGATTCAGAAAGAGAATTGGAGGGATCCAATGGCTGGATATCCTTAAAGACAAAAATGTCCAGGAAGGATGGGAAATCTTGAAAAATGAAATTCTCAAAGCACAGTTGTTAACAATTCCGAAAAGAGGGAAGAATAGGAAGCATTTAAGGAAACCAGGATGGATGAACACAGAACTTAAGCACATGCTAAAAAGGAAGAAAAAAATGTTTATAAAATGGAAAGAGGGAGGCATATCTAAAGAAGAATATAATGCTGTCTGCAGAACCTGCAGGGCACAAATCAGATTAGCTAAAGCTGAAAATGAACTGAGGCTTGCAAGAGATGTCAAAAGCAATAATAAAGGATTTTGGGGATATGTCAAAAGTAAAAGAAAAGTCAAAGATGCTATAGGATTTTTACAGGATGAAAATGATGAAATGGTAAGACAGGATGTTGAGAAGGCTGAACTTTTAAATTCCTATTTTGCATCTGTTTTCTCTCAGAAAGGAAATGCAACATCAACTGTTATTCACTGTCCTATTAAGGGAATAGAAGAATCCAGGATATCTATAAACAGAAAGATAGTGAGGAAACACTTAGCTAACCTAAATGAATTCAAGTCTCCAGGTCCAGATGAATTACACCCCAGAGTACTGAAGGAGATAGCAGAAGAAATTTTTGAACCCCTCTCCATAATCTTTGAAAATTCTTGGAGAACAGGAGAAGTGCCAGAAGACTGGAGAAGAGCAAATGTTGTTCCTATCTTCAAAAAGGGGAAGAAGGTGGACCCAGGCAACTATAGGCCGGTGAGTCTGACTTCTATACCAGGAAAGATCTTTGAACAAATTATTAAACAACATGTATGTCAATACCTGGATAAGAATGAAGTGATTAAACAGAGTCAGCATGGGTTTCTAACTAATAAGTCATGTCAGACTAACTTAATTTCCTTCTATGACGGTATCACTGATTGGGTGGATCAAGGAAATGCTGTAGATATAGTATATCTTGACTTCAGCAAAGCATTTGACAAAGTCTCTCATACAATCCTTATTGAAAAAATGACTAAGTATGGAATGGACAAGGCAACTGTTAGGTGGATTCATAACTGGCTTAGTGATCGGACCCAAAGAGTGGTCGTAAATGGCTGTACATCCAGTTGGAAGAATGTCTCAAGTGGGGTACCACAGGGCTCTGTCCTGGGCCCTGTATTGTTCAACATCTTTATCAACGATTTAGATGAAGGAATTGAGGGTAAACTGATTAAATTTGCTGATGACACAAAGCTAGGAGGGATAGCTAATACTAGAGAAGAGAGAGAGAGGATTCAAAAAGATTTAAATAAACTGGAGAAGTGGGCAGCAACTAACAGAATGGTTTTTAACAGGGAGAAATGCAAAGTACTACATCTGGGCAATAAAAATGAAAAAAGCATATATAGAATGGGAGGAATAGGGCTAAGTGACAGCACATGTGAAAAAGACTTGGGTATACTAATAGATCACAGACTGAATATGAGTCAACAGTGTGATGCAGCAGCAAAAAAGGCAAATGCAATTCTAGGATGTATTAACAGAAGCATACAGTCTAGATCACGTGAAGTCATTATTTCCCTCTACTCCTCTTTGGTCAGACCTCATTTGGAATATTGTGTCCAGTTTTGGGCACCACATTTTAAAAAAGACATCAACAAACTGGAGCAAGTTCAGAAAAGAGCGACCAGAATGGTGACCGGTCTGCAAACCCTGTCTTATGAGGAAAGGTTGCAGGATTTGGGAATGTTTAGTTTGCAAAAGAGAAGACTGAGAGGAGACTTAATAGCTGTCTACAAATATCTAAAGGGCTGTCACATTGTAGAAGGATCAACTTTATTCTCATTTGCACAAGGAAAGACTAGAAGCAATGGGATGAAACTGAATGGGAAGAGACACAGATTAGATATTAGAAAAAACTTTTTGACAGTTAGAGTGATCAATGAGTGGAACAGGCTGCCACGAGAAGTGGTGAGTTCTCCTTCAATGGAAGTCTTCAAACAGAGGCTGGACAGACATCTGACTGGGATGATTTAGCGAATCCTGCTTTGAGCAGGGGGTTGGACCAGATGGCCCAGGAGGTCCCTTCCAACTCTACGATTCTATGATTCTATGATTCTACTATAATACTTCCCCATATGTACAAGAATATAACTACTATAATACTGACCCTATGTACAAGAATATAACTACTATAATACTGTCCCCTATGTACAAGAATATTACTACTATAATACTGCCCCTATGTACAAGAATATTACTACTATAATACTGCCCCTATGTACAAGAATATAACTATTATAATACTGCCAGCTATGTGCAAAAATATAACTACTATAATACTGCCCCATATGTACAAGAATGTAACTACTATAATACTGCCCCCTATGTACAAGAATATAACTTCTATAATACTGATCCTATGTACAAGAATATAACTACTATAATACTGCCCCCTTTTTACAAGAATATAACTACTATAATACTGCTCCTATGTACAAGAATATAACTACTATAATACTTCCCCATATGTACAAGAATATAACTACTATAATACTGCTCCTATGTACCAGAATATAACTACTATAATACTGCCCCCTATGTACAAGAATATAACTACTATAATACTGCCCCTATGTACAAGAATATAACTGCTATAATACTGCCCCCTATGTACAAGAATATAACTTCTACAATACTGATCCTATGTACAAGAATATAACTACTATAATACTGCCCCCTATGTACAAGAATATAACTACTATAATACTGCTCCTATGTACAAGAATATAACTACTATAATACTTCCCCATATGTACAAGAATATAACTACTATAGTACTGACCCTATGTACAAGAATATAACTACTATAATACTGTCCCCTATGTACAAGAATATTACTACTATAATATTGCCCCTATGTACAAGAATATAACTGCTATAATACTGCCCCCTATGTACAAGAATATAACTTCTACAATACTGATCCTATGTACAAGAATATAACTACTATAATACTGCCCCCTATGTACAAGAATATAACTACTATAATACTGCTCCTATGTACAAGAAAATAACTACTATAATACTTCCTCATGTGTACAAGAATATAACTACTATAATACTCACCCTATGTACAAGAATAAAACTACTATAATACTGTCCCCTATGTACAAGAATATTACTACTATAATACTGCCCCTATGTACAAGAATATAACTATTATAATACTGCCAGCTATGTGCAAAAATATAACTACTATAATACTGCCCCATATGTACAAGAATATAACTACTATAATACTGCCCCTATGTACAAGAATGTAACTACTATAATACTGCCCCTATGTACAAGAATATAACTTCTATAATACTGCCCCTATGTACAAGAATATAACTTCTATAATACTGATCCTATGTACAAGAATATAACTACTATAATACTGCCCCCTTTTTACAAGAATATAACTACTATAATACTTCCCCATATGTACAAGAATATAACTACTATAATACTGCCCCTATGTACAAGAATATAACTGCTATAATACTGCCCCCTATGTACAAGAATATAACTTCTACAATACTGATCCTATGTACAAGAATATAACTACTATAATACTGCCCCCTATGTACAAGAATATAACTACTATAATACTGCTCCTATGTACAAGAATATAACTACTATAATACTTCCCCATATGTACAAGAATATAACTACTATAATACTGACCCTATGTACAAGAATATAACTACTATAATACTGTCCCCTATGTACAAGAATATTACTACTATAATATTGCCCCTATGTACAAGAATATAACTGCTATAATACTGCCCCCTATGTACAAGAATATAACTTCTACAATACTGATCCTATGTACAAGAATATAACTACTATAATACTGCCCCCTATGTACAAGAATATAACTACTATAATACTGCTCCTAAGAATATAACTACTATAATACTTCCCCATATGTACAAGAATATAACTACTATAATACTGACCCTATGTACAAGAATATAACTACTATAATACTGTCCCCTATGTACAAGAATATTACTACTATAATATTGCCCCCTATGTACAAGAATATAACTATTATAATACTGCCAACTATGTACAAAAATATAACTATTATAATACTGCCCCTTATGTACAAGAATATAACTACTATAATACTGCCCCTATGTACAAAAATGTAACTACTATAATACTTCCCCCTATGTACAAGAATATAACTACTATAATACTGCACCCTATGTACAAGAATATAACTACTATAATACTGCCCCCTATGTACAAGAATATAACTACTATAATACTGCTCCTATGTACAAGAATATAACTACTATAATACTGCCCCTATGTACAAGAATATAACTACTATAATACTGCCCCCTATGTACAAGAATATAGCTACTATAATACTGCCCCTATGTACAAGAATATAACTACTGTAATACTGCCCACTATGTACAAGAATATAACTACTATAATTCTGCCCCTATGTACAAAAATACAACTACTATAATACTGCCCCTATGTACAAGAATATAACTACTATAATACTGACCCTATGTACAAGAATCTAACTACTATAATACTGTCCCCTATGTACAAGAATACAACTACTATAATACTGCCCCTATGTACAAGAATATAACTACTATAATACTGATCTTATGTACAAGAATATAACTACTATAATACTGTCCCCTATGTACAAGAATATTACTACTATAATACTGCTCCTATGTACAAGAATATAACTATTATAATACCGACCCTATGTACAAGAATATAACTACTATAATACTGTCCCCTATGTACAAGAATATTACTACTATAATACTGCCCCTATGTACAAGAATATAACTACTATAATACCGACCCTATGTACAAGAATATAACTACTATAATACTGTCCCCTATGTACAAGAATATAACTACTATAATACTGCCCCTATGTACAAGAATGTAACTACTATAATACTGCTCCTATGTACAAGAATATAACTACTATAATACTGCCCCTATGTACAAGAATATAACTACTATAATACTGCCCCCTATGTACAAGAATATAACTACTATAATACTGCTCCCTATGTACAAGAATATAACTACTATAATACTGCCCCCTATGTACAAGAATATAACTACTATAATACTGCCCCCGATGTACAAGAATATAACTACTATAATACTGCTCCTATGTACAAGAATATAACTACTATAATACTGCTCCTATGTACAAGAATATAACTACTATAATACTGCTCCTATGTATAAGATCGTATGCGCTATAATTCCGCTCCTATACCCAGTTTATCGATCACACATTTATTCCTTTGATCTTTCTCAGAAATATTAATAATGTAAATGAAAGTTATAAGATCAGCACGATATCACGTCTTTGATAATGGATCACTAACATGCAGTGTCATGTTCTCCTCCTGAGTTACAACGCTAATAAAATTTAATTATTAGATTATATTAATAGTCGGCAATTTATTCTCAATTAATGCTCCGGTGCTTTATGTGTGTTTGGCTCGGGCGCTCGGCTCGTCCTGTGTCGCATTATAACAATGGCAATAGCCAAAATCCATTAAGTATTGGAGAAGGAGAACGGTTTGTTACATTGTCTGTGCTGTTCGAGTGCAGCAGGGAGATCTCCTCAATTTGTATTTGGCAAGTCGGAATGTAGCCCCCCCCATGACCCCTCAGGCATTGGCGCCCGGGTGTAACTTCACCTCTGTACCCCCTATATCTATGTACCCGTGATCTGCTGTCCGCGTGGCTACTTGGATGTTACTTTTTCTCCTCGTTAGCTCTGATACCTATGAACGCATGACACGTTAACATAAAAACGTTTTCTGATGAAAGTCGCCGTTCACTTGGTAAAAGTTCATTTCCAGGCTGAGATGACAGAGTACGAGCTCAGCTCATCCAGACGCGTGAAATAAATCCTGACGCGCCGATACGGACTTTCCGCCCCGCACAGTACTTAACTCTCCGCTATAAAGTTGCAGAAGTAAACTCCGCATCCAGGAAGCGGTATGAAACATTTATTAAATCTGGTAACGGCCGCAGGACGAAGGTATAATGAAGACTTGCTTGGCCTCCTTGTCATCGGCGCGCTTTATCGTATACATTATCCTCATTTACATGATCCTGATGAATGACTCCGGCCCGACGCATCGAAAGGTTCAATAATATGGACCCCTCCAGCAAGGAAGGATAATTGGCTCTTCTAGCTCTTCCTGGAATTATTAGTCCAAGTTGTTGTTTTTTTTGTTTTACATGATTGTTTTACTTTTTTTTTTTTATTTTGTCGAATTACAGCCTGAACGATGCACATTATGTTTTATTGACTGGTTGATGAGTTTCCAGGCTACAACTGTACCTTGTCAGCTTGTCAAGTCGTCTCAATTACATTTAATACCCGTTGTGCCGAGATAACAATTCCAATGAAATCCCCTTGCTGCAGCTCGGAGAAAAACACATATATCTCCATTAATGAGCCACGATTTCTGGAGTAATCGAGGGAACTACTACCTGGAAAAAGTCAAGGAAAACTATAAAAGAATGTGTGAAAAAAATGAAAAGTAACAAGTGGCCAAAAAAAGAGAAAAAAAAAATAACTGTGAAGTTAATATTAAATAAATAGAAAAAAACAAATAAAATGTAGCCATAAGAATAATAAGTTCTATATGAATAATGATCTTCAGACGTCTCCTGAGTATACTCAGTCACTAGAATGAGGCAAACAGAAACTAAAGTAGGAAATGTTAGATCTCCTTGGCTTTTGCTGATCATTTTAGAGTAGTGTATGGGTCCATGAAAAAAAGCGGACACGACTGGATAGGAGGTGAACGAAGCCTAAAGTTCCATACATTACACTCCATTAGAGTTTCCAGATGGAATATTAACAGAGAACAGAGTGTGATGTGAAACATCCCTTCTATTTGACTGAATACAGTTAAAAAGGAATTTTAAAAAAAGGAAGCGATAAAAAAATCTATATATATATATAAAGGTGAGTGTTTGTGTGTATCAAGCCATGCCTACTCCACATAGCTTCACCCTCTGGCGTGCGGACAGTGGGGTTGCAGAAGGAAAGTGTGGGATGCGGGTGCAGAGCGGAGCTGCGAGGGAGAGCACGGGGCTGCGGATTGATAGAGCAGGACAGCACGCGGAGAGGGAGACTGTGGAGGGAGAGAGCTGGGTTGTGGAGGGAGAGAGCGGGGCTATGGAGAGCGGGACTCGGATGGAGAGAGGGGCTGTGGAGGGATAGAATGAGACGGCACATGGAGAGCGGGGCTGCAGAGGGAGAGAGCAGGATGGTGGGTGGAGAACGGGGGTGTTAAGGGAAAGAATGGGACGAGGATGGTGAGCTGGGCTTCTGAGGGAGAGAGAGAGACGGCCAGTAGAGACAGGGGCTGCAGAGGGAGAGAGCGGGACGGCCAGTGGAGAGCGGGGCTGCGGAGGGAAAGAGCGGGGCGGCGAGTGGATAGTTGGGCTGCAGAGGGAGAGAGCGGGACGGCCAGTGGAGAGTGGGGCTGCAGAGGGAGAGAGCGGGATGGTGGGTGGAGAGCGGGGGGTGTTAAGGGAGAGAATGGGACGAGGGTGGTGAGACTTCTGAGGGAGAGCTGGGCTTCTGAGGGAGAGAGAGACGGCCAGTAGAGACAGGGGCTGCAGAGGGAGAGAGCGGGGCGGCCAGTGGAGAGTGGGGCTGCTGAGGGAGAGAGCGGGGCTGTGGAGGGAGAATGCAGGACAGCGATTGGAGAGTAAGGCTGTGGAAGGAGAGAGCATGACGGTTGTTGGAGAGCTGGGCTGTGGAGGGAGACAGCAGGGCTGCGGAGCGAAAGCAGGGCTTCTGAGGGAGAGAGCGGGATGGCCAGTGGAGACAGGGGCTGCGGAGGGAGAGAGCGGGACAGCAGTTAGTTGCTATGCCCTGGCAATGCTGGGCTCTCCAGCTAGTATAGTATAAAAAAGGAAAAGAAAAAGTAAAAAAAAAAAAGAAAAAAAATGTTTTGCCCCCTCATCCCTCCAGGAAATTAGAAAAGAGGCTAAAAAAGAAAAATAAATGAAAAATTAAAAAATGAGCACAAAATTAAGAAAATTGTCATAAGTATTGAAACGGATATAAAAAGAAAGGGAGAAAAATGCTCAGATTTGGCCAAAACGTTTCTATTGTCACCTCATGCCTCACCTGTCCTAGCACCGCAGATCCTTCGCTAGATCGCTACCTCCTTCAGGCTCCTACACGAAGATACTCAGCAGTGTTGAGCATTCCGATACCGCAAGTATCGGGTATCGGCCGATACTTGCTGTATCGGAATTCCGATACCGACTTCCGATATTTTTTCAATATCGGAATTCGGCATCGGAATCGGAAGTTCAGTTGATTGACGGCCTGACGTCATCATGATGCGCGGTGTGTGCGCATCATGATGCGCCGTCATTTCGGGCCTTCCGGGGGTCTCTGCCGGCCTGCCGGGGGGCTGTGCCGGCCTGCCGGGGGGCTGTGTGGACTGCCCGGGGTCTGTACCGGCCTGCCGGGGGGCTGTGCCGGCCTGCCGGGGGGCTGTGCACCCTGTGGGGGTCTGTACCGGCCTGCCGGGGGGCTGTGCCGGCCTGCCGGGGGGCTGTGCTGATGTCCGGGGGTCTGTGCAAGCATCGTCCGATGGGACTACAAGTCCCATCGGGCGATGCCTGCTACCATGACAGTGATTGACACATTAGCCAATGATGGGACAGTAGTAGTCCCATCATCCGGCTAATGTGTTAAATGTAAAAAAAAAAAAAAAAAAAAATACTACATACATACTACATGCTACATACATACTACATATATACTACATACATACTACATACATGCTACATACATACTACATATATACTACATACATACTACATACATACTGCATGCATGCTACATATATACTACATGCTACATACATACCACATACATACTACATGCATGCTACATATATGCTACATACATACCACATACATACTACATACATGCTACATACATACTACATACATACTACATGCATGCTACATACATACTACATACATACATACTACATATATACTACATGCATGCTACATACATACTACATGCTACATACATACTACATATATACTACATACATACTACATATATACTACATACATACTACATACATACCACATATATACTACATACATACTACATACATACTACATGCTACATACATACCACATACATACTACATACATGCTACATATATACTACATGCATGCTACATACATACTACATATATACTACATGCATGCTACATACATACTACATGCTACATGCATGCTACATACATACTACATACATACTACATATATACTACATACATACAATACATTCATACAATACATACATAGACATACAGTACATATAACATAGAGTAACATACTTACCAATACTTGTCACATTGTTCCCCGAAGCCATTGTCTTTCCGGAATAAATATTAACATAACAAACCACAAAAATACTCACCCACGATCCGAAGCAGTCCACGAGTGTGTCCCACGACGATCTTGGGTAGAGAACGGCAGCATCAGATGATGCTGCCGTTCTCTACGGGCTGCAGGAATCCAATGACGGAAGGTAGGTATCCTTCCGCACTGTATTCCTCCGCCACTTAAAAAAAAAAAAGTCCCTAGTCTCACTTTATGCCATTGCTGTGTGGGAAATTCCCACACAGCAATGGCATAAAGTGAGACTAGGGACTTTTTTTTTTTTTAAGTGGCGGAGGAATACAGTGCGGAAGGATACCTACCTTCCGTCATTGGTTTCCTGCAGCCCGTAGAGAACGGCAGCAACAGCTGATGCTGCAGTTCTCTACCCAAGATCGTCGTGGGACACACTCGTGGACTGCTTCGGATCGTGGGTGAGTATTTTTGTGGTTTGTTATGTTAATATTTATTCCGGAAAGACAATGGCTTCGGGGAACAATGTGACAAGTATTGGTAAGTATGTTACTCTATGTTATATGTACTGTATGTCTATGTATGTATTGTATGAATGTATTGTATGTATGTAGTATATATGTAGTATGTATGTAGTATGTATGTAGCATGCATGTAGTATGTATGTAGCATGCATGTAGTATATATGTAGTATGTATGTAGCATGCATGTAGCATGTAGTATGTATGTAGCATGCATGTAGTATATATGTAGTATGTATGTAGCATGCATGTAGCATGTAGTATGTATGTAGCATGCATGTAGTATATATGTAGTATGTATGTAGCATGCATGTAGCATGTAGTATGTATGTAGCATGCATGTAGTATGTATGTAGCATGTATGTAGTATATATGTAGTATGTATGTAGTATGTATGTAGCATGTAGTATGTATGTAGCATGTAGTATGTATGTAGCATGCATGTAGTATATATGTAGTATGTATGTATGTAGCATGCATGTAGTATATATGTAGTATGTATGTGGTATGTATGTAGCATGTAGTATGTATGTAGCATGCATGTAGTATATATGTAGCATGTAGTATGTATGTAGCATGCATGCAGTATGTATGTAGCATGCATGCAGTATGTATGTAGCATGCATGTAGTATATATGTAGTATGTATGTAGCATGTAGTATGTATGTAGTATATATGTAGTATGTATGTTGCATGTAGTATGAATGTAGCATGTATGTAGTATGTAGTATGAATGTAGCATGTATGTAGTATGCATGTTGTATGTATGTAGCATGTAATTTTTTTTTTTTTTTTTACATTTAACACATTAGCCGGATGATGGGACTACTACTGTCCCATCATTGGCTAATGTGTCAATCACTGTCATGGTAGCAGGCATCGCCCGATGGGACTTGTAGTCCCATCGGACGATGCCTGCACAGACCCCCGGAGCCTGCACAGACCACCGGCAGGCCGGCACAGCGCCCCGGCAGGCCGGCACAGCGCCCCGGCAGGCCGGCACAGCCCCCCGGCAGGCCGGCACAGCCCCCCGGAGCCTGCACAGCCCCCCGGCAGGCCGGCACAGCCCCCCGGCAGGCCGGCACAGCCCCCCGGAGCCTGCACAGACCACCGGCAGGCCGGCACAGACCACCGGAGCCTGCACAGACCCCCTGGCAGGCCGGCACAGCCCCCCGAAAGGCCCGTACAGACCCCAGAGAGGCTGTACAAGGGCAGGAAAGGGTTTTTCTTATTCCGATACCGGAAGTCCCATAGACTTGAATGGGACTTCCGGTATCGGAATCGGCGATACCGATACTTTTTTTAAAGATCGGCCGATACCATCCGATACGATACTTTGAAGTATCGGATGGTATCGCTCAACTCTACTCAGCAGTAAATAAATAATAGTAATAGTTCATATAAATAACTTAGGGAACTTAGCAAAACACTGTGTTTGATCAAAAAAGTGTAAAAGTCATCCAACCGTGACAAGGTGTATTCATTGGGACGGTCCTATCTTCTAATATTAAATCCTCACCTTGTGTCAGACGACCTCAGTGTGGATGGGGACAGAGTCCCCTATGTTACTTATATGTACTATTACTTTTTACTTCCTTTTCTACAGTAGGGTAATTTTGTTTCCATATTGGGTTTTGTTTGTTAACTGGCCATAGTGTGAACATGCTCCTATGTGTTGCATGTATAGCAGCTTATGCTCCGGCTCATTTCTTTGGTGTTGCACTTAGACTTTTGCAATGTTTTGACATGAATCACCACTTGATGCTTAGTGAACACCAGAGAAGCAAAAGAGTGAAATGACTGAGGACAGAAGAAAAGAGTGGAGCTTGAAGGAGGAAGCAGGCCAGCGGTGGAAGACTGGGGAGCAGCGTTACCAGTAGAGGTTCTGGGCAATGTGAATATATACGCTTTTAGGGATTTTTTTAAGCCCTTCCTAGTTCTAAGGCCATGTGTCACGGCTCTGTTGTCGGATGTGCCGTGACCAGGGGCTCCTTCCCTATCCCTAATACTAGGGGCACTCTAGCTTTCCCTGATCCCCAGATTAATTCTGATGGTGAAGACGCCCGGGGCCACATACCTTGCCTTAGCTCCTGAATCCACCCTCAGTCTGTGCCCTTCCCCCACCCAGGGAAGAAGGGAATAGTATACTGTACTACACCAACCAGACTAACAAGGTAATACAAATAGGGATAACGAAAAATAGCAAACATACAAATAAGCGCACACATATAACAGGGTAATGCACGGGGGAGCAGAGGATGGGGTAAAACCAAAGTAGGAGAAAGAATTATCACACACTCAAAACCTAGCAACAGTCACAGATAAATCCACCAAATGGCTTCTTCAATAATAACCACCAACAACAACCTCCAGACATGCAGCATAAGCTTGCTCTGTTAATGAGTGCTAGTCAGGGCCCAGGTTATATAGGAGATTGGAGTGGCTAACAGTGAGCAGCTGAGAGCCTTAATGCAGGAAAGCTTCCAGGAGCTTTCAACTGAGCAGATTAACCCATGCCCTGCTAAAAGAAACCTACACCATTTAATCAGTTCAGGAGTAGGAGAAGTCAGATGCTGTGGTCTTCTGGCTCCTCTCTGTCACAGTAAACCCGTGACACCATGTTCACACGTTCAGTATTTGGTCAGTATTTTACATTAGTATTTGTAAGCTAAAATCAGGAGAGGAACAATCAGAGGAAAAGTATAATAGAAACACGTCACCACTTCTCCATTTTTCACCCACTCCTTGTTTTGGCTGATATATAATGATGTAAAAAAAATAGTGACCAAATACTGAACGTGTGTCTGTGGCCTAAAAAGAATCAAGCAGTGAATAATCACAAAAAATTCCGTTCTGGCGAATCAAAATTTTAAGCAAATTCTATTCATTTGAAAATGATTTGATCACCTGAAATAAATTGTGCTAATGACAAAATGATAAAAAGGAGAGAAAAGGAGAATTAAAGAGAAATAACAAGGAATGAAGCTAAATACATAAAAATACAAAATGAATCAAAAATAAATAAAAGAAAATATAACAAAAGAATGCCAAGATAATTTTTTTTTAAAAAATCAGCAAGGGTCGGGATTTTTCCGCGTACGGTGTAATCTAATGACTTCTGCTTCTGGTGAGCTGGTTATTGACTTTCCATACCTTAAAATATACAAGGTAATTTCCTACGAGCTTTGAAGTGAGGAAGTAGTGATATTAAAAGCAGATCTTTTCTTCGTGTTTAATATTGCGCCGTCGTGGGATCAGTCTGAAATATTGCAGCAGAAATGATATTAAATATTCTTCATCTATTGGAGGAACGACGTCCATTGTACATATGTAGAATATGTCGGACCGTGCATCATAAATGCATCAATACCTCTTCCTTCTGCGGCCAAGTATCAATAATTGTAATTTGTTGTTTAGCTGGGGCGCGGGCAATTTAGCTGCAGTACTTTATGTGATATCGATGTCGTGTTTCACTGTTATTACATTCTGTCAGTCGTGTGTCTGCCGCCAGATCTTTACCAATGCGGATATTTGCGACGCCTCGATAGTAAATATCCTGATGCTGCAGGTTATTGTTAGATGCCGGGATAGACGATTTATTCTACTTGTTGAATAGTTTTACAATTACTTTTTTATTTTGTTTTTATACCAAGTGAAAAATAAACCTCTAAATACATTTTTATTTATTTTTTAAATATTTTATAGCAGAGACCCCTCCCTCTGGTAAGTGCAGTGTGTTGCGGTATATGTCGCTTTTTTATGCTAATACTCAACACTGCAACACTACAGTTAATATGGTACCTGAGACTGATCAGGGAGCATAATCCTGATTGGCCTAGCACATAATTTTTAAAGGGAGGAACTTCCACTGCCACTCCCCTGAGGAGCAGCATTGTTATTTCAGCCCAAGAAGGAGAACTCCTGGGTTCAGAGGTCATGTAAAGAGTGTGTAGGAGCAAACAAACACCAATATATTCTTAGAATCATAGAATCGTAGAGTTGGAAGGGACCTCCTGGGCCATCTGGTCCAATCCCCTTATGCAGCAAAATTATGCACCACAGCTGGGTTTGTGCAATGCTGTATAGACACTAGATCAGTAAGGAGTTTAAGATAAAATAAAACTAGATCAAAGCTGAATGCTGCTCTCGATAAGACTCTTGGAGAAATATGATATTGTATTTTCTCATAGAAGCTTTGTTACATTTGTAATATGACTAGCAGCATCACATACAAGAAAGTGGATTCTGTAGGGCGATTAATGAAAGTGCCCCTGACTGATGTGCCCCTTGTTAAGGATACTATGACACTTCCTTTTTTGCTTTGTTAGTTCATGGTAGTTTTATATTCCTCCCATTTCTGTATTGTAACTTGCATGATGGTCTAGACCAATAATTTGGATCCATCAGGACCTGGCTATCCCATCATCTCCACATTGGTACCCTAAATATATGAGGGTCTCTGGTCTCAAAAGTTATTTGCTGGAGACATCTGGTAATTGAATTAGGTCAACATCAATTTGGACCTACAAATATCTGGAAGTCAAGCAAGGATGTTCAACCCTGACACAGATTGAGAAAGCTGAAAGGGTTTTCCCGATTGAACATAAATTTCTTTATTCACTTTAGGTGACTGCAGACTGCTGAATCCTGACAGTGTGCAAGGTGCAGACTATCCAGATTCCCTTTTGTAGTCAACTCGAGTAGTTGTTACGTGACCACAATTATACGATTTGCATACTGGTGATCGTGTACCGACTAGCAGCTTTTCCTTCTTCTTTTAAAGGGAATCTGTCACCCCATTTTAGCCCTATCAGCTGTGGCCACTGCCGTCAGGAACTTATCTACAGCATTCTGTAATGCTGTAGATAATCCCCCGATGTACCCTGAAAGAGAAGAAAAACGAGTTATATTATACTCACCCGGGGGAAGTCCGGTCTTGGTCCGATGGGTGTTACGGTCCGGCGCCTCCCATCTTCTAACGGTGATGCCCTCTTCTTTGCTGCCTGTCGTGCCTCCTGCGCAGGCTCACCGCTCTGCCCTGTTGACGGCAGAGCAGAAAACTGCACTGCGCAGGCACCGGACCTCTCCCAGGGCCTGCTCACTGCAGAACTGCGGTGAGCCTGCGCAGGAGCCACAACAGGCAGCAAAGAAGAGGACGTCACCGTTAGAAGATGGGAGATGCCGGACCGGACCACGACAACCAACGGACCAAAACCGGACCCGGACCGCCCCTGGGTGAGTATGATCTAACTCGTTTCTCTTATCTTTCAGGTTACATCGGGGGATTATCTACAGCATTACAGAATGCTGTAGATAAGCCCCTGATGGCGGTGCCGGCAGTTGATACTCGAAAAATGGGGTGACAAACTCCCTTTAATGTTCTAAGGAGAAAATGAGATGAGAAGCTAGTAGGCATGTGACAACCACTCGAACTGGCAATAGTGGAGGAATCCTGACTGCTTGCATATTACACCTGTCTGAGTCGTCATCCCGCAGTCATCTTTATTATGTTCATTTCACAAAACCTCATTAACCAAGCAACAAGTATATCTGTATGAAGTTCTATTTTCTGAGAGATCGCCAAGAAGAAGCACTTTTGGACTTATAGTATTGCCCAACCACAGACATAGGACTGTACATATTTTTGCAAGGAATTGACTACAGAAAGAAATTCCAAGCTAAAAAGGAGGATGAGATTAAAGGACTAAGCCTTAGCTGTTGGGAAGGGGTGTTGGAGCTATAGCAGCAGCTACAGCTTTTGGATTTTTTTTATACTGACTGCTCAGTATTTATTTTTTTTTTATCAGCCTTCTGCTCGATCTCTAGCAACTCTATGGATGAACGATTTGTAGGTAGATCAAAATTGTGCAAGCCTAGATGGGTCCACCAGGGTGTTCTCCACCATTATCTTGATTGTATCAAGCCATCGGCTTGCTGGTCTTCCTCTTCGCCATGCTTCCTCTAGTCTGCCGATCATGATATATTTCTCCAGTGATTGCTCTCTTCTTATGATGTGTGCCTAGTAGGCAAGTCGTAGCTTGGTGATCCTTGCTTCCAGTGACATCTCTGGCTCGATTTGATCCTAAATTGATCTGTTTGTTCTTCTTGTCATCCATGGTATTGATAACATCCCTTCTCCAGCAACACATTTTAAAGACATCGATTCTTCTTCTGGAAGACTTTAGGAAGATTCCCAGGCATAGATGCTGCCGTGGCATAGTCAAGAACAGAGACTGAAGTCATCACCATACGATCAAAGAGAATGTGAATGGCCTGAGGAAAAAAACATGAAAGCAGTGAGGAGGAACCAGGGGTCACAACCAAGAGTTGGACATTTGGTACCAGAGAGACAGCCTAAAGAACAAGGTTGGAATCAAACAAAAAGTAACAAGAGGCAGGGACAGACTGTACTTCAAACATATTTAATCAACCACTAGATCTAGCCAGGGCCAGCGTTAGGGACAGGCAGACCAGACAGCAGCATACGACCCCCGCTCTTCCAGGGACCCCCAGCCAGTGGCGTGCTGCTAACAGCGGCAAACCACACAGCCGCTATGGGGCTCCTGAGTTAGAGAGGACCGCACCTCCCACCTGCATTCAACATATCAGCATCATAGACACCGATACAGTTGAAAGCAGTTGAAATCAACAATTTAGATGAAGGAATTGAGGGTAAACTGATTAAATTTGCTGATGACACAAAGCTAGGAGGGATAGCTAATACTAGAGAAGAGAGAGAGAGAGCATTCAAGAAGATATAAATAAACTGGAGAAGTGGGCAGCAACTAACAGAATGGTTTTTAACAGGGAAAAATGCAAAGTACTACATCTGGGCAATAAAAATGAAAAAAGCATATACAGAATGGGAGGAATAGGGCTAAGTGACAGCACATGTGAAAAAGACTTGGGTATACTAATAGATCACAGACTGAATATGAGTCAACAGTGTGATGCAGCAGCAAAAAAGGCAAATGCAATTCTAGGATGTATTAACAGAAGCATACAGTCTAGATCACGTGAAGTCATTATTTCCCTCTACTCCTCTTTGATCAGACCTCATCTGGAATATTGTGTCCAGTTTTGGGCACCACATTTTAAAAAAGACATCAACAAACTGGAGCAAGTTCAGAAAAGAGCAACCAGAATGGTGACCGGTCTGCAAACCCTGTCTTATGAGGAAAGGTTGCAGGATTTGGGATTGTTTAGTTTGCAAAAGAGAAGACTGAGAGGAGACTTAATAGCTGTCTACAAATATCTAAAGGGCTGTCACATTGTAGAAGGATCAACTTTATTCTCATTTGCACAAGGAAAGACTAGAAGCAATGGGATGAAACTGAATGGGAGGAGACACAGATTAGATATTAGAAAACACTTTTTGACAGAGTGATCAATGAGTGGAACAAGCTGCCACGAGAAGTGGTGAGTTCTCTTTCAATGGAAGTCTTCAAACAGAGGCTGGACAGACATCTGACTGGGATGATTTAGCGAATTCTGCTTTGAGCAGGGGGTTGGACCAGATGGCCCAGGAGGTCCCTTCCAACTCTACATTTCTATGATTCTATGATTCTATGATTCAGTGATGGGGCTGCATTATACTCTTAGGGGGCTGCATTACACTCTAAGGGCGCTGCATTATACTCTTGGGGTCCTGCATTTTACTGTGTGTTTGAGGGGACTGCACTATACTGTGTGGGGGGGTGCTGCACTATACTGTGTGTGTTTGTGGGGGGCACTGAATTATACTGTATGTGGTGGGCTGCAATATGCTATGTGGGGGCTGCATTATACTTTTTGTGTGGGGAGCTGCATTATACTCTGAGGGCGCTGCTTTATACTCTGGGGGTGCTACATTATACTGTGTGTTTTAGGGGGCTGCACTATACTGTGCGTGTTTGTGGGGGGGCTGAATTATACTATGTGGGGGATCTGAATTATACAGTGGGGGGGCTGCATTATACTGTGTGTGGGGCTACATTATACTCTGGGGGGCTGCATTACACTTTATGGGGGCTGTATTACACTCTATGAAGAACTATGGAGAGTGCATTTTACTATATGTACTATATGGGACCTGCATTATATTGTATTGAGGACTTCCTGCACCAATCATTCTTCCTCAGCCGGAGTAAGGGTATGTGCAGAGAGTGAGTAAACGCTGCGTATTGGACGCTGCGTACTTGTGCAGCGTCCAGATGTTACAGCATAGTGGATGGGACATGTGGCGCGTCTCTCCAGACTGCAGCATGTGTATTTATCTTGTGGTGATGCGAGTATGTATTGGACACGGTGATTCCTCGCGGTTCAATGTACACAGAGGAGTCAATAGCCGGCAGCGATTTGGATGCAGAGGACATGTGCTGCATCCAAAGCGCTGCCAATTACTGAACGTGTGCACCTACCCTAAAGAGGCTGGGGATCAAGCGTCGATCGATTTCATTATCGTCGATCTCGCTCGTTTACCGGCCTGAACTTAGCACTTGTAAATACAACAGAAATATTTCTGTGTGATGGTGCAATATGTGACCATTTGGGGCCACACTTTGTCTATAACCGGCCCTGGATCTAGCCACTGAAAGAACCTTGACTCCCCACCGGGGCAGGCACAACAACCAAACCGGAAGAGTGTGAGTAATAGAGGCATACTAAGGAACATGATCAGGAAGGAAGGATACTAAGGAACCATCACTCATAATATGGAGATTAGTAATTCAACTCGGTCCATTGGCACAATTATCCATGGATGACAAAACCAACTAGTTCAGAAAAGAAAAGAAAATATCTCTACTATATAAACTTTGTCGACATTTTAGAAAGCAATGAGAACAATTTGGTTGCACGCTTCCTAATAACTGTTTGTCGTTGCAGCACCTATGAGGGGTCGTCTTCCAGTAACCGCTCTTCCGCTCTTGAAACGTCTACATCTCTTCAATGTTCTGAAGAGATCAATCACAAAAAACAGATTGTGATCAGTTCAAAAAGAACCCGCTCGGTTCTAGCAAAGCCTTCAAAACTTTCTACATAAAACGGCCTGGTGTACTTCTCTGACCTTTTCCTCTCCAGGACTCCAGGAAGTTTGATGTAACATCTTAGGTGAAACTTTAGGGCAGGTTGGTGAGAATCAAATCCCAGTGGAGATGTCACAGGACGAGTGAGAGATTTCAGCTCCCACATCTACATCATTCTGCCTTCCGAGACTGATTCCTTGTGGTGATGTTTCTCTGAATGAAAGGATATTACATCTTTCTTTTATGTTTCAGGATTCTTTGTATACTTTTCTTCCTGTTGGATACATATAATAATCTTTGATGAGTTGTGAAGGTCGATGTTCTTCTTGGCTTTTGTTTTGTTTTATGTGGTTGCTTTATGTTTTCTAAGTTACAAGGAATCAGATGCAAACCTTGGCGATGCCATGACTGTCTGTGCCTGAGGTAGGCATTAAAATTTGCTGGTCATGTCAAGTATAAATCAAATAAGGGGCCACAGTGACGCCTTCAAGGGTGAAACCTAGTTGTATGCTCTACAATGGCCACCTATTTATAATTTCCCAATTCTAGGGCATTGATGGTGTTGTCCACTTCAAATTAACATTTTTTTAAAAATGATCCCGTGGTGGGAGGTTATATGAGAAGGAGTTTGGAGGATTTATCTGATAAATGCTTTGTTTGTATGTGTGATAATTCCCTTTCCTCTTCTTACTTTGGACTTTCTACAGTGCATTTCTCTGTTATATGTGAGTGAATATTTGTATGCCTGGTATTTTCAGTTACCAATTGTTTGTGTCACCCTGTTTGTCGGGTTGGTGTCCTACGGTGCACAGTTGCGCCCCCTCTTCCCTGCATGGGGGAAGAGAACAGAAGGAGGGCTGACTCAGGAGATAAGGCAAGGGTGGTGGCCCCGGCTTCTTCACCTTCTGAAGTATCCTGGGGAATAGGGTGAGCTAGGGAGCCCCCTAGTGTTAGGGACAGGGAAGGAGCTCATGGTCCCGGGTCACCCGTTATCTGAGTTGTGACAGTATGAGTAGTGGAAAACCCCTATAAATTATGTAACATGGAGTATAATTAGTTGTTCAGAGGACACAGGTAATTTTTTTGTAGCATTTCAGCAAGAAATTGTACAAGTATAAGTAAAATTTGATAGATGAAAAGAGAAACACTTAGAAATGTAGAAATGACACCCAAACTGTAGTGGTTGGGTGAAGTCGTTTATTGTCAAACTACTGTGTTTTCTCTTTTTAAATTATAATGACAACCCAAAACATCCAAATGACCCTGATCAATAGTTCACATACCCTGGTGATTTTGTCCTGATAACATGCACAGAAGTTGACACAAATGGGTTTGAATGGGTACTAAAGATAACATCCTCACCTGTGACCTGTTTGCTTGTAATCAGTGTGTGTGCATAAAAGCTGTGTGAGTTTCTGGGATCCAGACAGACTCTTGCATCTTTCATCCAGCCACTGACGTTTCTGGATTGTGAGTCATGGGGAAGGCAAAAGAATTGTCAACGGATCTACGGGAAAAGGTAGTTGAACTGTATAAAGCAGGAAAGGGATACAAAAAGATATCCAGGGAATTAATAATGCCAGTCAGCAGCATTCAAACTGTGATTAACAAATGGAAAATCAGGGGCTCTGTAAAAATAAAACCACAGTCAGGTAGACCAACAAAATTGTCATCCACAACTGCCAGGAAAATTGTTTGGGATGCAAAGAAAAATCCACAAATAAAACATCAGCTGAAATACTGGACTCTCTGAAAACTAGAGGTGTGGCTGCTTCAAGATGCACAATAAGGAAGCACTTGATGAAAATGAGCTGCATGGTTGAGTCACCAGAAGGAGGCCATTACTGTGCAAATACCACAAAGTATCTTGCCTACAATACTCAAAACAGCACAGAGAGAAGCCACAAAACTTCTAGAACAAGGTAATTTAGAGTGATGAGACCAAAAAGGAACATTTTGGCCACAACCAGAAACGGTATATTTGGAGAGAGGTCAACAAGGCCTATGATGAAAGGAACACCATTCCTACTGTAAAGCACAGAGGTGGATCTCTGATGTTTTGGGGATGTGTGAGCAACCAAGGCACATGAATCTTGGTCAAAGTTGCAGGAAAGATGAATGCAGCATGTTATCAGCAAATACTGGAGGCAAATTTGCAATCATCAGCCCGGAATCTGCACATGGGATGTACGTGGACGTTCCAACATGACAACAATCCAAAACACAAGGCCAATTCGACCTATCAATGGCTACAGCAGAACAAAGTGAAGGTTCTGGAGTGGCTATCTCAGTCTCCTGACCTCAATATCATTGAGCCACTCTGGGGAGATTTCAAGCGCGCAGTTCATGCTAGACAGCCCAGGAATTTACAGGAACTGGAGGCTTTTTGCAAGGAAGAGTGGGCAGCTTTACCATCTGAGAAAATAAAGAACCTCATCCACAACTACCACAAAAGACTGCAAGCTGTCATTGATGTTAGAGGGGGCAATACATTAAGAAATGGGTATGTGAACTTTTGATCAGGGTCATTTGGATGTTTTGGGTTGTCATTATGATTTAAAAAGAGAAAACACAGTAGTTTGACAATAAATGGCTTCACCCAACCACTGACCATGAGTGGAGAAAAAGTTTTCGGGTTATCATTCATATTCTCTGAAGAAAGGTCAAGAAAGCAAAAATTCTGCCGGGGTATGTAAACTTTTGAGCACGACTGTATATATATATATACACATTAGACTAAAGCCCCGTTACACACTGCGATATCGCTACATGTGATACTTATCTCCGACCGGCTCCCCCGCTGGTTATCACTGATCGCGCGAGAACGTCCTGGGCCGTTTCTCGTTGTCAGCTTCCTGCTGTGACAATGAGCGACGCGTGAACGCGGGTGGGAGGACGTCAGGATTGCAGCGTCTGACAGGTAAGTAGCGACCCCTGACCCCTGCGATTTCGCTGGTGAGATCTGCCTGTGTGGCAGCTCACTAGCGACCACTTAGCAATGTACCAGCGATCCATATCATTGTTGGGATCGCTGGTGCATCGCTATCTGTAACGGTACCCTAAGAACAGCTGGCAGAATTGTGTGTAAGCTGCAGATTTTGGGTCTCTTCTACTCTCTGCCTCACAACTGTACACGTTTATGGTGGCTCTACATTAGCGGGCAGAGCTGTACCATGTGATCTGACCAATCATCCTCCATCACCTGCTGCTCCTTCTCCCCTCTCACAGCATGAGTCTCACAGCAGCTGTCACAGTGAGAATCTGCAGTATCATCCCCTCCCCTCCGCCATCTCTTGCTACTCTTAGTCTTCAGCTACTTTGTTACCAGTTTGTGAACTTTTACAAGGAGCTTAGAAATATAAGAAAGGAGGCGACTAATGAGGGAGATGACAATTAAACTAAAATGTAACACAAAATGTTATATATTTGCGTCTTCTACTGATTTATGGAAATAAATCATCATCAATAGTCACAGACTATTGAATGTATAATGCCCAATGCTTATAACACTGAAATGTTTCATCTGAAAGGAGTATTGGACATTTATAGATGGACCCCATGACAGCTCTATACATCACAGCGTTATGGCTCCGTCCATGGAGACACGTTGTAAGATTTGATTGGCAGCTCAGATTGGACACGTGTAAAGGTCACTGTACTGTGACAAATGATGATGAAGTAAATCTGTTCCACAACCGGGCAGCAATTAATCTCGTGCGGTCACATCACTCATCGTATTGTTAAGTCATAATTCTATATAAAGGCGGCTCCACTTTTATTACAGCGCAGCGGAGCGCCTCGTGGGAGATGTGGAAAGAGATTGCTCTTCCTTAATCTTGGGTAACATAAAGACGTCTGATACATGACATCGGGAATTGTTACATTCTTGTTGACCCTTCTCATTTTTCTCACTTTTTTTTTTCCTAGTTTTTCACATTTTTTTTGCAGGTGGATGATTTTTTTCCTCTATGCATTTTATTGATATACCCAATATCTAAGGTCAGATCTGCCAACATCTGCTGTTAACCCTTTACAATGCTGCTGGCGATCTCGGACACATGGTCCCGCAGTCCCGTTTCGAGCAACCACGGTGCTGAGGAGTTGGGAGGTATTTGGGGGCTGATGAAGGACCCTCTGCTGCCCAGCGTTTAATCCAGCCAAACGCTAAGCTTCATAGGAGACCATCATTTTATTACGGTATCGCAGTGCATAGAACAAGCAATGAAGCAATCAGGGGTCAAATCTCTTAGAGGGACTAAAACATGAAGTTGAAATAAAGAAACAATTCTTTTTAAAATAGTAAAATAGATAAAAAGTTAAAATCGTGACCCTTTTCCCAGTTAGTGAAAAAATGTGCAACAAAATAAATAGATAAGGTATTGTTGCATTCATAAAAGATCAATCTATCAAAATATAAAATTATTTAACCTCAAAAAGTCCATTTTTGCAGTCACTAAGCCTCCCACCTAAAAATGCAATAAAAAGTTCACAAAAACAAGCTGTCAAAAAGCTCCAATAATTAAAAAAAAAAGTTATGTGTCCTGGAAACTGGATACACAAACCAACTTTTTTATTTATATTTCTGAATTTTATTTTCACCATTTAAATAAAAGAAAAAAACCTACAGAAGATTGGTATAGCTGTAATAGTACAGACCCGGAGAATCACAATATGAGCTCATTTTTACCACACAGTGAACAGCGTAAAAACAAAAACCACAAAAAAAAAAATCAATGGCAGAATGGTGTATTTTTCACACCGTTTCATCGCACTTGGAATTTTTCTTATTTTTCAGGACTTTAAGTGGTAAAATGGATGGTGTCATTCACAACTGCAACCCATCCCACGAAAAACAAGCCATTTCAGCAGGAAAAAAAAAAAAGTTATGCCTTTTGGAGGAAGAAGAAAAAAAGAAAAGCATAAAATCCAAAAGTCCTGAAAAATCCCACATCAGACATCGGCCCCTGCAGGAAGCCCCTGCTATGAGCCAGCACGAAGAGACACCAAAACATTTTGGCTCTAGATCTGGCAAATCAGAGCTGTCCATGTGTTTCAGGGACAGCCATGCAACCAAGTACAATTTCTATGCATCCAGGGTCCAAGAAGTATTGATTCTCCTTGCGGAGATTGACATGCTAAGCATGCCGAGATGAGGAGACTTAAAGTTGCAATGCTCCCCTGGGAAATATGCAAGGAAGAGGACTAGAACTCTAGTGCTACCTACTGGAAGTAGCAATGAAACCAGATCTCACACTTTGCACTGACGAGGGGCAGTACCCCGAAACACAGTGTCTGCAAATTGAGATTCTGGTTTGGCTTTTATCCTAAGTCATGTGACAAGGCTCGTTAAAGGGTCGACATTGACTTTTAGCATTGCTACTTCCAATAGGTGGCACTAGAGTTATAGCCCTCTTCCTCTCTGAAGAGACAATTTGCATATGCATCCCTGGGAAATATCTGCTTCCTCCAGCAATATCAGACCCAAGGGGGCTTTAAAGAGGATGCATATGGGAAACAAGCCCTTTAAGTTGTAGTATGCCTCATTTAGGTTTTCTTTGACTTTGCATTTCTGGAAGGTTCCTCCACCTTCACAGTGGAACTCCAGAGCTCTATCGCAGTAACCATCAGATTCTTGGTCACCGTCCTAACCAGGATTTTCTACACCAGTTACCCAATGTCTCCAGAGCTGCTGTTCCCAAACTTCTTCCAATCACTGATAAAAAGATGTGCCTTCCTCCAATCTGTGTCCAGTGCTTGGATATTACACAATTCCTGATGCCTACACATGACCTAAAAACTACGGGACCTTCAATGCTCTGCCATTTCTAAATCATTTCCAATCAAGTCAATTGGCCGCCGAAAAAGTTGTAAAAATTTCTCATGAATATTATTGGAAACAGGATGGAGCTGTGCGAATCTTTACAAGGCGAAATGACTTCACATCGAATTTGACAAACATCATTTTTGCCTAAATCTGAATTTTTGGTGATTTGATCTGTGCGAATCCATAAAAATGATGGCCGGACGGACAGCACTTTTCTGGATTATAGAGGCCCAGGAAAAGATTATAAATAGAAAAATATTGACCTCGCTGATCCCTCATGTAATGGGGCCCTCACGCTCTGATCTCTCCTGGTCTTCATCGTACTCTTCTGCAGCTTCCGGTACCGAGTAGTCCTAGGACAATGAGCGTTGTAACATCTCAACATCTGGACTCCATATCTTGTTGCCCAAGGCTTAATCAGTGTAAGAAGCTCTACGGCAAAGTGGAGGAAGAAGTGGAAGATGACAACGCCAGCCATGAAGATCACAAGAAGCCGAAGCCTGATGGAGCCGCTGCTGTCAGGTGAGGATACTACTTTGCTACTTTCTATCCCCCATGTTTTTTGAGTTCTGGGGTCTCCACCGAACAAGACAATTTAAATTTTCATCGACGAAGCTCAGTGACAATAACATTTCTAGGCAAAATCCAAAATTAAATTTTCTTCAGATTCACTCGTCACTAAAGAAGGATGCAAATGGGAGAACTTGCACAAGGTGCAAATACTTCTGCAAACGCGATATGTCTATAATTTCTTTAAATCCGACGTCTAATTTATCATGGTGGAGCATGGAGCGATGAGAAAGCCAGGCACGTTATCCATTGATGAGTGACGCTATAGCAAGATCTGGAAAGAGTGAAGGGTGTAAATACTTTCTGAACGTTCTCCGTATATTTTTAGAATCTATGATGTTTTTTAATAAATTTGAGAAATGAAAGTTAGTGTCCCGGGAGGAGAAGAAACCGCTATGTAGTAAAATAATATTCTATCACTTTTCAGGATTGTTTTCTCGAAGACCAATATAAATGTAAGAAGTTTAATGTAGTTTCTTGTGCTGCTTGTTTGCAGTCGGCTCCTCGCCCTCCAGCGCTCAGATTCCTATTATCCATCTATCAAAAGAAAGAACTAGATAAAAACCCCAAATCACAGAGCGAGGTGAGATAACGTAAATGAACCTCGGACGCCGATGCCTACAAAATGAAACTTCCAAATCCTTATGGGCCGATAATCTGGAACTTCATAAAGTGCGGGGTTCTTCACGGTCTGAACCAAGAAAAAGAAGAAGGAATGATGATGATGTAGGAGACAAAGAAGAGAACCTCCATTCTTCACACTTTGAGCCTCTGATGGAAACTCTACTGTGACGGGGTCATATACCAGTGCCAATGACGGCACCCAAATATTTGTGCCTGCCACAGCTCTCACATATCAGTGCCTGCCAGAGCACCCACATACCAGTGCCTGCCGCATCACCCACACACCAGTACCTGCCACAGCCCCACATACCAGCGCCTGCCACAGCACCCACATACCAGCGCCTGCCACAGCACCCACATACCAGTGCCTGCCACAGCACCTACATACCAGTGCCTGCCACAGCACCCACATACCAGTGCCTGCCACAGCACCCACATACCAGTGCCTGCCACAGCACCCACATATCAGTGCCTGCCACAGCACCCACATACCAGTGCCTGCCACAGCACCCACATACCAGTACCTGCCGCATCACCCACATACCAGTACCTGCCACAGCCCCACATACCAGTGCCTGCCACAGCCCCACATACCAGCGCCTGCCACAGCACCCACATACCAGTGCCTGCCACAGCCCCACATACCAGCGCCTGCCACAGCACCCACATACCAGTGCCTGCCGCATCACCCACATACCAGTGCCTGCCACAGCCCCACATACCAGCGCCTGCCACAGCACCCACATACCAGTGCCTGCCGCATCACCCACATACCAGTGCCTGCCACAGCACCTACATACCAGTGCCTGCCACAGCACCCACATACCAGTGCCTGCCACAGCACCCACATACCAGTGCCTGCCACAGCACCCACATATCAGTGCCTGCCACAGCACCCACATACCAGCGCCTGCCACAGCACCCACATACCAGTGCCTGCCACAGCACCTACATACCAGTGCCTGCCACAGCACCCACATACCAGTGCCTGCCACAGCACCCACATACCAGTGCCTGCCACAGCACCCACATATCAGTGCCTGCCACAGCACCCACATACCAGTGCCTGCCACAGCACCCACATACCAGTACCTGCCGCATCACCCACATACCAGTACCTGCCACAGCCCCACATACCAGTGCCTGCCACAGCCCCACATACCAGCGCCTGCCACAGCACCCACATACCAGTGCCTGCCACAGCCCCACATACCAGCGCCTGCCACAGCACCCACATACCAGTGCCTGCCGCATCACCCACATACCAGTGCCTGCCACAGCCCCACATACCAGCGCCTGCCACAGCACCCACATACCAGTGCCTGCCGCATCACCCACATACCAGTGCCTGCCACAGCCCCACATACCAGTGCCTGCCACAGCCCCACATACCAGCGCCTGCCACAGCACCCACATACCAGTGCCTGCCACAGCACCTACATACCAGTGCCTGCCACAGCCCCACATACCAGCGCCTGCCACAGCACCCACATACCAGTGCCTGCCGCATCACCCACATATCAGTGCCTGCCACAGCCCCACATACCAGCGCCTGCCACAGCACCCACATACCAGTGCCTGCCGCATCACCCACATACCAGTACCTGCCACAGCCCCACATACCAGTGCCTGCCACAGCCCCACATACCAGCGCCTGCCACAGCACCCACATACCAGTGCCTGCCACAGCACCTACATACCAGTGCCTGCCACAGCACCCACATACCAGTACCTGCCACAGCCCCACATACCAGCGCCTGCCACAGCACCCACATACCAGTGCCTGCCGCATCACCCACATACCAGTACCTGCCACAGCCCCACATACCAGTGCCTGCCACAGCCCCACATACCAGCGCCTGCCACAGCACCCACATACCAGTGCCTGCCACAGCACCTACATACCAGTGCCTGCCGCATCACCCACACACCAGTACCTGCCACAGCCCCACACACCAGCGCCTGCCACAGCACCCACATACCAGTGCCTGCCGCATCACCCACATACCAGTACCTGCCACAGCCCCACATACCAGTGCCTGCCACAGCCCCACATACCAGCGCCTGCCACAGCACCCACATACCAGTGCCTGCCACAGCACCTACATACCAGTGCCTGCCACAGCACCCACATACCAGTGCCTGCCACAGCACCCACATACCAGTGCCTGCCACAGCACCCACATATCAGTGCCTGCCACAGCACCCACATACCAGTGCCTGCCACAGCCCCACATACCAGCGCCTGCCACAGCACCCACATACCAGCACCTGCCACAGCCCCACATACCAGCGCCTGCCACAGCCCCACATACCAGCGCCTGCCACAGCACCCACATACCAGTGCCTGCCACAGCACCTACATACCAGTGCCTGCCACAGCACCCACATACCAGTGCCTGCCACAGCACCCACATACCAGTGCCTGCCACAGCACCCACATACCAGTGCCTGCCACAGCACATACATATCAGTGCCTGCCACAGCACCCACATACCAGTGCCTGCCACAGCACATACATATCAGTGCCTGCCACAGCACCCACATATCAGTGCCTGCCACATCACCCACACACCAGTACCTGCCACAGCCCCACATACCAGTGCCTGCCACAGCACCCACATATCAGTGCCTGCCACAGCACCCACATACCAGTGCCTGCCACAGCACCCACATATCAGTGCCTGCCACAGCACCCACATACCAGTGTCTGCCACAGCACCCACATACCAGTGCCTGCCATAGCACCTACATACCATTGCCTGCCACAGCACCCACATACCAGTGCCTGCCACAGCACCCACATATCAGTGCCTGCCACAGCACCCACATACCAGTGCCTGCCACAGCACCTACATACCAGTGCCTGCCACAGCACCCACATACCAGTGCCTGCCACAGCACCCACATATCAGTGCCTGACCTCCTGGCAGGGCCGGACTGGCATTTCTGGCAAATGCCAGAAGGGCCTGTCTGGTCGTGTGCCACCTTGTCTGCTATGTTGTTGTTAATAGAATCGGTGATCTCAATACACCCATACTGTTAAGAGTTTGACAGAGCACAAAGTCGCTGACTCCATCACTT
Source organism: Dendrobates tinctorius (assembly GCF_039654945.1). NCBI lineage: Eukaryota > Metazoa > Chordata > Amphibia > Anura > Dendrobatidae > Dendrobates > Dendrobates tinctorius. Next base: position 28,042,746 of record NW_027361863.1, read on the forward strand.
ACCCCAGCAGGCCACGGGTTTCATTAGAAATGTTGGTCTTGTAGTAAATCTTGCTTTCCTCCATCCAGGGTAATCTTAGTATCTTAGTAATATATGTCATCTGGTGCTTGGGGACGAAGACAGCATGGGCCTGTGTGATTTCAAATTCCAGGCCTGAATTTTAGCCCCAGTCCGTACCTGCTTCCTGGACTGTAGCACATCTAATCATGACTACACTCTCCGTTCTATTTTGTCCTTGTCTCAATCTCTCTGGCACATCTCTGTTTTTACCTCAACACACACCCTTGACTAGAAGCTGCTCCATGGGTGCAACCCAGGGGCCCCAGAGCCAAGACCACATCCCTGTAGAGATGGGTGTAAGGGTGAACACCCGGAGCTCTTGTGAATACCTATTTGAGTAACCGGTTTGCCCCAATGTTAAATAATTCTAGGGAGATATATGGTGCGATAATATACTGCTCAAAAAAATAAAGGGAACACTATTCCATTTGCAACAGGCTGTTTCTGTTCCCTTTATTTCTTTGAGCAGTATATAAGAGAAGAAACTAATTTGTACCCAGATATTGAATCCGCAATCTCCTCTGAATGATGATGATGAATATTAATATTACTGCACGGCCCCCCATCCTCCTCCCCCGTCTCATCCCGGACCCTATTTCCATAGTCATTAGGGATAGATTGTGGTCACGTAGATTTTCTCGCTGCTGAACTCCGAGTGAATAAAGGCAACATTACGAGGTATATTGCGATTAATGGCTCCTGCCAGGTGAAGTGTAATTGTGGCAGATGTAGCAGAGCTGTAGCCGCGCAGCGCTCTGGGGAGGGAGCAGGAAACAATTGCATTAGGATCTAAGTGATATCTGACAACTGAAAAAAAGTCATTCAGTAAAGAAATCCATATTTTATGAAGGTGTGCGGGAGAAAAATGAGGAATATTAACGGAGCTGATTCAATTTATTACATTATGTAACTCAATCTCTCATCGTTCTCTCCGCTCGTTGCAGACGATGAAATGTTCCAGTAGAATAAATCTGACGCGTTCGGATGTGGCGCGTGTGGCGTCACCTCATCTGTCTGCATACAACGTATTAACAAATACCATCCCGGTCTGAACATCATCACACGATCTTCATTCTCCTGGAATACTCTGTGCTGCACAATGAGCTTCTACACCTGCTATATTACTTTTATACAGCAACTTAATTATCAGCTTACTCCTCTCCTAAAATACTCTGCGCTGCTGGGACATTTGCTCCCCTGTGTAACTCTACAACTGTGACCTCTCAGAAGATTCACATACTTCTTTACTGAAATCCTCTGTGCTGCGGTGGATCCTCCTTTCAGCTTCATTTATCTCCATTCCACTCCACTCCCGAAATCATGACACTGCCCCTAAGAAAAGAATTGTGTCCTCACCACAGCAACAAAAGAGTAGGCAGGTCACAAGGCCAGAACTGTTCAGCAAAAAGAAAATCCTGAAATACTCTGTGCTGCAAAAAAATTTATAAAATGTGTGTGTGTGGACACATTCCTTCAACCTGTGCGGTGTGGACACATTCCTTCAAACTGTGCGGTGTGGACACATTCCTTCTACCTGTGCGGTGTGGACACATTCCTTCCACCTGTGCGGTGTGGACACATTCCTTCTACCTGTGCGGTGTGGACACATTCCTTCTACCTGTGCGGTGTGGACACATTCCTTCAACCTGTGCGGTGTGGACACATTCCTTCAACCTGTGCGGTGTGGACACATTCCTTCTACCTGTGCGGTGTGGACACATTCCTTCTACCTGTGCGGTGTGGACACATTCCTTCAACCTGTGCGGTGTGGACACATTCCTTCAACCTGTGCGGTGTGGACACATTCCTTCTACCTGTGCGGTGTGGACACATTCCTTCAACCTGTGCGGTGTGGACACATTCCTTCTACCTGTGCGGTGTGGACACATTCCTTCAACCTGTGCGGTGTGGACACATTCCTTCTACCTCTGCGGTGTGGACACATTCCTTCTACCTGTGCGGTGTGGACACATTCCTTCAACCTGTGCGGTGTGGACACATTCCTTCAACCTGAACGGTGTGGACACATTCCTTCAACCTGTGCGGTGTGGACACATTCCTTCAACCTGTGCGGTGTGGACACATTCCTTCAACCTGTGCGGTGTGGACACATTCCTTCTACCTGTGCGGTGTGGACACATTCCTTCTACCTGTGCGGTGTGGACACATTCCTTCAACCTGTGCAGCTGAGGCCAGTCTTGAGTCCCTGGTGGGCTGCGTAAGCCTGCAGACCCCATGGACACTGACACACCTGCAGTGACCTCCATGGCTCCATCCTGATGATTTAATGACGTGTCAGAGGCAATTTATAATCTGCACTAATATGTCGTGTCCCTGGGTAACCCTCACATCACCGCGACTTTTCAGCTCGAATCACGTACTTATTGCCATTAAATCCATTAAATGCTGAACCGCGGTAATCTCACTACAATTAGAAGTATTTTGGTAAGTAGTAAATGATATCAGCTCTTTAAAATGGAAAAAAAATCATCTTCATAGAAACACATGTATACAGAAGATCTCCCCACTGAGAGGATGGAAATGGAAATCCTTTATCCTTTATGTAGAGAGGCAAAGAAGAGTTCTCCCAGCGAGCGGTGGATGAGAAGACGACAATAGGCCGGGTCTGCCCAACACTGATAACGTCCTCGTTACTACAGGAATATACAAGGATCAATAGATGCAGGAAAGACAAAGAGACATTGCATCTCCTGTACCCAGGGAAGAATTATCACCCGTCATGCAAGAAGTAAACAAGATGCAAACGAAAGTTCGGCACCAGTCTAAATAAGCCTAAGAAAGCAAAAGAACAGCAAGAAAAGAAAATCTATGGAAATTATCAACTAACTCCTACAATACTGCTTCAGTGTACAATAATGTAATAGCTACATAATACTGCTCCAATGAATAAGCCTATAACTACTATAATACTGCCCCTATGTACAAGAATATAACTACTATAATACTGCGCCTATGTACAAGAATATAACTACTACCCCTATGTACAAGAATATAACTACTATAATACTGCGCCTATGTACAAGAATTTAACTACTATAATACTGCTCCTATGTACAAGAATATAACTACTATAATACTGCCCCCTATGTACAAGAATATAACTACTATAATACTGCTCCTATGTACAAGAATATAACTACTATAATACTGTCCCCTATGAACAAGAATATAACTACTATAATACTGCTCCTATGTACAAGAATATAACTACTATAATACTGCCCCTATGTACAAGAATATAACTACTATAATACTGCCCTGTATATGTACAAGAATATAACTACTATAATACTGCTCCCATGTACAAGAATATAACTGCTATAATACTGCTCCTATGTACAAGAATATAACTACTATAATACTGCTCCTATGTACAAGAATATAACTACTATAATACTGCCCCCTATGTACAAGAATGTAACTACTATAATACTGCCCTGTATATGGACAAGAATATAACTACTATAATATTGCTCCTATGTACAAGAATATAACTACTATAATACTGCTCCTATGTACAAGAATATAACTACTATAATATTGCTCCTATGTACAAGAATATAACTACTATAATACTGCCCCTATGTACAAGAATATAACTACTATAATACTGCTCCCTTGTCACGCGGGGCTTAGGTCAACTAAGGCTGAAATACCCGGGGCCCCTGTGGTGTCCCTTTTACTAGGGGAAACCCTGTCTGACCCTCAAGCCAGGGTTTTTGCTGATGGTGCAAATGCCTGAGCCTCCAACCTTTCCTTATCTCCTGCTCAGCCCTAAGCTTAACCCTCCACCCAGTGAGGAGACAAACCACCAAAGCCCCACACAATAATGACAGACAGGGAGAACTTAAACTGCACAGCGCCGCATACACACAGGACTATACAGTAATGTGAACAGGGCACAACAAAACACAAATATGGGAAGGTGAAAAGGTAACAACGGATCATACGCCACCAGATATGAATCGCTCTCTCTCCAACACCTCCACTCCAGACCGGAACCACTTGGTATGAAACACAAGCTATAATCGACGACGCCCATAGGCCAGCACGACTATTTAAAGACCGTGGGCGTGACCAAACATCCAACCTGATCTCCAGCTAGATTAACCCCCGATAGCCTGAGAAAATCAAGCCGGCGCCACTGAGGCTATAGTGGACAGAGGTGGAACTACCTCTGCCTGCCGGACGCTGTGGTGTGAATAGCGTCCGACATGACAGTACCCCGTCTTCTACGAGGGACCCCAGGGCCCTCAAGACTCATAGGACCCGGCTTGTCCGGATGACGATGGTGAAAAGAACTGACCAGCCGATCCGCATGTATGTCCGAGGCTGGTACCCAAGACCTCTCCTCCGGACCATACCCCCGCCAGTGTACCAAATACTGAAGAGTACGGTGCACTACTCGAGAGTCCACTACCTTGGAGACCTCAAACTCTAAATCGCCATCCACCATGACCGGAGGTGGCATCGGCGTCGTGTCCACAGAGCCTACCACCTTTTTCAATAAAGCCCTGTGAAACACGTTGTGTATCTTGTATACCGCAGGAAGTTCCAACCGATAAGCAACTGGGTTAATGATGGCAGCAATCTTAAAAGGCCCAATAAACCTTGGACCCAACTTTAAAGATGGAATTTTGAGTTTTATGTTTTTAGTCGCTAACCACACCCATTCACCCACACACAGGTCCGGACCTGGCACGCGTCTACTGTCAGCCACCCGTTTGTACCTCGCACTCATGCTCAACAATCGCTGTTTCACCCTCCTCCAGACCGATGATAATTGAGCTCCTAGCTGGTCCTCCTCCGGGACGCCCCCCGAGTCACCCTGACGTAAGGTACAAAATTGAGGATGTTGACCGTAAACACAAAAGAACGGAGACTCTCCCGATGACTCTTGGCGGTGATTATTTAACGCGAACTCGGCCAGAGGAAGGAAACTAGACCACTCCTCTTGGTTGTCGGACACAAAGCATCGTAAATACTGCTCCAGATTTTGGTTCATGCGCTCAGTTTGACCATTTGACTATGGATGAAACGCCGATGAATGTGACAACTTGATCCCCAAACGTGAGCAAAAAGCTTTCCAAAACCTCGCCACAAATTGCGTACCCCTATCAGATACTATGTCCGACGGAACTCCGTGGAGTCTGACCACCTCCTGCACAAACATCTGAGCCAACGTCTTTGCATTGGGCAAGGAAGGCAACGACACAAAATGCGCCATCTTTGAAAATCGGTCAACCACCACCAGGATGACCGTGTTCCCCGCCGAGGCTGGCAAGTCAGTGATAAAATCCATGGAGATTTCTGTCCATGGCCTATTAGGTACCCCCAGAGGCTGTAGCGTGCAAGCAGGACGGGCTCGGGGCGACTTGGCCCTAGCGCACGTGATGCAAGCTGCCACGTACGAGACCACGTCCTGCCGGATTTTGGGCCACAAGAAACGACGCGATACCAGCTCTAAGGTGCCCTTAACCCCTGGATGACCAGCCAGTACTGAGTCGTGGTGTTCCCTCAACACCTTAAGACGAAGATGAAGGGGTACAAATTATTTGTTGGCGGGAAGTCCTGGCGGTACCTCCTCTTGGGCCTCAGCAATCTCCGCCTCTACCTCAGTCGTGAGAGCCGAGACCACTACACCTTCCTGGAGGATGGGTACCGGCTCTTCCCGAGGTTCTCCCCCCGGAAAACACCTAGACAAGGCATCCGCCTTGGTGTTTTTAGCCCCGGGACGGTAAGTCACCAGAAAATTGAAACGTGTAAAAAAACAATGCCCAGCGAGCCTGCCTAGGAGACAGACGCTTGGCCGACTCCAGATAGAGCAGGTTCTTATGGTCGGTGATGACTGTGACCTGGTGAGCCGCCCCCTCCAAGAAGTGTCGCCATTCCTCAAAAGCCAATTTGATGGCCAACAACTCCCTGTTGCCGATATCATAATTCCGTTCGGCCGGCGACAGCTTCTTGGAGAAGTAGGCGCATGGATGCATATCGCTCAAAGATGAGCCCTGTGACAGTACTGCCCCCACTCCCACCTCAGACGCATCAACCTCCACCACAAAAGGTTTAGACACATCCGGTTGCACCAGAATGGGGGCTGAAGCAAAACTGTTCTTCAGACGCTCAAATGCACGTATCGCCACCTCATACCAGCTAGCCAGATCAGTACCTTTTTTTGTCATGTCCGTGAGCGGTTTGGCTATAGTAGAAAAGTGTTTTATAAATTTTCTATAATAATTAGCAAACCCAAGGAACCGCTGGAGCGCTTTCAGATTATCAGGCCTTTCCCATTGCAGCACCGCTTGCACCTTCGCGGTGTCCATTTTAAACCCTGCAGCGGACACAATATATCCCAAGAAAGGCAACTCCTGAACAAAAAATAAGCATTTTTCCAGCTTAGCATAGAGCTTATTCTCACGGAGCAACTGTAACACCTGCCTGACATGCTCTAAATGAGTGTCCCGATCGCTAGAATAAATGAGGATATCATCCAGGTATACAATCACAAATTTCCCCAGGACATGAGCAAATACATCATTAATAAAATGTTGGAAAACAGCAGGCGCGGTTGTCAACCCAAATGGCATAACCAGGCTCTCAAAATGACCCTCAGGAGTGTTAAACGCCGTCTTCCACTCATCCCCCTGACGGACCCTTATGAGGTTATACGCCCCCCTGAGGTCAAGCTTGGAAAACCACTTCGCCCCCGCCACCTGGTTGAACAAATCCGGGATCAAAGGCATCGGGTAGGGATCACGGATCGTAATCTGGTTTAACTCCCGGAAATCCAGACACGGGCGTAACCCCCCATCTTTCTTCTTAATGAAGAAAAACCCCGCTGCTACAGGCGAGGACGAAGGCCGGATGTGTCCTTTGCTCAGACTCTCCGCGATGTAGTCTTTCAGAGCTTGTCTCTCTGGACCAGAAATATTAAACATCCTGGCCTTAGGTAATTTGGCCCCGGGTTTTAACCTAATCACACAGTCATAGGCTCGATGTGGAGGCAGTTCTGAGCAACCCCTCTCAGAGAATACATCCGCGAAATCCTGCAAAGCCTCCGGAAGGCTGGGCATCACGGCGGACACACATGTGGCCAAGCAATTGTCCTGGCAGAAACCACTCCATTGGACTATGTCCTGAGTTTTCCAATCAATCACCGGGTTGTGCCTGGACAACCATGGAAAACCCAGGACCATTTGTGCTGGCAGATTACGGAGGACCCTACATGTAACCCACTCAGAATGTAGGACCCAAATGTGGAGTTTCACCTCAGCCACAAACTCCGTAATCTCCCCTTGTGGGAGGGGAGCGGCATTAATGGTAACCACCTGAATGGGATGAGGGAGTTTTTCGATCTTAAACCCGGCAGTGCGTGCAAACTCCTCATCTATGAGATTGGTGGCAGAACCGCTATCCACAAACACTGATATTGGTAGCTCTTGGCCTGCGATAATAACCTTGGCAGGGAGCATACATTGAGATACCATCATGGAGGATATGCATACGCTCAGTTGGGCCTCCTCCATACCCTCTGAGCTTAACAGTTTTCCGCCGGTGTGACCTTCTTCGGTAGCACAGGACAAACGTTAACATAATGATCTCTTTTACCACAGTAAAAACATGCTCCGGGTTTCCTGAACCCAGGAACGCGACGCTTAACCTGTGACACCCCCGCAATTTGCATAGGTTCAGTGGGCTCACCTGCAGCAACCACACTTGCACCTCTGCTTTCCCCCAGGGGTAGCGTCTCCTGTGCCCCCTGAAGAAAACGGCGATCAATACGTATAACCAAACTCATGGCAGACTCCAACGATGCAGGAGTCTCATACATCAGGAGGGCTTGTTTAACCCTCCCTGATACCCTATGAATAAACTGGCTCCGCAGCGCTGGGTCATTCCACTGTGTGTCTACTGCCCAACGGCGAAATTCCGAACAATAGTCCTCCGCCAAGCGCTCCCCCTGGCGGAGGGCGCGGATTTTAGATTCCGCTAGAGCCAATCTGTCAGGATCATCATAAATGAGCCCGAGTGCTGAAAAAACATTATCGACCGAATGAAATGTAGCAGAGTCAGGTGGTAAGGAAAATGCCCATGCTTGGGGGTCACCACTCAGTAATGATAACACCATACCCACCCGCTGAGCCTCATTAGCTGAGGAGATAGGGCGCATGCGGAAGTATAACTTGCAGGCCTTCCGAAATATGACAAATTTGCTGCGTTCCCCTGAGAATCGTTCTGGCAGCGGGATCTTCGGCTCTGCACCGATACCTGCAGATGCCGTTTGCACCTTCGCTACTACCAGGCCCTGCTGCTGAACTGCCCCTTTCAACTCGGAGACCTGTAAGGACAGCGCCGCCAACTGGTGGGTTATGGAATCCATGGGATCCATGGACTCCTGAAAAATGTGGGCCGATTATAATGTCACGCGGGGCTTAGGTCAACTAAGGCTGAAATACCCGGGGCCCCTGTGGTGTCCCTTTTACTAGGGGAAACCCTGTCTGACCCTCAACCCAGGGTTTTTGCTGATGGTGCAAATGCCTGAGCCTCCAACCTTTCCTTATCTCCTGCTCAGCCCTAAGCTTAACCCTCCACCCTCCACCCAGTGAGGAGACAAACCACCAAAGCCCCACACAATAATGACAGAGAGGGAGAACTTAAACTGCACAGCGCCGCATACACACAGGACTATACAGTAATGTGAACAGGGCACAACAAAACACAAATATGGGAAGGAGAAAAGATAACAACGGATCATACGCCACCAGATACGAATCTCTCTCTCTTCAACACCTCCACTCCAGACCGGAACCACTTGGTATGAAACACAAGCTATAATCGGCGACGCCCATAGGCCAGCACGACTATTTAAAGACCGTGGGCGTGACCAAACATCCAACCTGATCTCCAGCTAGATTAACCCCCGATAGCCTGAGAAAATCAAGCCGGCGCCACTGAGGCTATAGTGGACGGAGGTGGAACTACCTCTGCCTGCCGGACGCTGTGGTGTGAATAGCGTCCGACATGACATCCCTATGTACAAGAATATAGCTAGTATAATACTGCCCCCTATGTACAAGAATGTAACTACTATAATACTGCCCCCTATGTACAAGAATATAACTACTATAATACTGCCCCCTATGTACAAGAATATAACTACTATAATACTGCTCCTATGTACAAGAATATAACTACTATAATACTGCTCCTATGTACAAGAATATAACTACTATAATATTGCTCCTATATGCAAGAATATAACTACTATAATACTGCTCCTATGTACAAGAATATAACTACTATAATACTGCTCCTATGTACAAGAATATAAGAATATAACTACTATAATACTGCCCCTATGTACAAGAATATAACTACTATAATACTGCTCCTATGTACAAGAATATAACTACTATAATACTGCCCCTATGTACAAGAATATAACTACTATAATACTGCTCCTATGTACAAGAATATAACTACTATAATACTGCCCCTATGTACAAGAATATAACTACTATAATACTGCTCCTATGTACAAGAATATAACTACTATAATACTGCTTCTATGTACAGGAATATAACTACTATAATACTGCCCCTATGTACAAGAATATAACTACTATAATACTGCTCCTATGTACAAGAATATAACTACTATAATACTGCTTCTATATACAAGAATATAACCACTATAATACTGTTCCTATGTACAAGGATATAACTACTATAATACTGCTTCTATGTACAGGAATATAACTACTATAATACTGCCCCTATGTACAAGAATATAACTACTATAATACTGCTCCTATGTACAAGAATATAACTACTATAATACTGCTTCTATATACAAGAATATAACCACTATAATACTGTTCCTATGTACAAGAATATAACTACTATAATACTGCTTCTATGTACAGGAATATAACTACTATAATACTGCCCCTATGTACAAGAATATAACTACTATAATACTGCTCCTATGTACAAGAATATAACTACTATAATACTGCTTCTATATACAAGAATATAACTACTATAATACTGCCCCTATGTACAAGAATATAACTACTATAAAACTGCTCCTATGTACAAGAATATAACTACTATAATACTGTTCCTATGTACAAGGATATAACTACTATAATACTGCTTCTATGTACAGGAATATAACTACTATAATACTGCCCCTATGTACAAGAATATAACTACTATAATACTGCTCCTATGTACAAGAATATAACTACTATAATACTGCTTCTATATACAAGAATATAACCACTATAATACTGTTCCTATGTACAAGAATATAACTACTATAATACTGCTTCTATGTACAGGAATATAACTACTATAATACTGCCCCTATGTACAAGAATATAACTACTATAATACTGCTCCTATGTACAAGAATATAACTACTATAATACTGCTTCTATATACAAGAATATAACCACTATAATACTGTTCCTATGTACAAGAATATAACTACTATAATACTGCTTCTATGTACAGGAATATAACTACTATAATACTGCCCCTATGTACAAGAATATAACTACTATAATACTGCTCCTATGTACAAGGATATAACTACTGTAATACTGCTCCTATGTACAAGAATATAACTACTATAATACTGCCCCCAATGTACAAGGATATAACTACTGTAATACTGCTCCTATGTACAAGAATATAACTACTATAATACTGCCCCCAATGTACAAGGATATAGCTGGTGTACTCCATAATTTTTTCTTTAAGGCATGTGACATTTTTTGCATATAGTATTCCTGTAATGTACTGTTATTTTGGGGGAATTTATTTATCTTTCCACAATCTTAAAGTCTAAGGCTGAATTTGTGCCTAGGACCTCGGTATGGAGTTTTCTAACTTCTATCTTATTTGAGTCCAAATAGAACCCCAGCACTGCCGCATTACACATGACTGGAGGCTCCTTTGACACATTTTGCATACTGGACCAGAAATGTTAAGTTTCACCTCTACCTTAAATAGTATGTGCACCTTTATTTTTTCTTCCTTCTGCTATATTTATTTATTATTATTTATTTATATGGCGCCATTAATTCCATGGTGCTGTACATGAGAAGGGGGGTTACATACAAAGTTATAGATATCGCTAACAGTAAACACATTTACAATGACAGACTGGTGCAGCGGGGAGGGGACCCTGTCCTTGCGGACTTACATTCTATGGGATAGAGGGCAAGAGACAGAAGGTCGGGGTGCAGCAGCTCTGGTGCTGATGAGGCGGCAGAATGGTCATTGCAGGCTCTAATATATCTACTTTATCATCCGGTCACGTCAGTTTCATCTGCTCCAAAATCCCAATTTTGCCAGGACAACCCCATGAGCTGAAGCACAATATGGGTGCACCGTGCATATCCTGCCGAAAGAATCATTATTTCTTAGGGGTGATTTATTTTTTTAATGTTAATAACTTGTATGCATGCGGTTGATAGTGTTTGACGATTCCCCTTGGACAAGTCAATAAAAACTAGTGTGGCCATTGGGAAATTATGACCGGCAGGATCAAACTCTAGGGAGTTCACAGGAGGCCAATACTATGAGGTTTTCACCAACTTTGTGGTCCAGGAGGTTTAATCACACACTCTCATAGATCATGATTTTGGTTATCTGAGGTTGAATGGTGGAACGGGATCTCCTCCTATTTTAGGTCTAAGGTGGCTGGAGTCCGGTCGCCCATGTGCTTGCGTTGTGCCTCTTTCATCAATGGCTGTGAACTCGGTGTCTTGAGGTCCTGGTCCCAAGGTTGCATGGGCGACTCCAACACTTAAATCAAACTTAGTATTTGCATTAATGCTTGTCGTAACCTTCTTTAAAGCAAAGTCTTACTTCCGGACTCATGATATCCATCGTCATGAATATTGCACACGGTTGACATCTTGTATATATCTTTGTTGTCCCGTACGCCGCTCATTAAGTGGATTATTTTGACTGGTGTTTTGTGAGGACAGTGAGGTCCCTTTATGAAGGCCCCGAGGCTCCTGCACGTAGTGTGAGATCAGCACCATCCATCTCCCACAGAATCTCCTCCGCTCGTAACTGATGACAGACCTTTAAATTAAATGGAATAAAAAATCTTTCCAAATTCCCTCTTCTTGTAATTAGACGCGACTCCAGACCGCTAGAAATGTGCTGAAATCTGAAATTCTATATAACCTTTAAAAAGATTTTTTTTCCTATTTACAGTAAAATTTGGATGTTTATACCAAACTTTATGGCCTTTCATTGGAGCAGATATTTATTTTATCCCCTGCACATACTCTTCATGATACAACCGTCAGGTCTCCAACATTCACAAGGGTCATCTTGTACAGAAACATGTTCAATCTTCCAAAATCATAAAAAAGACATTTATTTTGAGGATACACAGATTTCTGAAGTAAATAAGAAATAATATTTATAAGTCTATAAAAACTGAACTCGCAAATCTAGAAAGCTGGAAAATCCAATTTGTCCTTCCTTAAAATTCAACTTTGAAAGAATGTGACGACTTTACAGATTCAAAAGGTCTACAGAAATAATCTACATTATAACCGTACGAAAAACTGCCTCCAATATAAAATATAACTCCTACTAGATGGAGGCCCGATGATATCACATCGGGAGGGCGGTAATGTCACGATGGGGGCAGGCTTTGCAGCGTTGAGAATCTCTCCCCTCATGTGCTCACCCACCTATCCACTCTCTCTTTCCCCATGTTCTGACTTCTCCTGTCTGTGCTCTCTTTTTTGACCTGTCTGCCGGGATCAGCCGAATGATTCACTGCACCTGCCCAGAATTCGCGCAGGCGCAGTAACTCAGACCGGAGCCATCTTTGTGCAAACAGATTGCGGCGGTCACATTAAAACTGCACATGCGCTCCTCCTGTATAAAGATGGCAGCTGTCAGTGAATCACTCAACTGATCCCGGTGGCGGCGTGTTCGCGACGGTGTTCCGCTGGTGGTACCGCGCAAGAGGCTGCGTACAGTGTATACAATGCGTGTGTGTGTGGTGCGTACGGCGTATACAGTGTGTGTGTGGTGCTTACGGTGTATACAGTGTGTGTGTGTGTGTGTGGTGTGACGGTGTTCCGCTGGTGGTAGCGGGCAAAAGGCTGGTACCATCAGCAGTTTCCATATTGAGACTCCCATCACTTGGGTGTCCCAATATGGCGGTCGGTGAAATTCCGCCGCTTGGAATTCTGGAATCCGAACAAAACAGGATGTGAAGACATTATAAGGTTAGTATATATTAGATATTATTATTATTTAGTGATGCAAAAATAGAAAGAAAAATAATATTGCATTCACCAGTCGAAAAGTCCATTCTTTATTAAACAAGCGGTTCACAGCATATCCATAGGGAGAATGGGAGATGGAGTATGGGAGTGACTATGACTATATCCAAGAATATAACTACTCTAATACTGCCCCTATGTACAAGAATAAAACTACTATAATACTGCCCCTATGTACAAGAATATAACTACTATAATACTGCCCCTATGTACAAGAATATAACTACTATAATACTGCCCTCTATGTACAAGAATATAACTACTATAATACTGCCCCCTATGTACAAGAATATAACTACTATAATACTGCCCCTATGTACAAGAACATAACTACTATAATACTGCCCTCTATGTACAGGAATATAACTACTATAATACTGCCCCCTATGTACAAGAATATACAGTAACTGCTATAATACTGTCCCTATGTACAAGAATATAACTACTATAATACTGCCCCCTATGTACAAGAATATAACTACTATAATACTGCTCCCTATGTACAAGAATATAACTACTATAATATTGCCCCCTGTGTACAAGAATATAACTACTATAATACTGCCCCTATGTACAAGAATATAACTACCATAATACTGCTCCTATGTACAAGAATATAACTACTACAATACTGCTCCCTATATACAAGAATATAACTGCTATAATACTGCCCCCTATGTACAAGAATATAACTACCATAATACTGCCCCTATGTACAAGAATATAACTACTACAATACTGCTCCCTATATACAAGAATATAACTGCTATAATATTGCCCCCTATGTACAAGAATATAACTACCATAATACTGCCCCTATGTACAAGAATATAACTACCATAATACTGCTCCTATGTACAAGAATATAACTACTACAATACTGCTCCCTATATACAAAAATATAACTGCTATAATACTGCCCCTATGTAAAAGAATATAACTACTATAATACTGCTCCTATGTACAAGAATATAACTGCTATAATACTGCCCCTATGTACAAGAATATAACTATTATAATACTGCTCCTATGTACAAGAATATAACCACTATAACACTGTCTCTATGTACAAGAATATAACTACCATAATTGTTATGATTGAGTCACCGTAGGAGGCAAAAACAGAAATGCTAGCTAAGTCCTGAAAACCAGAGAAGTTGGCAACTATCAGATTGCAGACCCCTGAATCTATCAACACAACTAGCAGTAGCCGTGGGGGGGTTCCTACGATGACCTAGACCCCTCGATCACAGCCGGAGAGATACATAGGCCTAAAGAAGGAAAGGGGAAATCTAACCGCCCCAGAGCAGACCCCAAAGCAATAGACAGCCCCCCACATATAACGACGGTGAAGCAAGATGAAAACACTTACACAGAAAGACAGGCTGAGCAAAGACGGGGCCAAAAAACTACCTAGATAGGAACGGATAGGAAGGCTGCTGTCTGCAATCTGCCAAAACCCTATCAGAGACAAAAGCCAACAAGCTGATATAAAAATGGCCCTGAAGCAACTAAGCTTCAAAAACTAAATCAGCACTCAGGTACTTTCAGAAGACAGAGCTCACGGAACACTGCACACTCCAGCAGGGAGTGGCAGAATCCAAAAAGCAAGAAAAACAAAAACAACTCTTAGATGCAAAAAGGCAAAACAGAAAACTTAGCTTTAGGAGAGCAGGAATCAGACTGGTGTCCAAGAGTCCACAGAGAAATCACCCGCAGGGCAGAAAGGGCGTAGGCTGCCTTAAATCCAGTCAGTGACTCCACTCAGCCAATCGTCTTCATTAGTCCCAGGTGCCTGATAATCAGGCTCACTACCATCCTTCACTAGAATAGGGAGTACACCAGGCCTCAGTGACGGAGGGGAAAATGAACTCACAACAGTACCCCCCCTTGAGGAGGGGTCACCGAACCCTCAACAACGCCACCAGGGCGATCAGGGTGGAGAAGCCACCTTCATAGCAATATTTTTTGATGATAACCACACCATATCACCAATCTTAAACTGGGGACCAATGGTCCTATGTCGATTGGAAAACCGCTGGGCCTTTTCCTGGGAGAGAGATAACTTATCCACCACTTGGTCCCAGATCTGGTGCATTCTCTCCACCACAGTGTCAACACCTGGGCAGGCAGAAGGCTCCACCTGCCCTGAAGAAAATCGAGGGTGAAAACCAAAGTTACAAAAAAAAAGGTGACATCAAAGTGGCAGAACTAGCTCTATTATTTAAAGCAAATTCAGCCAAGGGCAAAAATGAAACCCAATCATCCTGATCAGCGGAAATAAAACATCTCAAATACGACTCCAAGGTCTGGTTTGTTCTCTCTGTCTGCCCATTGGTCTGAGGGTGAAAAGCAGAGGAGAAGGACAACTGAATTCCCTACTTGGAACAGAACGTCCTCCAAAATTTAGACACAAATTGAACTCCTCTGTCAGATACAATGTTCTCAGGAATCCCGTGCAAGCGAACCACCTGTTGCAAAAACAGAGGCACCAACTCAGACGAAGATGGCAACTTAGGGAGTAGTACAAGATGAACCATCTTAGAGAACCTATCACAAATAACAGTCATTCTTTGAGAGACCCTCATATCAGAGATGAAATCCATTGAAATATGGGTCCATGGCCTCCTGGGGACCGGCAAAGGCATCAACAACCCACTAGAGCGAGAACAAGATTTAGACCGGGAGCAAGTCCCACAGGACTGCACAAAATTCCTGACATCACGAGACAAGGTGGGCCACCAAAAAGAGCGACTCACCAGATCTCTAGTACCAAAAATACCTGGATGACCAGCCAATGCAGAGCAATGAACTTCAGACATCACTCTCTTCTTCCACTGGTCAGGAACATACAACTTTCCACTGGGGCAACGCTCAGGTTTGTCCTCCTGGAACTCTTGCAGAGCAAGTCTCAAATCGGGCGAGATGGCAGAAAGAACTACCCCTTCGCCTAAGATGGTGGCAGGCTTGGTCACCACAGGAGAATCAGCAAAGAAACTCCTAGAGAGGGCGTCTGCCTTGACATTCTTAGTTCCAGGAAGGAAAGAGACCACAAAATCAAAACGTGTAAAAAACAAGGCCCACCTAGCCTGTCTAGGGTTTAAGCGTTTAGCCGACTCTAGGTAAATCAAATTTTTGTGGTCAGTGAGGACCACAACTTGATGTTTGGCTCCCTCCAACCAATGTGTCCACTCCTCAAATGCCCATTTCATGGCCAACAGTTCCCGATTCCCCACATCATAGTTACGTTCAGATGAAGAGAACTTACGGGAAAAGAAAGCACAGGGATTCATTTTAGATGTTACCGGATCCTTTTGGGACAACACCGCTCCTGCACCAATCTCAGAAGCATCCACCTCTACCTGGAACGGGAGTGAGACATCAGGTTGCTGCAGAACCGGGGCGGAGGTAAATCTACGCTTCAGCTCCTGAAAGGAAGCAACCGCCTCCGGAGACTCATTCAACACATCCGCACCCTTCCTGGTCAGGTCAGTCAATGGTTTGGCAATACTAGAAAATTTTGCTATAAATTTCCGATAAAAATTAGCAAAACCCAAAAACTTCTGGAGGGCCTTCAAAGAAGTGGGCTGAACCCAATCATAAATGGCCTGTACCTTGGCCGGGTCCATTTCAATAGTTGACGGAGACAAAATAAATCCCAAAAAAGAAATTCTCTGTACTCCAAAAAGGCATTTTGATCCTTTGACATACAGAGAATTCTCTCTCAAGATCCGGAACACAGTCCGAATATGTTCCACATGAGATTCCCAATCCTTGGAGAAGATCAAAATATCATCCAGATAGATAATCAAAAATTTATCGACAAAGTCTCGGAAAATATCGTTCATGAAGCACTGGAAGACAGAAGGGGCATTAGTGAGCCCAAAAGGCATCACCAGGTACTCAAAATGTCCCTCCGGAGTATTAAACGCCGTCTTCCATTCATCCCCCTGCTTAATACGGATAAGATTATACGCCCCCCTGAGGTCAAGCTTGGTAAACCAGCAAGCACCTCTGACTCTAGAGAATAGATCCGAAATCAGGGGTAACGGATACTGATATTTAATAGTAATTTTATTGAGGGCATGATAATCAATACAAGGCCTTAAAGAACCATCCTTCTTGGCCACAAAAAAAAAAAACGGCACCTAAGGGTGAAGAGGATGGTCTAATATGACACTTCTCCAACGCCTCCTTAATATAGGACCGCATAGCCTCGTTCTCGGGTACAGATAAATTGAAGAGCCGACCCTTAGGAAATTTACACCCCGGGTTTAGTTCAATTGCACAGTCATAACTCCTATGAGGAGGCAAGGACGCAGACTCATTCTCACTAAATATATCATAAAAGTCAGCCAAATAGTCAGGAACATCATGCGACTGAGGAGAGGTGGAAAAAACCGGAGCCTCACTAAAGGTACACCGGCAACCCCAACTCACCACAGACACAGACTTCCAATCCAAAACTGGATTATGAATCTGCAACCAGGGAAACCCCAGAACAACGGTATCATGCAGACCATGCAACACCAAAAATCTGCAATTTTCTTGGTGGTCTGGGGCGACCCGCATGACCAACTGGGTCCAAAACTGAGGTTTATTTTTAGCCAGAGGGGTAGCATCAATCCCCCTCAAAGGGATAGGCGTCTGCAGAGGTGTCAACGGAAATCCACAACGTTTAGCAAAATCCAAGTCCATTAGGTTTAGAGCTGCTCCCGAATCCACAAAAGCCTTGGCGGAAAATGTGGACAGGGAACAGATCAGAGTAATCGCCAAAAGAAACTTAGGCTGAAACCCACCAACAGAAAACGTGTGTGCAAAGCGTTTCTCACGTTTAGGACAAACAGAAATAACATGTGAGGCATCTCCACAGAAAAAACACAGCTTATTACGCCTTCTGAATTCCTGACGTTGTGCCTTAGACAAAACTCTATCACATTGCATAGGTTCAGACGTCTGTTCAACCGGTGGCAACACCTCTCGTGTAATCCTGCGTTCACGTAAACGCCGATCAACCTGAATGGCTAAAGACATAGAATCGTCCAGACCAGAGGGAACAGGAAATCTCACCATAGTATCTTTTACGGCTTCTGACAAACCCTTCCGAAAGAGAGCAGCCAAGGCACTATCATTCCAGGTAGTAAGGACCGCCCACTTTCGGAACTTTTGACAGTACAACTCTGCAGATTCTCGACCCTGGTTCAATTCTAACAGGGTCTTTTCACCCTGATCAATAGCATTAGGTTCGTCGTACAGCAACCCCAAGGCTTGAAAAAATGCATTCACATTAGTCAGAATAGGGTCATCTGGTTTCAAAGAAAACGCCCAATCCTGGGGATCGCCGCGCAGCAAAGAGATGACAATTTTAACCTGCTGCGCGGGGCTCCCTGACGAGTTAGGCTTCAAAGCAAAAAATAATTTACAATTATTTTTGAAACTCAAAAATTTAGATCGATCCCCAAAAAATACATCAGGTGTGGGGATCTTTGGTTCAACAGCATGTGAACGAGCGAGATAGGTGGAAATTCCTCGCACTTTATCTCCATTGAGAGAAAAAAAAAATTCCCCCTACGGCCTCAGAGATATAGAGGAAAGAATATACACACACCCTTTTTTTTTTTTTTTTTTTTTTTTTAAACACAATTCTTTCCTGCTATTGAGTACCCCAGGATCTGCGGTATGGCGGGTGATTCTGTTATGATTGAGTTACCGTAGGAGGCAAAAACAGAAATGCTAGCTAAGTCCTGAAAACCAGAGAAGTTGGCAACTATCAGATTGCAGACCCCTGAACCTATCAACACAACTAGCAGTAGCCGTGGGGGGTTCCTACGATGACCTAGACCCCTCGATCACAGCCCGGAGAGATACATAGGCCTAAAGAAGGAAAGGGGAAATCTAACTGCCCCAGAGCAGACCCCAAAGCAGTAGGCAGCCCCCCACATATAATGACGGTGAAGCAAGATGAAAACACTTACACAGACAGAAAGACAGGCTGAGCAAAGACGGGGCCCAAAAACTACCTAGATAGGAACGGATAGGAAGGCTGCTGTCTGCAATCTGCCAAAACCCTGCCTCCAATATAAAATATAACTCCTACAAGATGGAGGCCCGATGCTATCACATCGGGAGGGCGGTAATGTCACGATGGGGGCAGGCTTTGCAGCGTTGAGAATCTCTCCCCTCATGTGCTCACCCACCTATCCACTCTCTCTTTCCCCATGTTCTGACTTCTCCTGTCTGTGCTCTCTTTTTTGACCTGTCTGCCGGGATCAGCCGAATGATTCACTGCACCTGCCCGGAATTCGCGCAGGCGCAGTAAATCAGACCGGAGCCATCTTTGTGCAAACAGATTGCGGCGGTCACATTAAAACTGCACATGCGCTCCTCCTGTATAAAGATGGCAGCTGTCAGTGAATCACTCAACTGATCCCGGTGGCGGCGTGTTCGCAACGGTGTTCCGCTGGTGGTACCGCGCAAGAGGCTGCGTACGGTGTATACAATGCGTGTGTGTGTGGTGCGTACGGCGTATACAGTGTGTGTGTGGTGCTTACGGTGTATACAGTGTGTGTGTGTGTGTGGTGTGACGGTGTTCTGCTGGTGGTAGCGGGCAAGAGGCTGGTACCATCAGCAGTTTCCATATTGAGACTCCCATCACTTGGGTGTCCCAATATGGCGGTCGGTGAAATTCCGCCGCTTGGAATTCTGGAATCCGAACAAAACAGGATGTGAAGACATTATAAGGTTAGTATATATTAGATATTATTATTATTATTTAGTGATGCAAAAGAAAAATAATATTGCATTCACCAGTCGAAAAGTCCATTCTTTATTAAACAAGCGGTTCACAGCATGTCCATAGGGAGAATGGGAGATGGAGTATGGGAGTGACTATGACTATATCCAAGAATATAACTACTCTAATACTGCCCCTATGTACAAGAATAAAACTACTATAATACTGCCCCTATGTACAAGAATATAACTACTATAATACTGCCCCTATGTATAAGAATATAACTACTATAATACTGCCCTCTATGTACAAGAATATAACTACTATAATACTGCCCCCTATGTACAAGAATATAACTACTATAATACTGCCCCTATGTACAAGAATATAACTACTATAATACTGCCCTCTATGTACAGGAATATAACTACTATAATACTGCCCCCTATGTACAAGAATATACAGTAACTGCTATAATACTGTCCCTATGTACAAGAATATAACTACTATAATACTGCCCCCTATGTACAAGAATATAACTACTATAATACTGCTCCCTATGTACAAGAATATAACTACTATAATACTGCCCCCTGTGTACAAGAATATAACTACTATAATACTGCCCCTATGTACAAGAATATAACTACCATAATACTGCTCCTATGTACAAGAATATAACTACTACAATACTGCTCCCTATATACAAGAATATAACTGCTATAATACTGCCCCCTATGTACAAGAATATAACTACCATAATACTGCCCCTATGTACAAGAATATAACTACCATAATACTGCTCCTATGTACAAGAATATAACTACTACAATACTGCTCCCTATATACAAAAATATAACTGCTATAATACTGCCCCTATGTAAAAGAATATAACTGCTATAATACTGCCCCTATGTACAAGAATATAACTATTATAATACTGCTCCTATGTACAAGAATATAACCACTATAACACTGTCTCTATGTACAAGAATATAACTACCATAATTGTTATGATTGAGTCACCGTAGGAGGCAAAAACAGAAATGCTAGCTAAGTCCTGAAAACCAGAGAAGTTGGCAACTATCAGATTGCAGACCCCTGAACCTATCAACACAACTAGCAGTAGCCGTGGGGGGGTTCCTACGATGACCTAGACCCCTCGATCACAGCCGGAGAGATACATAGGCCTAAAGAAGGAAAGGGGAAATCTAACTGCCCCAGAGCAGACCCCAAAGCAATAGACAGCCCCCCACATATAACGACGGTGAAGCAAGATGAAAACACTTACACAGAAAGACAGGCTGAGCAAAGACGGGGCCAAAAAACTACCTAGATAGGAACGGATAGGAAGGCTGCTGTCTGCAATCTGCCAAAACCCTATCAGAGACAAAAGCCAACAAGCTGATATAAAAATGGCCCTGAAGCAACTAAGCTTCAAAAACTAAATCAGCACTCAGGTACTTTCAGAAGACAGAGCTCACGGAACACTGCACACTCCAGCAGGGAGTGGCAGAATCCAAAAAGCAAGAAAAACAAAAACAAATCTTAGATGCAAAAAGGCAAAACAGAAAACTTAGCTTTAGGAGAGCAGGAATCAGACTGGTGTCCAAGAGTCCACAGAGAAATCACCCGCAGGGCAGAAAGGGCGTAGGCTGCCTTAAATCCAGTCAGTGACTCCACTCAGCCAATCGTCTTCATTAGTCCGAGGTGCCTGATAATCAGGCTCACTACCTTCCTTCACTAGAATAGGGAGTTCACCAGGCCTCAGTGACGGAGGGGAAAATGAACTCACAACAGTACCCCCCCTTGAGGAGGGGTCACCGAACCCTCAACAACGCCACCAGGGCGATCAGGGTGAGCCCAATGAAAGGCACGCACCAATCTTTTGGCATGAATATCAGAGGCAGAGACCCAGGAATTATCCTCCTGACCATAACCCTTCCACTTAACCAAATACTGGAGTCTCCGTCTAGCCAGACGGGAATCCAGAATTTTCTCTACCTCATATTCCAAGTTACCTTCAACCAATACAGGGTCCGGAGGTGCCACCTCAGGCACAACTGGCTCAACAAACCTCTTCAACAAGGACTTATGGAACACATTATGGATCTTAAATGTGACAGGAAGAGCCAAACGAAAAGAGACCGGATTAATAATCTCCAAAATCTTGTAAGGTCCAATAAATCTAGGCTTAAACTTAGGAGAAGCCACCTTCATAGCAATATTTTTTGATGATAACCACACCATATCACCAATCTTAAACTGGGGACCAATGGTCCTATGTCGATTGGAAAACCGCTGGGCCTTTTCCTGGGAGAGAGATAACTTATCCACCACTTGGTCCCAGATCTGGTGCATTCTCTCCACCACAGTGTCAACACCTGGGCAGGCAGAAGGCTCCACCTGCCCTGAAGAAAATCGAGGGTGAAAACCAAAGTTACAAAAAAAAAGGTGACATCAAAGTGGCAGAACTAGCTCTATTATTTAAAGCAAATTCAGCCAAGGGCAAAAATGAAACCCAATCATCCTGATCAGCGGAAATAAAACATCTCAAATACGACTCCAAGGTCTGGTTTGTTCTCTCTGTCTGCCCATTGGTCTGAGGGTGAAAAGCAGAGAAGAAGGACAACTGAATTCCCAACTTGGAACAGAACGTCCTCCAAAATTTAGACACAAATTGAACTCCTCTGTCAGATACAATGTTCTCAGGAATCCCGTGCAAGCGAACCACCTGTTGCAAAAACAGAGGCACCAACTCAGACGAAGATGGCAACTTAGGGAGTAGTACAAGATGAACCATCTTAGAGAACCTATCACAAATAACAGTCATTCTTTGAGAGACCCTCATATCAGAGATGAAATCCATTGAAATATGGGTCCATGGCCTCCTGGGGACCGGCAAAGGCATCAACAACCCACTAGAGCGAGAACAAGATTTAGACCGGGAGCAAGTCCCACAGGACTGCACAAAATTCCTGACATCATGAGACAAGGTGGGCCACCAAAAAGAGCGACTCACCAGATCTCTAGTACCAAAAATACCTGGATGACCAGCCAATGCAGAGCAATGAACTTCAGACATCACTCTCTTCTTCCACTGGTCAGGAACATACAACTTTCCACTGGGGCAATGCTCAGGTTTGTCCTCCTGGAACTCTTGCAGAGCAAGTCTCAAATCGGGCGAGATGGCAGAAAGAACTACCCCTTCGCCTAAGATGGTGGCAGGCTTGGTCACCACAGGAGAATCAGCAAAGAAACTCCTAGAGAGGGCGTCTGCCTTGACATTCTTAGTTCCAGGAAGGAAAGAGACCACAAAATCAAAACGTGTAAAAAACAAGGCCCACCTAGCCTGTCTAGGGTTTAAGCGTTTAGCCGACTCTAGGTAAATCAAATTTTTGTGGTCAGTGAGGACCACAACTTGATGTTTGGCTCCCTCCAACCAATGTGTCCACTCCTCAAATGCCCATTTCATGGCCAACAGTTCCCGATTCCCCACATCATAGTTACGTTCAGATGAAGAGAACTTACGGGAAAAGAAAGCACAGGGATTCATTTTAGATGTTACCGGATCCTTTTGGGACAACACCGCTCCTGCACCAATCTCAGAAGCATCCACCTCTACCTGGAACGGGAGTGAGACATCAGGTTGCTGCAGAACCGGGGCGGAGGTAAATCTACGCTTCAGCTCCTGAAAGGAAGCAACCGCCTCCGGAGACCAATTCAACACATCCGCACCCTTCCTGGTCAGGTCAGTCAATGGTTTGGCAATACTAGAAAATTTTGCTATAAATTTCCGATAAAAATTAGCAAAACCCAAAAACTTCTGGAGGGCCTTCAAAGAAGTGGGCTGAACCCAATCATAAATGGCCTGTACCTTGGCCGGGTCCATTTCAATAGTTGACGGAGACAAAATAAATCCCAAAAAAGAAATTCTCTGTACTCCAAAAAGGCATTTTGATCCTTTGACATACAGAGAATTCTCTCTCAAGATCCGGAACACAGTCCGAATATGTTCCACATGAGATTCCCAATCCTTGGAGAAGATCAAAATATCATCCAGATAGATAATCAAAAATTTATCGACAAAGTCTCGGAAAATATCGTTCATGAAGCACTGGAAGACAGAAGGGGCATTAGTGAGCCCAAAAGGCATCACCAGGTACTCAAAATGTCCCTCCGGAGTATTAAACGCCGTCTTCCATTCATCCCCCTGCTTAATACGGATAAGATTATACGCCCCCCTGAGGTCAAGCTTGGTAAACCAGCAAGCACCTCTGACTCTAGAGAATAGATCCGAAATCAGGGGTAACGGATACTGATATTTAATAGTAATTTTATTGAGGGCACGATAATCAATACAAGGCCTTAAAGAACCATCCTTCTTGGCCACAAAAAAAAAACCGGCACCTAAGGGTGAAGAGGATGGTCTAATATGACCCTTCTCCAATGCCTCCTTAATATAGGACCGCATAGCCTCGTGCTCGGGTACAGATAAATTGAAGAGCCGACCCTTAGGAAATTTACACCCCGGGTTTAGTTCAATTGCACAGTCATAACTCCTATGAGGAGGCAAGGACGCAGACTCATTCTCACTAAATACATCATAGTAGTCCGCCAAATAGTCAGGAACCTCATGCGACTGAGGAGAGGTGGAAAAAACCGGAGCCTCACTAAAGGTACACCGGCAACCCCAACTCACCACAGACACAGACTTCCAATCCAAAACTGGATTATGAATCTGCAACCAGGGAAACCCCAGAACAACGGTATCATGCAGACCATGCAACACCAAAAATCTGCAATTTTCTTGGTGGTCTGGGGCGACCCGCATGACCAACTGGGTCCAAAACTGAGGTTTATTTTTAGCCAGAGGGGTAGCATCAATCCCCCTCAAAGGGATAGGCGTCTGCAGAGGTGTCAACGGAAATCCGCAACGTTTAGCAAAATCCAAGTCCATTAGGTTTAGAGCTGCTCCCGAATCCACAAAAGCCTTGGTGGAAAATGTGGACAGGGAACAGATCAGAGTAATCGCCAAAAGAAACTTAGGCTGAAACCCACCAACAGAAAACGTGTGTGCAAAGCGTTTCTCACGTTTAGGACAAACAGAAATAACATGTGAGGCATCTCCACAGAAAAAACACAGCTTATTACGCCTTCTGAATTCCTGACGTTGTGCCTTAGACAAAACTCTATCACATTGCATAGGTTCAGACGTCTGTTCAACCGGTGGCAACACCTCTCGTGTAATCCTGCGTTCACGTAAACGCCGATCAACCTGAATGGCTAAAGACATAGAATCGTCCAGACCAGAGGGAACAGGAAATCTCACCATAGTATCTTTTACGGCTTCTGACAAACCCTTCCGAAAGAGAGCAGCCAAGGCATTATCATTCCAGGTAGTAAGGACCGCCCACTTTCGGAACTTTTGACAGTACACCTCTGCAGATTCTCGACCCTGGTTCAATTCTAACAGGGTCTTTTCACCCTGATCAATAGCATTAGGTTCGTCGTACAGCAACCCAAGGCTTGAAAAAATGCATTCACATTAGTCAGAATAGGGTCATCTGGTTTCAAAGAAAACGCCCAATCCTGGGGATCGCCGCGCAGCAAAGAGATGACAATTTTAACCTGCTGCGCGGGGCTCCCTGACGAGTTAGGCTTCAAAGCAAAAAATAATTTACAATTATTTTTGAAACTCAAAAATTTAGATCGATCCCCAAAAAATACATCAGGTGTGGGGATCTTTGGTTCAACAGCATGTGAACGAGCGAGATAGGTGGAAATTCCTCGCACTTTATCTCCATTGAGAGAAAAAAAAAATTCCCCCTACGGCCTCAGAGATATAGAGGAAAGAATATACACACACCCTTTTTTTTTTTTTTTTTTTTTAAACACAATTCTTTCCTGCTATTGAGTACCCCAGGATCTGCGGTATGGCGGGTGATTCTGTTATGATTGAGTCACCGTAGGAGGCAAAAACAGAAATGCTAGCTAAGTCCTGAAAACCAGAGAAGTTGGCAACTATCAGATTGCAGACCCCTGAACCTATCAACACAACTAGCAGTAGCCGTGGGGGGTTCCTACGATGACCTAGACCCCTCGATCACAGCCGGAGAGATACATAGGCCTAAAGAAGGAAAGGGGAAATCTAACTGCCCCAGAGCAGACCCCAAAGCAGTAGGGAGCCCCCCACATATAATGACGGTGAAGCAAGATGAAAACACTTACACAGACAGAAAGACAGGCTGAGCAAAGACGGGGCCCAAAAACTACCTAGATAGGAACGGATAGGAAGGCTGCTGTCTGCAATCTGCCAAAACCCTGCCTCCAATATAAAATATAACTCCTACTAGATGGAGGCCCGTGCTATCACATCGGGAGGGCGGTAATGTCACGATGGGGGCAGGCTTTGCAGCGTTGAGAATCTCTCCCCTCATGTGCTCACCCACCTATCCACTCTCTCTTTCCCCATGTTCTGACTTCTCCTGTCTGTGCTCTCTTTTTTGACCTGTCTGCCGGGATCAGCCGAATGATTCACTGCACCTGCCCGGAATTCGCGCAGGCGCAGTAAATCAGACCGGAGCCATCTTTGTGCAAACAGATTGCGGCGGTCACATTAAAACTGCACATGCGCTCCTCCTGTATAAAGATGGCAGCTGTCAGTGAATCACTCAACTGATCCCGGTGGCGGCGTGTTCGCAACGGTGTTCCGCTGGTGGTACCGCGCAAGAGGCTGCGTACGGTGTATACAATGCGTGTGTGTGTGGTACGTACGGCGTATACAGTGTGTGTGTGGTGCTTACGGTGTATACAGTGTGTGTGTGTGTGTGGTGTGACGGTGTTCTGCTGGTGGTAGCGGGCAAGAGGCTGGTACCATCAGCAGTTTCCATATTGAGACTCCCATCACTTGGGTGTCCCAATATGGCGGTCGGTGAAATTCCGCCGCTTGGAATTCTGGAATCCGAACAAAACAGGATGTGAAGACATTATAAGGTTAGTATATATTAGATTTTATTATTATTTAGTGATGCAAAAGAAGAATAATATTGCATTCACCAGTCGAAAAGTCCATTCTTTATTAAACAAGCGGTTCACAGCATGTCCATAGGGAGAATGGGAGATGGAGTATGGGAGTGACTATGACTATATCCAAGAATATAACTACTCTAATACTGCCCCTATGTACAAGAATAAAACTACTATAATACTGCCCCTATGTACAAGAATATAACTACTATAATACTGCCCTCTATGTACAAGAATATAACTACTATAATACTGCCCCCTATGTACAAGAATATAACTACTATAATACTGCCCCTATGTACAAGAATATAAATACTATAATACTGCCCTCTATGTACAGGAATATAACTACTATAATACTGCCCTCTATGTACAGGAATATAACTACTATAATACTGCCCCCTATGTACAAGAATATAACTGCTATAATACTGTCCCTATGTACAAGAATATAACTACTATAATACTGCCCCCTATGTACAAGAATATAACTACTATAATACTGCTCCCTATGTACAAGAATATAACTACTATAATACTGCCCCCTGTGTACAAGAATATAACTACTATAATACTGCCCCTATGTACAAGAATATAACTACCATAATACTGCTCCTATGTACAAGAATATAACTACTACAATACTGCTCCCTATATACAAGAATATAACTGCTATAATACTGCCCCCTATGTACAAGAATATAACTACCATAATACTGCCCCTATGTACAAGAATATAACTACCATAATACTGCTCCTATTTACAAGAATATAACTACTACAATACTGCTCCCTATATACAAAAATATAACTGCTATAATACTGCCCCTATGTAAAAGAATATAACTACTATAATACTGCTCCTATGTACAAGAATATAACTATTATAATACTGCTCCTATGTACAAGAATATAACCACTATAACACTGTCTCTATGTACAAGAATATAACTACCATAATTGTTATGATTGAGTCACCGTAGGAGGCAAAAACAGAAATGCTAGCTAAGTCCTGAAAACCAGAGAAGTTGGCAACTATCAGATTGCAGACCCCTGAACCTATCAACACAACTAGCAGTAGCCGTGGGGGGGTTCCTACGATGACCTAGACCCCTCGATCACAGCCGGAGAGATACATAGGCCTAAAGAAGGAAAGGGGAAATCTAACTGCCCCAGAGCAGACCCCAAAGCAATAGACAGCCCCCCACATATAACGACGGTGAAGCAAGATGAAAACACTTACACAGAAAGACAGGCTGAGCAAAGACGGGGCCAAAAAACTACCTAGATAGGAACGGATAGGAAGGCTGCTGTCTGCAATCTGCCAAAACCCTATCAGAGACAAAAGCCAACAAGCTGATATAAAAATGGCCCTGAAGCAACTAAGCTTCAAAAACTAAATCAGCACTCAGGTACTTTCAGAAGACAGAGCTCACGGAACACTGCACACTCCAGCAGGGAGTGGCAGAATCCAAAAAGCAAGAAAAACAAAAACAAATCTTAGATGCAAAAAGGCAAAACAGAAAACTTAGCTTTAGGAGAGCAGGAATCAGACTGGTGTCCAAGAGTCCACAGAGAAATCACCCGCAGGGCAGAAAGGGCGTAGGCTGCCTTAAATCCAGTCAGTGACTCCACTCAGCCAATCGTCTTCATTAGTCCCAGGTGCCTGATAATCAAGCTCACTACCTTCCTTCACTAGAATAGGGAGTTCACCAGGCCTCAGTGACGGAGGGGAAAATGAACTCACAACACATAATACTGCTCCTATGTACAATAATATAACTACTATAATACTGCTCCTATGTACAAGAATATAACTACTATAATACTGCTCCTATGTACAAGAATATAACCACTATAATACTGCCTCTATGTACAAGAATATAACTACTATAATACTGCTCCTATGTACAAGAATATAACTACTATAATACTGCCCCTATGTACAAGAATATAACTACTATAATACTGCCCCTATGTACAAGAATATAACTACCATAATACTGCCCCTATGTACAAGAATATAACTACCATAATACTGCTCCTATGTACAAGAATATAACTACTACAATACTGCTCCCTATATACAAAAATATAACTGCTATAATACTGCCCCATGTAAAAGAATATAACTACTATAATACTGCTCCTATGTACAAGAATATAACTACTATAATACTGCCCCTATGTACAAGAATATAACTACTATAATACTGCCCCCTATGTACAGGAATATAACTACTATAATACTGCCCCTATGTACAAGAATATAACTACCATAATACTGCTCCTATGTACAAGAATATAACTACTACAATACTGCTCCCTATATACAAAAATATAACTGCTATAATACTGCCCCATGTAAAAGAATATAACTACTATAATACTGCTCCTATGTACAAGAATATAACTACTATAATACTGCCCCTATGTACAAGAATATAACTACTATAATACTGCCCCCTATGTACAGGAATATAACTACTATAATACTGCCCCTATGTACAAGAATATAACTACCATAATACCGCCCCTATGTACAAGAATATAACTACTACAATACTGCTCCCTATATACAAAAATATAACTGCTATAATACTGCCCCTATGTAAAAGAATATAACTACTATAATACTGCTCCTATGTACAAGAATATAACTACTATAATACTGCTCCTTTGTACAAGAATATAACTACTATAATACTGCCCCTTTGTACAAGAATATAACTACTATAATACTGCCCCCTATGTACAGGAATATAACTACTATAATACTGCCCCTATGTACAAGAATATAACTACCATAATACCGCTCCTATGTACAAGAATATAACTACTATAATACTGCTCCCTATATACAAAAATATAACTGCTATAATACTGCCCCTATGTAAAAGATTATAACTACTATAATACTGCTCCTATGTACAAGAATATAAATACTATAATACTGCTCCTATGTACAAGAATATAACTACCATAATACTGCCCCTATGTACAAGAATATAACTACTACAATACTGCTCCCTATATACAAAAATATAAGTGCTATAATACTGCCCCTATGTAAAAGAATATAACTACTATAATACTGCTCCTATGTACAAGAATATAACTACTACAATACTGCTCCCTATATACAAAAATATAAGTGCTATAATACTGCCCCTATGTAAAAGAATATAACTACTATAATACTGCTCCTATGTACAAGAATATAACTACTACAATACTGCTCCCTATATACAAAAATATAAGTGCTATAATACTGCCCCTATGTAAAAGATTATAACTACTATAATACTGCTCCTATGTACAAGAATATAACTACTATAATACTGCCCCCATGTACAAGAATATAACTACTATAATACTGCTCCCTATGTACAAGAATATGACTACTATAATACTGCCCCCTATGTACACGAATATAACTACTATAATACTGCCACCTATGTACAAGAATATAACTACTATAATACAGCCCCTATGTACAGGAATATAACTACTATAATACTGCCACCTATGTACAAGAATATAACTACTATAATACTACCCCTATGTACAAGACTATAACTACTATAATACTGCCCCCTATGTACAAGAATATAGCTACTATAATACTGCTCCTATGTACAAGAATATAATTACTGTACTACGATGCTATAAAATAAGAATATTACTTCTATAATGCTCCCCACTAGGTGCAGGAATGTAACTGGACTTTTATCAGGGCACCGCTGTTGTTGATTCTTCTTTGTGCTGTGTGATATTATTTGGTGACAACTCGGCTATAATGTGAGATATGTGTCCATAGATTCTGTTTCTTTGTGGTGATTGAGATTATCTTTGCCGCGTCTAAACAGGAGAGTTTCGGTCTCGTCTTGATGGGAAGTTGTTTTGCTGCTGAGAAAATCCGTTAGTAATGAGGGATTAGGAGTCAGTAACCTCAGCAAAGAGAAAATGACTGAGGCAGCGGAATCCATGGGGCCAGGATCGGGCGGTGATAACCCAACTTCACTATTGACTTTATTGCATTGCTGAGGGATTAACACTTTATAACTGTCAGGGGCTAAAGGGGACGTCTCTGCTGCAAATCTTAGTGATCCCCAATGCGGGCAATCGTTTTGTCAGATCAGCCTATCTGATGTCAAGGGGTCAGTGCTAGAGAGTTAATTCTGCAGCACAATTGTAGGGAGAATGTGCTGACTGCTATAAGTAAAAAGATCTCTTTTTTTTATTTACTTTACCGTTGTGACTTGAAAGAAGTGGAATTATACTAAAGAATTTTTAAAGTTTAATGTCCCTTTAATATCGGTATAAACTGCTTGAATAATTAGTTGATTTATGAAATAATCAAGAAAACTTTTTCTCTGTTGTTCTTCATTATCCAGTTCTCTGACTTCAGGCTGCAGTTAAAAGAATGGAAGTTTTTTTCCCCCTGATGCTTTGATTATCCTCTGCTTTAGGCCACATTCACACGTTGAGTATTTAGTCACTATTTTACATCAGTATGCGTCACCGCTTCTGTATTTATCACCCACTGCTGCATTTGGCTTAGAAATACTGATGTGAAATACTGACTGAATACTGAGCGTCTGAACACGGCCTTAGAGAAACTTTCCTTGTTTGAGAGATTCCTTGGCGATAAGCAGATCTGACAATGTTCCTCCAATGATCCACTGGAATGTGTTGGTAAACCTGGCAGAACGGGTTTATTTTATCTGTAGTGCCCCCTCAGGGGAAATGAAGTATTACATTGCACACCACCTATGTGTGAGGCGTCCTCCAGGTTGACAGATTTTCCCCTCTTGGCAAGATACGCAGCTCCTGAGCAGAGGACGCCTCTATTATTCCAGAATATCTATTTATTATTTTTTAAACTTTCTAACTGCTTCAATGTATCACTGTATGGGCGTAGCCATGGTAACCACAAAGAAAACATCAGTCATGCATCATCACTGAATGATTTGCCATAGAGGCAGAATTTCAGATGCCAGGGGGGTCTTGATAGGTCGGCCTCCTAACTTTATTACTAGGGGTGTGTACCTGAGCAGGACTCCACACCTGGATGGAGAGCATATTTAGCAAAGACGCAGTGTGAACATACCCTAAGAGGCAGAGGCGTAGCTAGTAGCTAGGGGTTCAGATCTGGGGGGGGGCGAAAAATATGAGGGGGCCCCTATCCAGTAACCCTGATTACAACTCAGGTGGTGAACCCAGTGGCAGTAGCTCTGGGTGGGCCCTCCCAGAACAAGGGGCCCGGGGCGACCGTGTGGTAATAGCAGGTATGCAGGATGCAGTGACGAGACGCGAAACAGATATGACTTTAAACGTTAACTTTTATAGATAAATGCCGTTAGGGCTATTGTTACGCAACCAACAGAATAACAGTAGTTGTCCTCGCAGCGAGCCAATACACATAAACAAGGATTGGGAGAACACGACTAATCCGGCAAAGACCTGTCACTATAGGGCCACGGAATGGCCGACTACGGGTCCTTAGTCACTATGTATCACTTATCCGTCCTGACGTCCCTCGCGTTCTGTTCCACGGTGTGTCCAGCCGCTGAAGATCTGGCATAGTCTTCGGATGTTCGGACGCCCAGGAGGAGCAGGGGCACAACAGGCCCGCGGAGAGTCCTTTGGAGGGATGTTCCCCAGCGGAGGCAGCGGGATACTGCCTGGGAGTGGGAGAGTGGAGGTCGCAACTCCCTGACAGGGACTGGCAGTGGCGGTGATAAGTGGCGGTTGATAGGCCACAGGCGCAGTCTGTGGCCGCACTGGAGAATCCGCAGCGGGCACAGGCCCAGTCTCTACCGCGGACTGGAGTGGCAAAGGAGGAGTCACCATCATGGTCGGGAGTGAAGCAGCGGTGGCTTCCGGCAGCAGCGAGGAGGCCGCAGCCGCGAGCAGGAGTGAGGCGGCATCGGCCGCGGACGGCTGCGAGTAGGCCGCAGCCGAGAGCTGGAGTGAGGCAGCAGTCTTCTTTTGTCGGTAAGCTCAGCGCCGTCTCCCTGCGGTCCACCGAGAGTCTCCCTCCTGTCACTGTCCTGGTAGCTGCTCGTGGCTCTTGCTCTCTGGCCCTCACCAAGTCTCCACTTCCTTCCCTCTCATTCTGCTGCCTCACCCAGTCTGGCCCTCTCCACCCCTCTTCTCTGGACTCCTCCCCCAACTGCCCTGTCAGTCTCAGCGGTCCATCCCCTAGCTCTGCTCCCTGGAAACAGATACCCAAGGAACCTAGAAGACGGTCCCCTCGGTTCCGGCCCGGGTACTCGGCGGAGGCCTCTCCTCCTACACTCCCCCATCCTGTATGCTCGCCAGACCTCGGGCGAGGGTCTTGGTAGGCTCGGGTTGGCCTTTTGAGACAAAAGTTACTGTTGCCATATGAACTGATCCTGTTCGTAGCATTCGGGAGAGTTTGCCGGCTGTTAACCGCTCGGAGCGTCTTGGCTCGACTGTGGTGGAACTTTCTGGAGTGGTGGCCGGTGGTGGACTGGCCGATTCTGATGGGCTGGCGTGACCTGCTGATATTCTTCCTTGGATGGCCCGCCTGTACCGCTGGGCGATCTTCTTTGTCATCTAGGTCCCAGACCGTGTTGTATTGGTTCGGGGGCCTGAGGAGTGGGTTCGGGTCACACGGGATTGTTGGATGTACAGAGCCACAACATATTAAGGTGCGCAGTATGAGTGGGAAGTGCCCCGTTGCTTTCAGGTCGTATTTCGTACACAGGCCCATCGGGGCTTATTTGGCGCAATACTCAGTAAGGACTCTCTTCCCACCATGGTTCTAGCTTGTTCTGGGGGCGCTGGTCTAGTACGAGTACTCGATCCCCAGTCTGAAAGTCGGTGGGTGGAGGTAGTCCCCCCTGGGTGATCTAGGTCCTGGAGTTTTGTCTGGACGATGTGGTGAAGGGTCTGTAGCCGGTGTCGGTAGTTTCGGACCCATGATGACACTCCAGACCAGTGTTGGAGTTTCTCTGGGTTTAGTTTCACCTCGGAGATCCCTTTGCTTTTCGCCCAAATAGCAGTGAGTAGGGGGTATAGCCGGTAACTCGGTGCACCCGGTTGTTATAGACCCACACTAGTTCAGGGACATACTCTGGCCAGCGGGCCTTCCGGTCACTCTCCAGGGTACGCAACATTTGAATTAGTGTCTGATTAAAGCGTTCGCAGGCCCCGTTTCCCTGTGGGTGGTATGGTGTGGTTCGAGATTTCTTGACACCATAGAGACGATGTAGCTTCTCCATGACCTTCCCCAGGAAGCATGCTCCCTGATCTGAATGTATCTGTTGAGGGCAGCCGTACACTTGGATAAAGTTCTTGCAGATTGCATAGGCGGCTGACTCCGCAGTTTGATCTCAGGTTGGGGTTACCACGGCAAATTTGGAGAAGTGATCCACCATGACGAGACAATGTTCATACCCCTGGTATGCAGGGCCAATGGTCACATAGTCCACCGTCAAGAACTCAAGGGGTGCTGATGTCACTATCGTTTGCACCAGGGCCCGTTGTGCGGATGGTTTAGCTAGTTCGCATAGGCTGCAGGCCCGGCAAGTTTCTTCCACAGCAGCGTGCAAGCGCGGATGGTAAACTATCTGTTGCAACCATTAATCGGGCCGTCAGCTGCCGCGGTTGACTCACCGGCATCTGTGGTCGCTGTTGTTCCATCTGCGGCCTTGACTGCGCTCTACTCGCCGATGCCCGCGGCTGCCTTGGTTCCAGTTGCGGCCTCCCACACGGCCACTCCGACTTCACTCCCGGAGTCGGCTGTGGCCTACTCACCGGGATCCGCGGCTGCCACTGCCCGTCGCCCGGCCCCAGCTGCCGCTGGGCCACCGAAATCTGCGGCCGCCTCTGCCCCGCTCTCGACCCCGACCGCGGCCCGCCCACCGGACTCTGTGGCCTACACCGGACCCTCCGCTTGGGTTGCGGAGGTCATTGAGCAAAAGAAGGCCAGAGAGCGGGCGATCTGGGGCCTGCTTCACGAGAAAGGAGAGGCTGGTATGGCGGCTCCACGGTCCACCTGGCGGCTCGTATACACCAACCTGGAGAAGGGATACGGGTTCATTCGGGACCTCGCAACCAGCCAAAAGGTATACATTAACGTGACTTCCATCCGTCATGGCTGGGCTTTGCGGGAGGGGGACTTGCTGTCCTACTATAAGGAGTACTGTCCCCGCGGCTATTATGCGGTAGCAGTGGTCGCCGAACCCGAAGGCCACGAGCCCCCGTAAAAAGGACCCCAGAGACACTCCCAGCATCCCGGGAGCTCCACGGCTGTTAGTAGTTAGTTAGTCTCACAGGAGAGTGAGAGAGTGGAGTCTGGGGTGAGTCCCAGAGGAGAGCAGGCTGACAGGAGGTCAGCCTGATGGGAGATCAGGCGGAGGGAAGACAGTCAGTCAAAAGAGGTTGAGGACTGGTCTTAGTGGAGATCTCCCAAGGAGAGGAATAGAAGAAAGAGTGCTGCAGCTGCCTCCATGATCTGAGCCAGCTGGCACAGGAAAGAGAGGAGAGAGACGTAGAACTGTAACCTGCATTTCCATAAGAGAGAAGACAAGTACGGAACGAAGAGGAGAGAGAACAGAGAGGAGGAGAGGGTTGGATAGGAACCCTACCTATAGGTTCTCAGCGCAAGGCCGGGGCCTGGTCCCCGAGGTTGTACGGACACTTATGGTTCTGCAGCAGACACCGGTGGAGTAGTTGGCTGTAAATGCGCTACTCCCATCCAAGACTTGGGACACAACAGCAAACTGATAGAGAGCCGGGATCCAGGAGGTCCCCGAGCAGGCTACAGCTGTCTGTCATACAAGTGAGAGCTCTAGGAACATCTAGAAGGAGGCATTCCAGGGTAACTAAGTACTGGAGTGCTTCACCATTTAGGCGTATTGGCTGAGTCGTTCAGGAAGGCACATGTTGGCGGAGTGTTGGCAGGGAGAGCCCTATCTTGCCTGGAGGTTGGCTGAGTCTCTGCCCCGGAGGACACGGTACTGAGGCGGGCACCTGTGTGCACTACAAACTGAGAGTAAAGCCCTGGAACTACAACCGCAGGTATCTTCCATTCATTCTGCGCCAATACACTCAGCCCTGCTACATCTGGGCACCAGTGTCTACACTGCCCTGGGACTTCAGCTCCACCTGTGGGGAGCTTTACCATCTATGCTGTGCACACCATCAGTCCCAGAGGATCTGCCCACAGCGTCGGCCTAACATCATACTTGCCGAGCACCACAGGTGGCGTCACAAACTATCCATGTAACTAAACCACAAACCACCATTTTATTGGGCGTCCAGGGCCACGGACCGGGTCACCGCTGCTGTGACACATCCCCCTGACACTGGCCCAGTACCGAGTACCCCACAGCCCTGGGACGGAGGGCGACCCACAATACCTAAGTTTGACCACAAGATGGCAGGGGGAGCGTAGTTCAGGACTTGACAGCAGCTTAGGGCTTTAGAAACCGTTTAGTCATGGGGGCGGGGAGATAGGAACCCAGGAGGGAAATTCCCGAGGAAGGGGATAAATAGGACAGGACAGGGTTCCAGAGGGTTCTAGTCCTGGGAGGAGCTCAGGAGGAGAATCAGTACGGAGAACTGACAATGGTGGAGAGCTCGACCAGGGGACTGATAGGAAGAGACAGTCAGGGGGGTGGCCCTGACATGAAGAACCGCAGAACAGACGAGGCCCTGGGGGTACTGATTGGACGACGACCTCGGACTGGTGAAGCGTTGGTGGTAGATAGACCTAGGACAGCTCCAGCGAAAGATCCGCGAGGAACGTCACTACGACTGAAGGAAGGTGAAGGTACCCGGGCCTGAATACGGAGAGCTGTAAAGGTGCTGCGGTGTATGGCTACGGTCGTCAGGAGGACGGCCAATAAACTCGGACCTGTTGCAACCAAAATCTGCCTCCGTCTGGTGTCTGTGTTGTCTGGTCGCGGTAAGCAGTGAACCACCCCCCAATCTGGGCCATTACTGTCAGGATCCTGACAGTGCCGGCGTACAGCCTCCGCTAAGCAGGGACTCACCCGCACCGTAGGGACCCCTGGGGACCAGAACAGCCGGACAATAAAGATGCACGGGACCTGAATGTAGAAGATTAGAAAGCCGGCACAGGACCTACAGTCATGTGAACGGTCATGTGACTGCAAGGGGCAGGGCTTAGCGTCCTGCTTTCAGAGGAGGAAGAAAACTCAGAGTCGGGCAAAGCAGAGGTCAGGCATAATACAGGCAAGCGAGGTACAGGAGGGATAAACAGACGGGAGGTCAGACAAAGCCAAAGGTCATACACAAGATATAAGTACAGTACCAGGGAGGAGACAGAGCGGATAATCAGGGCCAAGCAGAGATCAAAAACCAAACGGACGTAGAAGGTACCAAGCAGAATCCAAAGCGATATCCAGAGAACAGACCGAGTCATACACAGAGAATCAAGCAACCAGAACACAGCACAGACACACTCAGGGGTCACCACACAATGCCAAGGGCGAAAGTATAACTGACAGGGATGGGAGCGTCCTGAAGCTATAAGAAGCCTCCCCCAGAACCAATGAGAGGCCACCATAATAGGTCCCAGGTGTGCAGGTGAGAGTCTGCACTGAGATGAAAACATTAACCCCAGAAGTGCTGGTCACCCAGCACTGGTATCATGACAATTACTACATCCCCCAGCGGAGGCAGCGGGATACCGCCTGGGAGTGGGAGAGTGGAGGTCTCCCTGCGGTCCACCGAGAGTCTCCCTCATGTCGCTGTCCTCCTCTCTGGTAGCTGCTCGTGGCTCTCGCTCTCTGGCCCTCACCAAGTCTCCACTTCCTTCCCTCTTGTTCTGCTGACTCACCCAGTCTGGCCCTCTCCGCCCCTCTTCTCTGGACTCCTCCCCCAACTGCCCTGTCAGTCTCAGCGGTCCATCCCCTAGCTTTGCTCCCTGGAAACAGATACCCCAGGAACCTAGAAGATGGTCCCCTCGGTTCCGGCCCGAGTACTCAGCGGAGGCCTCTCCTCTTATACTCGCACCCTGTGCCCCCCCCCGGTAGCTATGCTACTGCTAAGGGGTTAAACAGCAGTGATCAAAGCTCGCACTGGTTACTAATGTTTGGCCTCATTCAGACATGGCATTTCTCATCAGTTTCTCTCATTCTGTATCCACCTCGTCCTTTCTGACAGTCAATTAAAAGCAGACAGCACACAGATATTATCTGAGTACGGTCTGATTTTTTTCACAGACCCCTAGACATGCATTGCTGATTTTGATCTAACTCTCGGACGAAAATCAGACATTTCCCGGCGATTTTCTGTTGGCTGCTCGGTCAGCAAAAAATCACGGACGTGTGAAGAGCTCCATAGACAATCTGAAGTATAAGAGCTATCTGTGGAAATCACAGAGAACACTCGTACATGAAAAGCGGCCGTGTGAATGAGGCCTTAGAGGCCGGCGTCGGCTGCATAACACAACTTCCTCCACACGCCGGCAGGTAGCACACATGTAAGAGCTATAAAGGGCACGACAAACCTAGGAGTCTCAGTAAGACCCTTGTGAGGGTCTGTGCACACGTTGCGTATTTGGCCCTGCGGATCTGCAGCAGTTTTCCAAGAGATTTACAGTACCATGTTATCCTATGGAAACCAAAACCCGCTGTGCACATGCTGCGGAAAAATCCGCGCGGAAACGCAGCAGTTTATTTTCCGCAGCATGTCAATTCTTTGTGCGGATTCCGCAGCGTTTTTACACCTATTCCATTATAGGAATCCACAGTAAATCCACAGTAAATCCACAGGTAAAGCGCAGGCATTTTTACCTGCGGATTCTTCAGATTCTAAGCGGAAAAATCCGCAGTGTGTGCACATACCCTTAGGGTTTGTTCCCACAGTGTTTTTGCTCTATGAACGTGTTTACCGCCGGTGACAAGCGACATTTACCGGCATTACAGGCTGGATTTTAACGTGAAATAAAGAGATTTTGTGTTTTAGTAATCGGTGGATGAGACACCTGATTTTTTCGATCCCACAGACATTTTTTCATCAGGCCAAGAATGTTTGTTTTTCAACTGTAAGACGTCTCAGAAAACTCCTTTTCTTTCGCGTCTGTTCAACTTTCGATGGTTTTGACCGCAGGAGGAGTTTTTTTTTAGGATTTTTTCAGTGTCTCTTTTCCTGGTGTTTCCTGGTCTGCAGAGACACTACCAGGTGTCCCCAGAGAATTCAGCGGATCATTTGGGGTCTTTCTTAGTGTCCTGGAGAGACTGCTGTCCCTGCACCCTTATATTCCCCTCCAGGCTGAAACCATTGACGCTGTCACTACTGGCGCCATACGCAATCATCCGCTGGTCGCCCAGACAGGACGCACTATGGAAAGCTCCGAGAGAAGCCGTAATCATGGCCCGTGGGGAGGTGCGGGGCATTAATGACCCCGGTGACTGCAGTGGATAAATGGTAATGGCGCTCCCCAGACATTACCGCCGTTTCATTGTGATATTGAAGCTGTCGTCCTCTCGCAGTTCGGAATTAATTAGGTCTGCTAATGGGACATAATTCTTAAACTTGCCCTCCCTAAACGAGCTCCCGCTGCTTTCAGAAGAGACTCGGAGCCTTGTTATAATCCCGGGCTTATATAACATGTAGGCAGCTCGCGAGACGGCACAAAGCCCTAATTAACTTATTAGATGTGTAATTAGCCTCCGTCACCCTCCACCCCGCGAGGCTTGTACCGAGTTTGTCAAGAAGCTCTTTCCAAGGTATAAGTCATGTCTCCAGTAATGGGATGGAGGAGGCGGCGCTGGCAGAGGTGTCGGCCATAATTCCCCTGTTCTACGAGGATGCCAGGCCCCCGCTAGTCTCCGCTATCTGTTACAAAGGATTTTCTTCATTTTTCCTATGGCCATGGTTTTACCCTTTGGATTTCACATGAGCGAGGGTCCAACTCTCTCCAAAAAAAGGAGTTTACAGGGCATAGAGCCATGCATGTGGCTGTGCCTGGTACTGCACTTTGCTCAATGTGAACTGTAGTACCAAACACTGCCTCAGCCAAAGGTGTGGCACTGTGTCTAGTGAGTGACAACCCCTTCGTTCAGCTGTTTTCTGGGGTGTCTAGGGTTACCCCTCCCCCCATTAGATATTGAAAGTCTTCCCTAAGGACTTTGCTCCATATTTGCTCCATATGTACTTCATCATTTTAGCCATACAAAGAATGATCCAGATCCAGACGACACCAGTCAAGACCGAAGTCTCAGCCCTTATCCATCACAGGTCAAGCACAGAAGACGGAGTGTGGGCCGCCATCCAGGTATGGACGTCCACTGTGGTGATCTGGAGGTGCGAGTGAACCAGGCCGTGCCTTCTGATGCTGATGTACGGTAGGGGGTTTGGTCCAAGACAGGGCAGGGATTGGCCAGTGTGAAGAGGGCCTCAGAGCATTACTTGACTTTGGGGACCCGGTGACCCCGTTAGCGCCTATATAACCTAAGTGGAAACATGCTGATTGAAGAGACATTCGCATGTGGCCTTATAGTCACGACCTTGGAAGTGATCACAAGGGACATTAGAGCGTCGCTCCTATGGGGAAATATTCGGATAGGATAGAGAATCCATACCGCGATTGTTAAAGTGCGTTCATAGTCATTAACCCTTTCATTTCCATGTTAGGAGAATAAATCGTTTCGTTGGTTACTTCCGCCTTGTCCTTGTCTGCGGGTTGCATCCTAGTCACCTGTTTAGGCTATGTGCACATGCTGCGGATTCTGCCGCGGATCCACAGCGGATTTAGCCCTGCGGATCCGCAGCAGTTCCTCAGGCAGTGTACAGTATAATGTTATCCTATAGGTTTTCAAATTCGCAGTGCACATGCTGCGGATTTTTCCGTGAGGAAAAGCTGCGGTTTGAAATCCGCAGGATGTCAATTCTTTCTGCGGATTCCGCTGTGGTTTGACACCTTCTCCATTGTCCAGGTGTCAAACCGCAGGGGAAAACCGCTGGCCAATCCGCAGGAAAACCGCCGGTCACTTTACCTGCGGTTTTACCTGCGGATCCGCGCGGAAAAATCCACAGCGTGTTACATAATTGCGTCGTCTTCTCTCCTGTGGGGATTGCGGCATTTTTACAGATTCTTCTAGAAAACCTTTTGCGGATAAACCGCAGTTTGGCGGCACATCTCCGATAATAAGACTTCTCTTTTCCATGTGGGGGCTGAAATACGGACCCAAAATACATCCCCTCCAGGGGTGAAGGCTTCACGCCGCCATCTTAGGTGATTTCTGGGTTTGGTAATCTATAAATACAGTAAAGTTGCAATTGTTCCCCGTGATCCGGAGCCGCGCCGGCAACAATCGGGGATTTGCATGAACAGCAGACAGCGACATATCAGTCTCCGATCATACGGAAACCTGCGCTCCTCAAAATTAAAACCTGTGCTCGAGCCGGTCCATTTACTCCTGGACGAGATGATGTGACGATTAGAAGAAGCAGTGAAATGAAGTCAGCCCGTCCAGTCCTCGTTCTGTCTGCACTGATAACGGGGCCGCGCAGGCAGCAGGTAATCAATACAGACGGACGGCTGGAGGACGGCGCTCAGAGACCACCACGGTCGAGCTTTACCATCATGGATTTTGGTTTCTGCTTTGGGGGCAAATATGCAGCACTCGAAATATGGCCTAAAAGGGATTGTCTCGTCTTATTAAAGGGATGTGCAAAGTGCTGGTAAAAACCATTTCTCTTTATTAAAAATCCTCTCCGAACTCAAGAAAAGAGGAATCTATAATTCTATAGTTAACTGCTGATTGCCCAGGTTACCGGCCACCTCTGCAGTGTATGAGCCGAGGACAATTTCCAGGTCAAGGAGCGCAGCGCTTACAAGCTCTTTGGTATACAACTCACAAGCGCTGCAGTGAAGATGCTCCGTTCACTATCAGCGCCCTTGCACTGCTGTGATGCTGCAGAAGCACCATCCCCAGTAATCAGGAAGCCGAGGCAGTGGAGTGGTGCGCTCCTGAAGAGCAATAATAAGAACATCCATAATTAATGAATATGAAGCTGTACCATTGGGGAAACCAGGGACGGCCTGGACCCGAATCTTGTGTCCACCATGGCAAAGTCAACACTGGAGAAAGATGTGCCGAGGAAGTGCGCTCCTGTGAATGAATTTCTTGCAGCCGTGCACCAGAGTAGCAATGTCCTCCAGGATATTCTGCAGTAATTTGCGCCACTTTTCCTAAAAGATAAAGTAGTTTACAAAAAAGTTGAGTTGCGACATTTTTGCACATCTACAAATTGCATAAAAAAACTTTTTGATATTTCAATTAATTTTATGACAGAATTTAAAGCCTTAATGTTCATTATTTAGACATTGTAAATTTCTCTTATGCCCTGTACACAGCTGTTCTGTATGGCGGCATTACTTATTTCACCACTGTATTACAATATTATCCTATTATTTGATTTCTGTACATGTAGGGTCGGTGGTGGGGTGCCGAGCTGGGGGGGGGTGGTCCTACTTTTGTACCGCGCAGAGATGATAACAGAGACTCGATGAGGCAGATTCTGGGTGCAACAGGTCCAAGTTTATTTCATTACTTGCCGTCCGCCTGACGGCCTCCGCAGCACACCGCACGTTTCTTCACTTATCGGCCCTCCGTTTCCAGAGCCGTTTACACACCGTACTTTTACAATAGGGACGTACATATGCGTACTGTCCCTCCTTCACTTGTTCGACGCTCCTGCCAGGTCCGCCACTGTGGCCGCCCTAGGCCCAATAACCAACAGCGCTTTCACTGGTCAGTCGTCGTGTCAAATACGATATATGGCACTCACTGCCTCGTCTCTTCTGCGGTATCTTTCTGTCAGGACCACCCCCTGACGTTTCCTCTCCTCAGTCCCCTTGGTCGGATTCTCCTCAGGGCACACAGACTGGCGAAGTCCTCCTGTCACCTGGGCTCCCCCTGGGGACTGGAATCTTCTGGAACCCTCCCTCAGAATTTATAACTTCCCCGGTTCCTTGAAACTGTCACTAACTGTCACCACGCCCCCCATGACCAACAGTTTCTAAAGCCCTAAGCTGCTGTAAAGTCCTTTGCTCACACTCCACCCTGCCATCTAATGGTCATCCCAAGGTACTGCACGTCCACTACACTTTTCTAGTTGTTTCCCCACTGTAATCACTGTCTCCTACCTACACTGTGCAAACCTATCTTTCTTCACTCTGACTAGTCCGTCCGTCCGTCAGGTCACCTTCCCTACACTCCCCCTTCCTTTGTCCATTGTCGTCCTCGACAATCGTCATCCCTGCCTTCGTCGTTCTGAATCTACACCTACATTCTGTTGTCGGACCAGAAGTTGAGCCAAACCCACTATCTGCGGGGGCCGAACCATACTGGGAGCACTATGCTCTGAGCAGCCTACTGCTACTCACCAGCGCGCACGCCACATGACAACGTCTTTCAAATTGGGCAAGGTACACCCGTATTCTCTCTACGGCGTGTATCTTTCCCCTACTCTCCCCTACTGTTACCTTTCACTATCCGGTACGCCATGATCGAGGCCACTCACCTACCAGATCATTGCCGGCGCCCGCCTTTCCTTCTTCAGGGGTGTCCGTGGTGTCGGGGACCTGACCTAGGATGGCTGTCTTTCTCACATCTTCCCATTCATTTTCCTTCTTTCAATTACATGTCATGGTCGGCGTCCCGGTCTCCCAGACCTCAACTCTTAGATCCCTACCGGATCTCACACTTTCCTTTGGTCCCGCAGACCTTCCCTTACCCGGACCTGTTGCATTTTACT
The DNA here is from genome assembly GCF_039654945.1 of Dendrobates tinctorius. Classification (NCBI taxonomy): domain Eukaryota; kingdom Metazoa; phylum Chordata; class Amphibia; order Anura; family Dendrobatidae; genus Dendrobates; species Dendrobates tinctorius. Next base: position 28,086,690 of record NW_027361863.1, read on the forward strand.
TTGCATATTATACATCATACAACTTTATAATAGCACAAGTACCCATTTTTTTATAATTTTTTTTTTTTTCCATTTTCTCTTACTTTTAAAACCAAAATATAACATAACATTGCATTTCCTCTTTCTTCCTCCCCCCCTTCCTTGGACCTGGACACTCCTCCACTTTTCCGTATCCCCGTTCTGTCAGGTAAACATATTTTCGTATATAAAGAACATAGAAAGAAGAAAGAAAGAGAGAGAAAATAGTTGCATCAGTTAAACAACAACAAAACTTTTTTCTAAATGCAACTGTCCTTATAATCTGCACAACGGTGCATCGAACTCCTGACAGTTCAATCCTCCTTTCGGTGGTCAGTAGTATGGGACCCCACAACCGTGGAGCTCCCAGGATGCAAGAAATGTCCCTTTCTGCAAGATAGTATAAACGAGCCATCCCGGGGGTCGTGCAGCCGCCATGACAGCCTCTCCCCTCTCATGGAGCAGGTTCCAGACTTCCTGCCCCCTGGCCCTCTTCTTCTCTATAACTCCTGCGACCCAAACAGAGGGTCCGGCATGAGCCCTGGAGTCCGGTGGGCGGGACTTAACCGAGGAAGGACGTGGATCAGAGGCGGCCGATGATTTTTGCGGCTCAACAGCCGCTGGGGCCAGGTGGCAAATGGGGACAACCGGGTCCTTGGAGGCTGGAATCACAAGGCCCACTAAGTCGGCCGCAGTCGACTTCAGCAGCGGCATAACCGCGGCCTCAGGACAGACCGCATCCACTACTTCCAATGGAGCCGGAGTAACGGCCGGTTCCAACGACGCAGCTGCTATCAGCAGGGGGAACGCAGCAGCGTCTTCTTTGGATGACTTCCGCACTGGCGGCTCCAGGCGGGGTACCTCAGGGACTTGAGCAGGGGCCTCGCACAACTCTGCATACACCACTGGGCCCGATGTACCCAGGCCTTCCGGTGCGCAGGGGGCAGCGTGCTGCGGCGGAATGATGAGGGCTGCTGGCGGAGGCACTGGTGGTGCCGGGGGTACTCTCACCTTCCCCGGCGCTGCGGCCTCCATCACATCAATACGCGGCTTCACCCGCAGCCTCCGTCCCTCGCTCCACTGTCCCGCGGGTCTTTCCCCCAAACTCGGGGGCTCCGCTGAGAAGTCCTCTGCTGGTATTGGTGGTGGCCGTTCTCGCTGACTCCGCTCAGGCTCCGCTCCCCAGCTCAGCATCCCGCTGCTCTCCCGTGGCTCTGAGGGCGACTTCTGGCACAGCTCCATCCCCTGCCGCCACTGCCACTCTAGGCGGCCGGTGCCCCGACACCTGCAGAGTCTCATACCGTCCGTTGGGCAGCACTCGAATGGCATCAGACAGCCGCAGCCAAGTTTTTCTTCTGTGCCACTCCCTCTGTGAGGTGAGGTGTCGGCAGGCCTCTCCACCCTCCTGTCAGGGTCCAATATATGGAAGCGTCGATCTCCAGGCACATACTGCTTCCTTTTGGGATACGTTGGAGGGGGTCCCAGTCCATTCAACATGACTGCAAACACCCGGACCTCTCCTCTGCGCTGAAGCAACACCGCCATACTGCACAGTACCTGGTACCGCCCCGGATCCTCTGCTGGCCACACAGATCCGCCACAGCGCTTCCCATTTGTATTCCACAGGTAGGTCATTTGTAATCCACAGGTAATTGTAATCCAAACAGAGTAGTCCAAGTCCTTTTCCAGTCTTTGAGGCAGGCCTGCCGCAGAAGATGATGTATTAGCGGCGGCGATCCTGCCGACTACGCCAAATGTAGGGTCGGTGGTGGGGTGCCGAGCTGGGGGGGGGTGGTCCTACTTTTGTACCGCGCAGAGATGATAACAGAGACTCGATGAGGCAGATTCTGGGTGCAACAGGTCCAAGTTTATTTCATTACTTGCCGTCCGCCTGACGGCCTCCGCAGCACACCGCACGTTTCTTCACTTATCGGCCCTCCGTTTCCAGAGCCGTTTACACACCGTACTTATACAATAGGGACGTACATATGCATACTGTCCCTCCTTCACTTGTTCGACGCTCCTGACAGGTCCGCCACTGTGGCCGCCCTAGGCCCAATAACCAACAGCGCTTTCACTGGTCAGTCGTCGTGTCAAATACGATATATGGCACTCACTGCCTCGTCTCTTCTGCGGTATCTTTCTGTCAGGACCACCCCCTGACGTTTCCTCTCCTCAGTCCCCTTGGTCGGATTCTCCTCAGGGCACACAGACTGGCGAAGTCCTCCTGTCACCTGGGCTCCCCCTGGGGACTGGAACTTTCTGGAACCCTCCCTCAGAATTTATAACTTCCCCGGTTCCTTGAAACTGTCACTAACTGTCACCACGCCCCCCATGACCAACGGTTTCTAAAGCCCTAAGCTGCTGTAAAGTCCTTTGCTCACACTCCACCCTGCCATCTAATGGTCATCCCAAGGTACTGCACGTCCACTACACTTTTCTAGTTGTTTCCCCACTGTAATCACTGACTCCTACCTACACTGTGCAAACCTATCTTTCTTCACTCTGACTAGTCCGTCCGTCCGTCAGGTCACCTTCCCTACATACATCTGCTCTAGAGCACTGGATGACGGCACTACTGACGGTTGGCATTGTCCGGTGCTGTACTTGTGTTGGAGTCACTATGTAGCTGTCATTAACATCTGTACGGAAGAGGCCAGAATGTCACAAAGTGTTTGGGACGCCACCATGTATGAGGCTGATAATTACCGTAGACACTGTGTGGTAATGTGCACAGTGTGCAGCACAGAAGAGGAGGCACGGACAGCAGGAATGGCACAAGGATCTGCGCAGACTTTTGTTCATCCCTCATCTGGTTCCAGTACATTTTCTTACCTCCCACATCACAGTATGCAGCCTCACTGCCACAAAGATACAACTGCAGCTGCATCCCCCTCCTCCCTCCCAGCATGCAGTCTCCCTGCCATAAAGATACAACTGCAGCTGCATCCCCCTCCTCCCTCACAGCATGCAGCCTCACTGCCACAAAGATACAACTGCAGCTGCATCCCCCTCCTCCCTCACAGCATGCAGCCTCACTGTCACAAAGATACAACTGCAGCTGCATCCACCTCCTCCCTCCTTCCTCACAGCATGCAGAATCACTGCCACAGAGACAACTGCAGCTGCATCCCCCTCCTCCCTCACAGCCTGCAGTCTCACTGACCAAGAGAACAGCAGCAGCATTCCCCTCTTCCCCATACCTCCTTTCAGCTTGCAGGCACTGACACAAAGATACAACTGCAGCTGCATCCCCCTCCTCCCCTCCTTCCTCACAGCATGCAGAATCACTGCCACAGAGACAACTGCAGTTGCATCCACCTCCTCCCTCACAGCATACAGCCTCACTGACACAGAGAGACAGCTGCAGCTGCATCCCCCTCCTCCCCTCCTTCCTCAAAGCCTGTAGGCTCACTGACAGAGAACCGCAGCTGCATCCCCCTCCACCCTCTTCACAGCATGCAGCATCACTGACACAGATACAACTGCAGCTGCATCCCCCTCCTCCCTCACAGCATGCAGCCTCACTGCCACAAAAATACAACTGCAGCTGATCCCCCTCCTCCCTCCTTCCTCACAGCATGCAGAATCACTGCCACATAGACAACTGCAGCTGCATCCCCCACCTCCCTCACAGCCTGCAGTCTCACTGACCAAGAGAACTGCAGCAGCATTCCCCTCTTCCCCATGCCTCCATTCAGCCTGCAGGCACTGACACAAAGAGACAGCTGCAGCTGCATCCCCCTCCTCCCCCCTTCCTCACAGCACACAGCCTCACTGACACAGAGTGACAACTGCAGCTGCATCCCCCTCCTCCCTCTTCACAGCATGCATCCTCACTGACACGGAGAGAACGACAGTTGCATCTAATTCCTCCTCCCTGTATAATCATCTCCTATAATACTCTGTGCTGCTGGCAGTACAATCTCTTTATATAATTCTTTGTCTATTAACTGCTACAAGATCAGCACGCTTTTCCTAAATACTCTGTCTGCAGTATGGTAAATGGACATATGTTTTTGTGAAGATGTAATAACTTGCAGGTACTGAGGATGTCACCACGGATCAGAGACAGACCAAGAGTTAAAGGGTTTAGTAACAGGGGATAGATTCTCCATGCAGGGAGGAGCATAAGGGGTTAAATGAGTAAGAGTAAGAGTAATAATATAAACAGCAAAATAGACTAAGAAAACTACTAAACAGTTATGCAGAGTTGAGACAGTTCGACTAGCATTAATATGACTTATCAGTCCGGGGAAAGCTCGATTGCAGGGTCTCTTTCTCCCATGTTGGTGCCATCAACAGCAGCACTTGCAGTCTCTGGAACCTCAGGGGTTAAGTCTCGAAGCAGGGAGACACTGCAGAACTGAGTCTCCCCTGCTCTAAGTCTCTGTGTGGTAAGCTGACAGTCTCTCTGCAGTAACGATGCCCTGGCTTGTCACTGCGGTCCCCAGTGCTGCGCTATCGGGTCACTGTCTTTGCACCGTCAGGGGAAGGTCTCCTCTGGTCACGGAGGCTACCGAACACACGTATACACGTACAGCGCGCACTTTGTCTCTTACGTCAGTACCAGAACTCTGACAGGGAGTTTTCTCTCTTTGGGAGCGCGGTGCTGCAGCCTGCTTTCCCTCTGGCGCGCTCTCCCCTGTCTCTGGTGCGCTCTCTTCCGTGCATGGCGCGCTCTGCTTTCGCGCCCTCTGCTTGCACACCTTCTGGTCCACCTCCCTGCCCCTTGCAGTCACATGGTCCAGGGCAGAAAGTCTTCCCCCCGGTAACCCTGCAGTCTGGCTAAGTGGTTCCAGATAAGGAGCAGGGAAGGTAACCTCCTTTGGGCTCTTCTTCCTCTTCACCCCCTTACAAAGAATCTGCGCTGTGGTTTGTCCGTCCGGAGGTTTCAGATGTTTCAGTTTCATCATCGCGGGTGAGAAATTGATGAAATCTCAGCTGCATTCTGCATAGAAATCTGCAGAGCAAATTCACCGGCAGATTTGACATTTGCAGCGTTTCAATTTCGGCTTATATGCTGAATTTACTACAAAGGAGCAAAACCAAAAATGTGTCGTGGCTTTTACTGCTGGAAAAATCCCTGGAAAATTTCTGTAATGAAAGTTCTGCAGAGGAAAACTCTTAAGTGGATTTACTCTGTATGTAAAGATAAATGTATCCAGTGCGGAAAAACAAAGCGACATCTGAATGAAAAAAAAAGGAATGAGGGAAAGTTCACAAAATGTAAAATCACATCAGTAAAATCCTAGGAATCTGTTTCAGAAATTCAAGACAAAACCTGAAGTTTCTGCTGAGGATTTGTAGTTCAGACCTGGCTAATTTGTGGTGCAGATTCCGCATGGATTCTCTGCCAATCTTTGGGACCTGATCATGCAGCGTTTTTTTTTTGTTTTTTTTTTGTTTGGATGGTGAAGCTGATTCCGCTTAAAATTCCTCCTAGAAAATCGCTTTTGATACCAAATAAACTTCTTATTCATTTCAATGGGGAAAGGTTGTAGTTTCACGACAGCTGGAGGAGCGCGCGCTGCGGAGCTGTGATCTGAGATGTTGTGATCTGAGATGTTGCTCTGCCACCGGGTGCCAGGTGGTGACATCACAGAGACATCGGCGCCGATCATCCACACTTGACATCTGTGCTTATTTTTACTGCACTAAATCTGTTCTCACCTCGGTTATCCAAAGTTTCCCCCCCTGACGGCGGCTCGCCGTTAATTTCATCACCAACAACAAGCGAGCGGAACATTTATAGACATTTTACACCTCTCCGTAAACAGCGTATAATTGGCGCTAGTGATAAATGTGGTGGGTGGCAGCAGCTGTCTCCCCGGTGTGATCCTAATAATTATCACAGGATCTGCAATATTATATCACAGCAACAGAAACACGAGGAAGTCAGAGCCAGAGCCACCTACGGAGAGCGGGAGGGTGCTCCTAGTGGTAGAAGACTGTAAAACTAGGAGAGAAGCTTCCAGAAGAGATGCAGAGTATGGGCCAGCTCCTCGGGGGTGGAGTCATATTGATAAGGGCAGCCCCCAACAAGGTCAGACTGACCACCTCAGCTCTAGAGGATGGTCCACCGGACCCCAGCTCTGTCACCATGATGTACCCTCTTCACTATATATACTGTATATATTCTGCCCAGTACAGCTGCCATGGTATTTTCGCTTCCATTATATCCATGCCACAAACAACTTTTCTGCAGATTTATTTTTTTTTTTAAATATCTCAATTTTTGCTACTTTTTCTTGCCATGTTTTGTTTGATGTTCTTATAAAAACACAAACAATAAAAATGCTATTCAGAGCATTAAAATGATTTTCAAGTTTATGCAAATAAAACCTAAATAATTGCTGTCATTTGAAGAAAGTGCACAAATCAATAGTGCAAGCGAATGTAAGAAACTTTGCAATCTCTTATCAGAGAAATCTGCCTATTTCTCCACTTATGAGCCATGTTTTCTCTCCCCTCACTCCAGAACTCCTCATTCTCTCAACAAAACAAAATGGACTGCCAGCTCACTGAGGGATCAGATTACTCCTTCCATATTGAAGTCTATAAACATGGTATGGGGTATGAGGAAGGGGCAGAAGTTGGAGAGCAGATTATTAGTGCTACTTGTAGTAAATGTCAGTTTCACCCTGGAGTTGGACTTGCAGCTACTCTGCTCAGTACTGCTGTATAAGGTCCTCCTGTCATGATCAGATTTGGATCTGTGGCAGATTTGGCTTTTCATATTAATTTTTTTTTTCCTTTCAGGCCATCGGGGATTAATGTCAGTCCCCCCCCCCCAGTCTGCTGGTGTAATTGCATTGCTGCTGGGTTTGCTGATGTCTTTGTTGACCACTCTCACCATCCTTGAAAAGGTCACCTGATGCATCAGCTGACTGTTGGTGATACAGGTCATTTATGGAGACCGACCAAGCAGGAGCAACTCTCTGGTGTTGGTGCTATCTTTGGTGTGGAGTTTGCAGCGGTGCTTAAGCTAAGTGCTGTACTTTTGTTACGTCGTTGTCATGGTGAGGCCATGGTTAATGTCCTGTTCTCACAGGGTTAACTTTTGCCGGCCTCTCTTTGGATCTGGGAGCTGTATTTATACTCACTCCAGACTAGGATTTCCTGTCAGCTATATTGTTATTCTGGCTGTGTCTGACCCCCCTGGTGTGCGTGTATACTGCATTGCTTGTTTGACTCCCGTGTATGACCCGGTTTGTCCCCTCACTCTGTACTCCGTCTCTCGTTTTGGTACTATTGTCTTCTCCGGTTCTGACCTCTTGGCTTGGCTATTGTTACTCCGTTACAGTTTGCCCCTATTGTACCGTCCATTGCCCGTTCTGGTTTTCTGATCTACTGCTACGTCCTGACTATTCGCTCTGTCTAACCCTTTGGTACTGTCCTTGCTATCTCGTGCTTTGACCCGGCTTGATCTGGTTTACATCCCTGTCTATGCCCCTTGGTAACTTGTCGCGTAGTTACCTTTCTAGAAGTTTCCCTGCAGCTCCTAGCTCTGTGGAGCTTAGGCCACGCCCCCAGCAGTCACGTGCTTCAGGTCCTGATAGTCTGAAGCACGCATCATTACCACTATTGCCCCGCTCCACAGGTATCTTTGAGCACTGTTTTTGTACTCAGGACACGCGCACTGGCTCATGACATTATAGCTGACCATTTCAGGTTTTTTTTCCTCTGAAGGAAAAAAAAGAAGTGTGTTATCCTCATGGATCCCATACAAGCTTTGGGTAATCAGGTCAAGCACCTGACCCAAATGTTTCACAAACTTAATGTGGAACAGCGCACAATGGCCCATACCCAGCAACAGTTGGTGGTTACTGTGCAGGGGGCTGTCACTGCAGGGGCTCCTAGTGCTGGGGATAGAGATGTGTCATTGGCATCCCCCGAATCTCCGGTCAAATTGCCTGACCTTTTCTCAGGGGTTAAAAGGGAGTTCAGGTCATTCAGAGAAGGATGCAAGCTTTTTTTCTCTGAGGCCCCACTCCTCCGAGGATGAGTTCCAGAGGGTGGGGGTCATCATTTCCCTACTTCGGGGGGCTCCACAGGCATGGGCTTTCTCTCTTCCTCTACTCCTGAACGTATGTATGTGAATTTGTTCTTTGAGGCTCTGGGGCACATTTATGATGAGCCTGATAGAGTGTGTCTGGCAGAGGATATGGTGATGAGCGTGACACAGGGGAAGCACTCTGCTGAATGGTTCTGCTCAGAGTTTAGACGTTGGACTGCTGAAGTATCCTGGAATGACGACGCCCTGAGGAGGTTGTTCCGCAGGGGCCTGTCTGACCGTCTGCAGGACGCTCTGGCATTACATCCTTCCCCTGATACCCTGGAGGATGCCACGATGCAGGCGGTCCGTATGGACTGGAGACTCCGTGCTAGAGGAATGATGCAACAACAGTTTCCCTTGTACCCCAAATTGTGTGACACTGCACCTGTATCTGAGCCCATGGAGGTTGGGTCAGTCTCGGTTAAGGAGAAAGAGAGACGGAACCGTAGAGACAATCTACTATGCTTTTACTGTGTAGCCTCTGGACATTGGAAAAGGAATTGCCCCTCCTGCCCTTCTTCAGAGAAACCATTAGAGAAACGACTGAGTCTGGGCAACAATCGAGGAAGTTGTCCAGACTCCCAGGTACATTTTTTCTCACGTACAAAGATGGTGCTCCAGGTTGAATTGGAACTTGCTGGCTGTCCTGTTATGACCACCGCCTTTGTTGACTGTGGTTCCTCCATTAATCTGATTGATGCCCAAGTTGTGACTCTTAATAAGATAGGGACAGTCAGGTTAAAAGACTCTGTTAAAATTGTGGCTTTGGATTCATCCCCTCTTACCCGGGATGGAATTTGCTTTATGTCTGAAGTTTTTTCTATGAAAATGGGTTCCACTCATGTGGAAAAGTTGTTTCATTATGAATAATCTGCCTGCAGGACTGGTATTGGGGATGCCCTGGTTGCAATGCCACAATCCTCTCATTGTTTGGGTGAAGGGGGAGATCATCCGATGGGGATGTAATGATAATGGTCTGTGTTGTAATCCGGTTCCTTTTGTCAATCCGATAAGATCTGTATCTGTGTCGTCTGTCAGTCTGGAGGGTATTCCGGAGTACCTAAGAGACTTTGAAGACATGTTTTCCGAAAGCGAGGCTGAGGCGCTCCCACCACATAGACCATTTGATTGTGCTATCGATTTAGTACCTGGAGCCAAATTACCCAAGGCTCGTTTGTTTAATTTGTCCGGGCCTGAGCGCCAAGCTATGAAAGAGTACATCAAAAAGAGCCTTCGCAAGGGGCATATTCGGCCCTCCGTCTCACCCGTGGCAGCAGGGTTTTTCTTTGTAAAGAAAAAAGATGGTGGGTTGCGACCGTGCCTCCACTTTTGGGAACTGAACAAAATTATTGTTAAGAACACGTACCCTCTCCTGTTGATTCCTGATCTATGCAACCAACTCACAGGGGCCAAATGGTTTTCTAAGCTCAATCTACGAGGGGCTTTTAACCTTATAAGGATCCAGGAGGGGGAAGAATGGAAAACAGCATTCCTGACAACTGAGGGGCTGTTTGAAAACCTGGTTATGCCCTTCGGCCTCACTAACGCTCCTGCTGTTTTTCAGAACTTTATTAATGTTGTTTTTTCTGACTTGATTGGGCGTTATGTAGTCATCTACTTGGATGACATCTTGATATACTCTGAGGACAGTCAGTCACACTTACACCATTTACGTACGGTTCTTATGAGACTCCGGGAGAACCATTTGTATGCTAAGCTGGAGAAGTGATCATTTTTTATGCAAGAACTGTCTTTTCTGGGTGTAATTGTATCCGGGGAGGGATTCCGCATGGATCCAGGGAAGGTTCAGGCCATTACCGATTGGGTGCAGCCTCATGACCTGAAGGGGTTGCAGCAATTTCTGGGCTTCGCTAATTATTATAGGAAGTTCATTAAAGGGTTCTCGCAGGTGGTGAAACCCTTGACGGACCTCACTCTAAAAGGGCAGATGTAAAAAATTGGTCCGTGGCTGCAAAAAATTCCTTCCTTCCATTAAAGAAGGGTTTTACCAAAGCCCCTATGTTGGTACAATCCAATTCGTCAAGACCTTTTATCGTCGAGGTCGACGCTTCGGAGGTGGGGGTGGGGGCAGTATTGTCAAAGGGCCCCTCTACCCTGACTAACCTCAAACCCTGTGCCTTTTTCTCTAAGAAGTTCTCTTCGGCCAAGAGAAACTGTGATGTCGGTAACAGAGAATTGTTAGCGGTTAAAATGGCCTTTGAAGAATGGAGGCATTTTTTGGAAGGGGCCGCTCATCCCATTACGGTCATCACTGATCATAAAAACCTGGCTTATATCGAGTCTGCTAAGAGATTGACCCCCAGACAGGCTCGGTGTGCACTTTTTTTTTCTCAATTTCATTTTACCATCACGTTCCGACCAGGGTCTATAAATGTAAAGGCTGATGCCTTATCCCGAAGTTTTGATTCTGTGTCCCCTCCAGAACCTCTTTCCTCCATTCTTCAACCGGGAGTGGTTGTAGCCGAAATCTCCTCTGAGTTACAGAGAGAGATTCTAGAAGCACAAGTTCCCAGGAATAAACCCCCAGGTAAATTGTTTGTACCCGAACAATTCCGTCTCACACTCCTTCAAGAATTTCATGATTCTGTGTTAAGTGCACACCCTGGTATTGCAGCTACCCGGGGGGCAGTAGCTAGGGGTTTTTGGTGGCCCTCTATGGGTACTGATATAAAAAGGTTTGTAAATACTTGTGGGGTGTGCGCGCGCTCTAAAAGCTCTCAGGTCCGGCCGGCCAGGGATTGGGGCCTTTGCCAATTCTGGATAAACCATGGACACACCTGTCCATGGACTTTATCACTAATCTTCCATCTTCCAAGGGCAACTCAGTGGTATGGGTAGTGGTTGATAGATTTTCTAAGCAAGCCCACTTTGTGCTGTTACCTGCGTTACCATCTGCTGAAACCTTGGCCCGCTTGTTTATATAGCACATTGTTCAATTGTATGGAGTGCCCATGAACGTGGTGTCGGACAGGGGTGTGCAATTTGTGGCCAGGTTTTGGAGAGCGTTTTGTATGAAGTTGGGGGTCACGTTGTCATTCTCCTCTGCCTATCACCCGGAATCCAATGGACAGACTGAACACACCAACCAGTCGTTGGAGCAGATTCTGAGATGCCTGGCCTCCTCCAGACAGGAAGACTGGTGTGAGGTATTGCCCAAGGCAGAATTTGCATTCAACTGTCGTATTAATCAGTCTACCGGAAAGTCTCCCTTTCAGGTCAATTATGGGTTTGTTCCGCAGTTTGGGGAATTTTCCTGTATGGATTTGGATTTCCCTGGTGCCGAGGGGATGGTACAACAGTTAAAAACCCTCTGGAGGGAGGTGCAGGAGAACATCTCCAAAGCCCAGAGGAAGTACAAACATTTTGCGGACAGGAGGAGGGTGTTGGGTCCTGCGTTAACAGTGGGGGAAAAAGTGGTTGTCTACCCGTAACATCAAACTTAAAATATCCTCTATGAAGTTGGGCCCAAAATTTATTGGCCCATACAAGATTGTAGAGGTGATCAACCCGGTGGCATACAGATTACAGTTGCCCACCTCCTTCAAAATATCTAACGTCTTCCACAGGTCCCTATTAAAACCTGTGGAACAGTTAGAGAAGATCCCTCATCTGTGGCTCCACCAGTGTTGGTAGAGGGTCAACTGGAGTACGAGGTAGGGCGCATCGCTGGTTCACGGTGAGTGCGCCGGAGTCTTCAGTACCTTATCCATTGGAAGGGATATTCCGTTGAGGATCGGTCATGGGTTCCGGCCAGTTCGGTGCACGCTGATCGACTGGTGCGGGCTTTTCATGCCAGGTATCCTGAGAAACCAGGGAGTCCAGTGGCCCCCCATTAAGAGGGGGTACTGTCTTGTTTAGGACATGGTTAATGTCCTGTTCTCACAGGGTTAACTTTTGCCGGCCTCTCTTTGGATCTGGGAGCTGTATTTATACTCACTCCAGACTAGGATTCTGTCAGCTATACTGTTATTCTGGCTGTGTCTGACCCCCCCCTGGTGTGTGTGTATATTGCATTGCTTGTTTGATTCCCGTGTATGACCCGGTCTGTTCCCTCACTCTGTAATCCGTCTCTCATTTTGGTACTATTGTCTTCTCCGGTTCTGACCTCCTGGCTTGGCTATTGTTACTCCGTTACAGTTTGTCCCTATTGTACCGTCCATTGCCTGTTCTGGTTTTCTGATCTATTGCTACATCCTGACTATTCGCTCTGTCTAACCCTTTGGTACTGTCCTTTTATCTCGTGCTTTGACCCGGCTTGATCTGGTTTCTGTCTCTGTCTATGCCCCTTGGAAACATTGTCCTGTAGTTACCTTTCTGGGAGTTTCCCTGCAGCTCCTAGCTCTGTGGAGCTTAAGTCACGCCCCCAGCAGTCATGTGCTTCAGGTCCTGATAGTCTGAAGTATGCATCTTCACCGCTGCTGCACTGCTCCACAGGTATCTTTGAGCACTGTTTTTGTACTCAGGACACGCGCATTGGCTCAGTGAGCAAGTGCATCGCCGTGTTCATGACAGTTGTATTTTCTGTGTCTGTTCCACTCCCCTTGTGTTTCTTCGCAGTAGTGGCTAGGCTAGAGTCCTAAGCCGGCCAGTGCACTAGCAAGGGCAGTTTGAGATGACAGTTTAGGGATGAGGTATCCTGACTTCGGCAGGGGTAAGGACCTGCATAGGGTGATAGGTGTGAGCAGGAACAGGCTCAGGTTGGAGCTCAGGAGGTGACCGTCCCTGGTTCACTATTGTCAGGGCCTTCCTCTTCCCTATTCCATCAGCGTTGAGTTGCTGTAGTTTTTTAGTTACCAACCAATCGTTGAGTTTTGTCACACTGGGCCAGCCACTCCGTGACACCTCCATGTTGCTGCTGTTTTCCTGCAGTGTTCTGCCTCATCGTAGTGCTGGATATACAGCTACATAGGTCAGTAATGCTGCATATTGTTGTTCATGCTGCTGCTGCTTCCTTTTCAATGTTCTGTCGCATCCTAGTCCTGGACTCACAGCTACACAGCTCAGTACTGCAGTATAATGTCCTACATGCTGTTGATGTTTCTGAGCATGCGCTACCTAGAGACGGTAAGGCAGGAATCCCTCATATGTGTGTGTGTGTACAGTGTATGGGAGACATCATAGCAGCTTGTCTCCATACACTAGCTCAGAGACGACCGTAAATTAAAGATGGAGCCTTCACAGGGGAAAACTGGTGGAATATGCATCATATAAGTCATATAATGGCAGAAATAGTGCCAGATCTCCGCTCACAATGGAGACGAGGCCTCACGTCCTCCGCTGCTTCCTACAGAGATGTGTGAAAGTTGTGAAACTTTACAGAGCGCACACTCGCCACGGTTCTCAATCCACACCTAATATTTCCAGTGCAGATAATTGGATCCTTACAGGAGAATTTTCTCATTCTGATACAAGACTATAAAGGTTATTTGCATAACTCGTATTTAAGAAGGTTTTGCCGGCGGCGGATAGAATTCAGCGCATTTCTGACTAATTGGTGGCAGCGGCATTAGGTGGGAAAAATAAATGAGTGGTGTAAAAGAGACGTCTTCGCTCTGATTATTATTCATTACATTTAATTGCAGTAAGTGGCGATCTTTAATTGTGGCACGCAGCGAGGAAGCCAGAAATGTCCGCGGTTAAGGAAGCGATCGGCCGCTCGTATTGACAGCAGAGACTAAGATGTGGATGAATTAGTGTTTATTGAGTGAAATATATTCTTTGCTGAGAATAATCATAGAGGCAGGAAAACAACAGCAAAAAGCGCAATTCTATCAATAAGGGAAAGCGGCCCCCGTCCTGCAAAAAGGGCAACTCCATCAATAAGGGGAAGCGGCCCCCTTCCTGCAAAAAGCACAATTCTGTCAATAAGGGAAAGCGGCCCCCGTCCAGCAAAAAGGGCAATTCTATCAATAAGGGGAAACGGCCCCCTTCTTGCAAAAAGGGCAATTCTGTCAATAAGGGGAAGCGGCCCCCTTCCTGCAAAAAACACAATTCTGTCAATAAGGGAAAGCGGCCCCCGTACTGCAAAAAGGGCAATTCTATCAATAAGGGGAAACGGCCCCCTTCCTGCAAAAAGGGCAATTCTGTCAATAAGGGAAAGCGGCCCCCGTCCTGCAAAAAGGGCAATTCTATCAATAAAGGGAAGCGGCCCCCTCCCTGCAAAAAGCGCAATTCTAACGATAAGGGGAAGCAGCCCCTGTCCTGCAAAAAGGGCAATTCTGTCAATAAGGGAAAGCGGCCCATGTCCTACAAAAAGGGCAATTCTATCAATAAGGGGAAACGGCCCCCTTCCTGCAAAAAGGGCAATTCTATCAATAAGGGGAAGCGGCTACCTTCCTGCAAAAAGGGCAATTCTATCAATAAGGGGAAGCGGCCCCCATCCTGCAAAAAGCGCAATTCTAACAATAAGGGGAAGCGGCCCCCGTCCTGCCAAAAGGGCAATTCTGTCAATAAGGGAAAGTGGCCCCTGTCCTGCAAAAAGGGCAATTCTATCAATAAGGGGAAACGGCCCCCTTCCTGCAAAAAGGGCAATTCTATCAATAAGGGGAAGCGGCCCCATCCTGCAAAAAGCGCAATTCTAACAATAAGGGGAAGCGGCCCCCATCCTGCAAAAAGGGCAATTCTGTCAATAAGGGGAAGCGGCCCCCATCCTGCAAAAAGGGCAATTCTATCAATAAGGGAAAGCGGCCCCCATCCTGAAAAAAGCACAATTCTGTCAATAAGGGAAAGCGGGCCCCGTTCTGCAAAAAGGGCAATTCCATCAATAAGGGGAAGCGGCCCCCATCCTGCAAAAAGGGCAATTCTATCAATAAGGGGAAGCGGCCCCCATCCTGCAAAAAGGGCAATTCTATCAATAAGCGGAAGCGGCCCCCATCCTGCAGAAAGGGCAATTCTATCAATAAGGGGAAGCGGCCCCCATCCTGAGAAAAGAACAATTCTGTCAATAAGGGGAAGCTGCCCCCGTCCTGCAAAAAGGGCAATTCTATCTATAAGGGGGATTGGCGCCCGTCCTGCGAAAAGGGCAATTCTGTCAATAAGGGGAAGCTGCCCCCGTCCTGCAAAAAGCACAATTCTGTCAATAAGGGGAAGCGGCGCCGTCCTGCAAAAAGCGCAATTCTATCAATAAGGGGAAGCGGCCCCCATCCTGCAAAAAGCACAATTCTGTCAATAAAGGGAAGCGGCGCCGTCCTGCAAAAAGCGCAATTCTATCAATAAGGGGAAGCGGCCCCCATCCTGCGAAAAGGGCAATTCTGTCAATAAGGGGAAGCGGCCCCCGTCCTGCAAAAAGCACAATTCTGTCAATAAGGGGAAGCGGCGCCATCCTGCAAAAAGCGCAATTCTATCAATAAGGGGAAGCGGCTCCCGTCCTGCAAAAAGCACAATTCTGTCAATAAAGGGAAGCGGCGCCATCCTGCAAAAAGCGCAATTCTATCAATAAGGGGAAGCGGCCCCCGTCCTGCGAAAAGCGCAATTCTAACAATAAGGGGAAGCGGCTCCCGTCCTGCAAGAAGGGCAATTCTGTCAATAAGGGGAAGCTGCCCCCGTCCTGCAAAAAGGGCAATTCTATCAATAAGGGGAATTGGCCCCCGTCCTGCAAAAAGCGCAATTCTGTCAATAAGGGGATGCGGCCCCCGTCCTGCAAAAAGCGCAATTCTAACAATAAGGGGAAGCTGCCCCCGTCCTGCAAAAAGGGCAATTCTAACAATAAGGGGAAGCGGCCCCCGTCCTGCAAAAAGGGCAATTCTCTCAATAAGGGGAAGCGGCTCCCGTCCTGCAAAAAGCACAATTCTGTCAATAAAGGGAAGCGGCGCCATCCTGCAAAAAGCGCAATTCTATCAATAAGGGGAAGCGGCCCCCGTCCTGCGAAAAGCACAATTCTAACAATAAGGGGAAGCGGCTCCCATCCTGCAAGAAGGGCAATTCTGTCAATAAGGGGAAGCTGCCCCCGTCCTGCAAAAAGGGCAATTCTATCAATAAGGGGAATTGGCCCCCGTCCTGCAAAAAGCGAAATTCTAACAATAAGGGGAAGCGGCCCCCGTCCTGCGAAAAGGGCAATTCTGTCAATAAGGGGAAGCGGCCCCAGTCCTGCAAAAAGGGCAATTCTGTCAATAAGGGGAAGCTGCCCCCGTCCTGCAAAAAGGGCAATTCTATCAATAAGGGGAATTGGCCCCCGTCCTGCAAAAAGCGCAATTCTGTCAATAAGGGGATGCGGCCCCCGTCCTGCAAAAAGCGCAATTCTAACAATAAGGGGAAGCTGCCCCCGTCCTGCAAAAAGGGCAATTCTAACAATAAGGTGAAGCGGCCCCCGTCCTGCAAAAAGGGCAATTCTCTCAATAAGGGGAAGCTGCCCCGTCCTGCAAAAAGCGCAATTCTATCAATAAGGGGAAGCGGCCCCCGTCCTGCAAAAAGCGAAATTCTAACAATAAGGGGAAGCGGCCCCCGTCCTGCGAAAAGGGCAATTCTGCCAATAAGGGGATGCGGCCCCCGTCCTGCAAACGCGAAAAGAACAATTCTGTCAATAAGGGGAAGCGGCCCCCATCCTGCGAAAAGCGCAATTCTAATAATAAGGGGAAGCTGCCCCCGTCCTGCGAAAAGGGCAATTCCATCAATAAGGGGAAGCGGCCCCCGTCCTGCGAAAAGAACAATTCTGTCAATAAGGGGATGCGGCCCCCATCCTGCGAAAAGAACAATTCTGTCAATAAGGGGATGCGGCCCCCGTCCTGCGAAAAGAACAATTCTGTCAATAAGGGGAAGCGGCCCCCGTCCTGCAAAAAGGGCAATTCTAACAATAAGGGGAAGTGGCCCCCGTCCTGCAAAAAGGGCAATTCTGTCAATAAGGGGAAGCTGCCCCCGTCCTGCGAAAAGGGCAATTCTATCAATAAGGGGAATTGGCCCCCGTCCTGCAAAAAGCAAAATTCTAACAATAAGGGGAAGCGGCCCCCGTCCTGCGAAAAGGGCAATTCTGTCAATAAGGGGATGCGGCCCCCGTCCTGCGAACGCGAAAAGAACAATTCTGTCAATAAGGGGAAGCTGCCCCCGTCCTGCAAAAAGGGCAATTCTAACAATAAGGGGAAGCGGCCCCCGTCCTGCGAAAAGGGCAATTCCATCAATAAGGGGAAGTGGCCCCCGTCCTGTGAAAAGGGCAATTCTATCAATAAGGGGAAGCGGCCCCCATCCTGGTGGAATCTCTTAGCGCCCATAAGTCACAGCCTTATGGTCGTCTGTCTTTAGAGATTAGCACCATCACTGAAGTTGTGTAGAGTTATGAAGCCGCCTCAGATAAACAAAAACAGGCTGCAATGCTGCACTAACCCCATAGGAGGCGCTAGCCATTTAACTGCATTTTTCCCATAGCACCACCAGCGCTTGCATTCACATGCATCATGGGTAAATATGATTTGGGGATATTTATTAGGGGTGAGTTGCCCCGTTGATCTCATGACAAGGGTCCTCCATCCATTCTAGAGATCCGCAGTCCAGGGGAAGGTTAGGCTCAGAGCCGGGCTTGTCGCTCTATCGCTTACCCACCGGAATTCATAGCTAACATCATATACGACGTTAGTAAAGTGAATCATTGTCTTTTCCCCTAATTAATTTTCTTCTTATTAATCTAAGAAGTTTTGCCCAATCTTTTACTGCAAAGTTGTTGCATTCTCTGCATGAAATGACACAACTGGGGGCGCTGTTGCACTGCTTCTAATGGAAATATCTTCAAACCACCCTGTGGTGAAAAGTGGTACTGCAAGTGAGAGGAGACACTAATAATAATAATTTAATAATATTTTTTATTTCTATAGCGCCCACATATTCCGCAGCAGTTAAACTAAATGATTGCTACATTTGATAACTTTCTGTACTTACATATTATACGGTATATTGCGTCATATTATTCACAGCGCCACACAGTTTTAGTGTCTATGCCTGGCACTGCAGCTGAGTTCAATTTAAAGGGGCTATCCCGACATTTATGGAATAAATATCGATATGAACTACATCTGGTTTGAAACCAGGCCCCCGATACACGCTCTTGTGGAGTGGAGAGGTAGCTGCACATTTGGGGTGCTCTCCTTTCATTTATATGGAAGGGATGACAATTGCTGAGCGCGCACGTGTGATCACCTCTCCACTCTAAGAGAACATGTGTCCACCTCCTAATATTATAAGAGCACATGTCATGAGAAAGCAGCCCCCCGTCATCCTTTCTAGGTGGGACCCCCATCTATCCTTGTGCTATAAATGTCTGATTGAAGAAACCCAGGGGAACAGAATTGAGCTGCAGTACCGGGTAGTGCCACTATGAGGTGCATGGTGCTGATCAGTGGGGTGTCAGGAATCAGGCCCCTGACTAATCTGATGTAGACCACTGATATCAGAGTCCTGGAACCCCACTTTAAAGTCTATTTAATCTTATAGAGGATTTATTAACCCTTCAGGTGTACAAAAAATATTTCTATTTTTTTTGTGTGTCAGAACTGAAGTCGTAAATTGAAAAAGTGCGAGTGGTGACAAATTATGTGTATAATAAGACGGAGGAGGTGAGGATGAATAATTGATGCCCCCCGCTAAAGCAACTTTGAATAATGAATTAAAAGAAAAGCCGCCGTTTCAATGGAGAAGCGAACGCTTTGAAAAGCAAACACATTAAATGGGTTTTTCATCACACGTAAGCGACGCGAGGGGGAATCACACAGATGAAAGGGGAAGGGGCCGAGGGTGACGACCGGGGGGCCACTTTCCTGCTTTATTTCAGAGAAGTATTGTCGTCCTCTACAAGACGGAGCACGGATCCGGAGACGCAACTTCTCGCCTTCACTTCTCACACAATGCTCCTGTTATACCGAGAAAGGAACTAACGTGGGACTGGTGGAAAGGGACCGTGGAGACGGATGTGGTCACGCATGTCTGGGGATGAAAGGAGAAGTGGCCGCTTTCTAGGCAGAGAAGAATAAAGACAAGATGGCAGGAGGGCAGAATAAGATCAATGCCATTTTCATTTTTATTATTTCTTTAAAAAAATCTTAAGATTTGAGAGTCGTCAGTGGTTGATACCTTTAATGACCAAATGAAAAGATGGTAGCCCATTGCAGCTTTCGCGACTCCTCCGGTGTCTTCAACAGGCTAGAGTAACACAAAATCTCCAGAAGTGGCTTCAGCTCCATAAAGATTATTTCTTTATTATTTTGTACATCCACTTTGGCTTTCACCACTGCCTGAATCCTTCTCAGCTGCTCTCGATCAGATTCACATCTCGACTGAAATCTGACCCCAGGTCTCTTCTCCACGTTCCCAATGTTGGTGCACACTGGTCAAGTGGTGGATTGGATTGACATCTGGAGACTGTGGTGACAATGCAGCACCTCTACTTCATTGTTATTGACCCATTTCTTCTCCAATCTCACCGTATGCTTCAGGTCATTGTCCTGATAGAACACGATGTCGTCCTTCTCATACCCATAGTACTCAAGTGTATGAAGTAATTCGTCTTGTAGGAGACTCACATACAGCTCAGCTATGAGACCACCATCGATCCTGGTCAAGTATCCAATGCATTTGGCTGTGAAACAACCTCCTATCATGAGGCTTCCTCCACCGAACTTGACATTTCCTTCTGTGTCTCGATACGTTAGCCCCTTTTCCCCTTGTTTCTTCCAGACCCATTTGCACCCATCAGAACCATTTATTGACTTTCATCTCATCGCTCCAAATCATCATTTCCAATCTTCCACTTGTCAAATTTTTTTGAGCCGACGCTTCTTATGACGATATTGAAGTCGAGGCTTCTTCACCTTTTTGGGCCACCATTGCAGACTTGTGTAACACACGTCGCACGGTGCTGGAATTGTGAGGAACAGCCACCGCTGCCACTAATATGTGAGGAACAGCCCACCGCTGCCACCAATATGTGATAAACGCAAGCAGGAGGCATGCCGCTGCCACCAAATTGTGACAAACGGGGCGGCCGGTGCCACAAAAACGTCACGATCCCACCACCGACACGGGTTTGTCAGCGGATCGAGGGACGCGACGCACTGCCGGAACATGGCTATCATAGGCACAGTGGGGGCTTATCTTAGTTATCCCACCACCGGCACCACGTGACAAAATACAGCAAGCTAATCTTGCTCTAACAATTTACCGCAGGGGGGTATTTTGGATGCCCCACCACTGCTAACAACCTTCCAAGAACTGCGGCGATTTATATATATCCCACTTTCTCAGTTCCACTTTGGAACTCGCAGCTCTCCGGCGCCCCCTTATCCTCAGGTCAGACAGGGAACTGCACCTAGGATAATTAGTCGCCGGATGGGCTGCTTGTTGTGCACAGGCCACTAGACTACTGCAGTAAGGGAATTATCGATGCTGTGGCCGCAGCCCCTCATTCAGCATGTAAGACCCATCCGTACTGCCAGCTAGCCTAGCCAGCCGTGCACACCACGCTGCCACCAGCCACGCTTTATTTAATCAAAGAGTTGATTAAGAGGGTCCGCGGTAAACCCTAAATTCATAGCGATTATCTAAAAAAGGCACATAGTTCGTTTCTTAGAGCATGGAGGCAAACTAATAGATTTTTATCATTTATTCCCAAAAGGGCAGTGATTATACAGATAAAAGTTGCTATAAAGTTGAGACAGATATGTACAATACAAATGTAACATAAAGGGGATTAAAAAGACAGAAAGTAACACTTACAGTTGCTCATGATTCTTTAGGCAAACCATGTGAGGCAAGAAGGCGTAGCTACACGTCTCCACTCATCTGGGGTTCTTGTCAGCATCAAGACTCCAGCTACAACTGACTTGAATTTGGTAGGGAATATCTATAGTCTAGGGTCTGTGACCTCACGAAATGGGCGGTCTGGAGCGGTCCAACCTCCTTCTCTCCAAGTTAGGATTTGGCTACAAAACTTAGAATAACTATATCTAAACGAGAAAATCCCGTACCAACACACATAGGGCATCATTGTTTGTGATTTACCGAATAGAATCCGAAGACACCAAGCATGCCATACTTAGGACACTCCATTTGGGAGCAATCCATATCTCAGTTTCTGGAAGGATTAGGATTATGAAAATTAGAGATTGGTAAGCTGCTTTCATTGACTATGCAGAGATATGGTTATTATATCTCTGAGTTGTATGGTTTTTGCAATATGACTTGTTTTAATACTTCTCATATACTGGCATCCAGCCTCGGCCAGAACAAAGAGATCTTTTCCCTTTAGCTGTGCAGGGGGGGGAGGAGAAGAAGGCTTCGAGAGGAAATGGACGGTTTCATGTTACCAGCAAGCACAGAGCTGATAAGGAGGGGGGGATGCAGCTGTGTGACAAGGCGATTTTCTGGAAAGAATTGAGGATTCTAGAAAGTTCTACCTTACAGACATTTTACATTACAGGAATGGACATCTGTGTTCTCATGATTATGAAGCAGACGAGCCGTCTCCACTGACGTGTTTGCTAACAGAACTGATAGACCTTGTGATGAGACAACCTGATGGCAGCTCTGATATTTTGCCCGGATGCCCACCTCTTGGCTCCTGAATGGATGGACGGACTTCATCTCGTATTCTTCCAGCTGTCATGGCGCTCACATGATGCAGTTTGGTAATTTTCTTGGCCGAGAGACGGCTATCGATGAGCAAGAAGATGCAGGTTCTCTTTTCTTGGAAAATCTTCATGGCTGCTCCTTGTATGGAACCAGTAACCTTTCATTTGGGAATCATCCTAATAACACACTGAGCAGTAAGGGAATGTGAGAACTGGTTGTAATTTGTAGGATTCAGGAAGAAAAAAGATTCTTCCACCACCAGGAGCAAAATGGTAGCAATGCAGCAACATGACGAGAATCTGCAGAACTAATCATATGCTAAAGAGCTGCAAGTCACATTATATATGAGATAGCAAGGAGGATTGTCTATAAAATGATGGCAGTCTCACGATCAAACCAGTAGTGGATGGTGAGATATGGAGCCCGAAAGTCAGAAGGTCAGAACATTGTTACCCTTTTGCTCATCAGTGGATTTTAACTCCTTCATGACACTAAAATGAATTCAATAAACTGGGAGTTGACGGGCCATCATTTGGTTGATTCTTGAAAACCAAATCTGAAAAAAATGTATAAATTACCAGAATCCAAGATTTTGGAGGAGGAAATTCATAATGAATTCGATTAATTACTAATCCATTCACTCATCTCTTTTCTTGATACACTGTAACACATTCTCAGCTGTGAGCAGGAACAGATCCAAGATACATTCACAGTTCTGCTGGATCATGAGGGAAATAGAGAACAAGATGAACATTTATAAAACTAGTAATAAACCCGAGGCAGAATTACTGATTCTGTTCCACATCTAGAGCATAACCCTAAAAGTAAAAATCATAACAATACTAATAATAATACTAATGATAAAAAGTTATACAATGTGGGTGTCACGGGGCAGTAGGGGGAAAACAGGAGATGTGGAACCAGGGCCCCTGAACTGCCCCTCAGGCTAAGGGGGTGCCCTGACTTTCCTTAACTTGGGGATACACTTGATGGTAGGGAGGCCCAAGTCCCTGACCTGTCCCTATCTCCTAACAACTAACTAACATGTAGTAACACCAGCAGCCACCAGGGGGGAAACCCAGCAGCCGACAAACTACAGTTGTAGTAACACCAGCGGCCACCGGGGGCAAAAACAGAGTCTAGACTCTGACACAGATCCAAAAATGGATCATGACAGTAGGTCACTAGATTACTGCACAGATCATAAAAAAACATTGTATCAGACATTAGATACATTTGAAACAATTAGAGCAATGAACAATATTGTACGTTTTGTAAAGAAATACAGAGACTTCCACCTTCGGATGGATCACAAGTAGACGATACAGAAGGTGCCGCAGATTGCAGAGAAGATATTAATATCGTCTGTTTGATACATTATAATTACACTCCTAATCCCAAGGTAATTTCACAGCTCAGCTCATAGCACTTGTACCAATCACGGATGAAAAGTAAACTTAGTTACCAGATAGAACAAGCTCTGACGCCACCTCTGTGAAGAAGGCAGAAAATAATAACCCGCTTACATTTCCTGCCATGGTAGAAGAAAACTTTTGCAGTCTCTTCGCCATAAATTCAGCGTTCACATTTTCTCCCTCCATTAAAAAATCATTTTCATATCTCTAAATCTTCCCCTTGTCCCCACTTTATTATAGAATGTGAAATCAAAAAGCAATGAAACACGGCACCTCGGCCGTCTCCTGGCAAATGTCTTCATTACTAATCTCCGGCAGCGTCATATGTTCAGTAACTTTTTTATGGCGGCTTTAAATGAGAGCTATTCCCTCCACTCAGCGTTACCGGCCTCTCCTGGATCCAGCACTGGATACGACACACTTCATTTCAGTCTCTTCTCATTTACAACAATAGTGAAACTTGTCCTCTCTGAAAGTCATACTGGCAAGTTTTTTTTTTTGTAAATCTTTCACCATAGAAAATAAAACCGTTCCTTATATTGTAATAATCTTTATGGAATAGGATTGAGTGTTGATATTGACAGATTGTACAATCACTAGAGTTCAACGGATCTGCCGATATCTGATTTCCAAGATTCGCGCTAATTCAGGAGGGAAAATTCAATTTGAGACAAGTTTAATAGATGCAAGTTGAATCGTCATTTGTTCTGATCTGAGTTTTCTCCAGACCCCAAAGCACTAAATGGGGGGATGAAAAAACAAAAAAAATCTTATACTCTACTTATCCTGCACCTGACCAGTGAGCGCCAGAGGTGTCAAAAAATGAAGACAGAGCGAAACACCAGAGTCAGAGGCAAAAGAATGAGCTAATGCAGGATCTGGAGGGGAGTTCAGTACTCACTGTGGTGAGGAGTCAGTGGAGAGTAACTTTTTCATATATTAACCTCTTCCCAGCATTAAAAATTAAAATAGTTGGTTTTGACAAATTTGAATTTTTGGCATAATTTGAAGTGAATTTGATTTGCTTCAAAACTATATGCTCATCATTAATTAATTCCCCGGGGTCCGTCTCCGATACCACACAATCAACAGAGCGAGGGAAGTGTGAACAATCCCAATACCTTTTATTATAGGCAAAATTAGAAGGCCCATAATCCACCACACTGAGGATACAATAGTCCAAAACATGAATGCAGTTCAGTAACAGGATAAAATGTCCAAGGAGATGAGAGTCTAATAATCCAGCAGACAGAGGATAAAAAGCCATACACTTCCCTTTCTCGCTGACGTGCTGTGTTCACACGATCATCACCACATAGCGTCTGACTTGAGCTACTCCCTGTCCTCCCCAGCCCCCTCCATATGTCCAGGGGTAGTCAGACAGGTTGGGGTGGTTTTCAGGCCTCCCAGACCTGACCAAGGTGCCTTGGGGATTAAGGCACTACAGGGGGTCATAAAGAAACATAATTACAGCCAGGCCGCAGACAGCAAGTGAGCCAATTCAATCATCAGCCCCCTGGAAGGCAAATGAGACTCCATACAACATGGGGAATACACGGAACAACAAAAGGCAACAAGAGAACACCATGAAAATCAGTGAAATAGAAACATACACAAAATGATACCCACATAGCATATCACACCATCACAAGGAACATTTTAGGGACTCTGGAGGATATTAGGGTAACTCAGTGAGTTGGAGAAAAACATAAGTCCACAAGAATTCACCTTTTTTATCATACAAACCTCAACTGATTCAAAGAAACATTAATTTCCCTATAATAGAGTATAGAGAAGAAAACTCCTTTCTGACCCGATGTCCTATTGACCGTTACTCAGTCCCTGGATCGCCCATCTACAAACCAGCAAAAGAACAAGAAGAAAAAATTGCCAAGAACTCACAAAAGTCCCATATTTATGTTAAATTAGAAAAAAAGTGCAGCTTTTACTTTTATCTAATTGTTTCCTGCATTTTGGAAACTTTTTTAAAACTTTGGCCCAGATTAATCAAGCCTTTTCAACAATTTTTGCCAGTTTTATAGTATAAAATTTAAGTATCATTAAAGTAAATAACAATAAATTAAAAGTTGATTTATGAATAACTAAAATGGACGTCAAGGGGTTCGATAAGAAGACCAAGATATCGATCTTTATTACCTCCTCCTTTAGTATCGCTCTCTGACTCTGTGCTGCCACCTGGTGCTGTCTGTGTAGCTACAGTCGAATGTATAAATGTGAGCTCTGTACCTTTAAGGAAATTTTTGCAAAGCCCCAAAATGTTGTATATTAACTTTAAAGCCCAAGTATGAGAGTCATAACCGTAAGATCACACAGAAGGCACGTAACATTATAGATGGCTCTGATTATCAGAACTGCTTTGAGCAGAAAATTCCCAGTAATTATCAAGGGCTTTAATTTACACATCTCATAAAGGAGCGATCTTCTAATGGCAGAAATAAATGAAACCTTTTATTTAAGAAACAATGCGAGGAGCGCAGACGACTCCATCATTATGCTCAGCCACGCTCCAGGCGCGCATTGTTTCTGTTAGTTATTATCGGCTAATTAGTGCCCATCATATCGGATACAGATGGACAAATAAAAGTGCTTTTAAGTAATGGATAGAAAGAGTGAAGCTCATAAAGAAAATTATACAGAAAACTCAGAGGATGATTGCATAGTCTCCTATACGTCATAGAAGTGTAAGAATAAAGAAGAAAAAGATGAAGGTAAAAGTAAAATAAAGGAGAAAGTGGATGGAAAATCAGGAAGCAAAATAGAAAGGAAGAAGAGGAAGACGAAGATAAAAAGGAAGAAACAGAGAAAAGAAGAAATAGTTGGAAAAGAAAATGTAGAATAAAGGGAAAGAAAATACATGATCAAAAGGTATAAAAAGAAGAGCAAGATGAAAATGATAAAAGAAAAAGAAGCAGAGGAACCAAACAAGCAGAGAAAAAAGCAAGCAGCAGAAGAAAAGATAAAGAAATTATAAGAGTAAAAATAATGCAATTGAAAGAAAAAAAAAAAGAAGAGAGAATAGAGTAAGGAAGAAGAAGAAAGAAAGAAATGAAAAACAAGAATAAAGATGAAGAAGAGGAGGAAAAAGTGGAAGTAAAAGAGAAAAAAAGAAAGAGAAAAATGAAAAACAAGGAGAAAGAAGAAGAGAAAGAAAAGAAAAAATAAAAACGAAAAAGAAAAACAAGGATGAAGAAGAGGGAAACAAAGAACAAAAAGAAAGAAGAAAAACAAGAATAAAGAAGAGGAAGAAGAGGAGGAGAAAGGAGAAAAGGAAGAAGAAAAAGAAGCCGAATGTAACATATTTACCTGTTTGGTGCCAGCTGCCTCTGCCCTCGGGCACTGATGCGCAGTTCCAGAGGGCGCTGCTGATAGGAGACATTTTGGACTTCAGTCCTGGATGTTGTGTCCGCCACCCAGAATATGTTCCTTGTCAAGTGTCCCCCTTCCTGCCAGGAGGCATGTGCACCACCCGCCATGAATATTAATACTTGAAGGCATGTTAATTAAGGTCCTGGTGGCACGTCAATCACTGTGCCGCCTGTCACATGCCAATTATTGTACTGTATATAACTTGATGTACCTATGTTAGGTTAACTCTTTGTACACTGACCCAGCGTGTTCCTCATTTTCTCCACTGTTTATCCATTAAATTCACTAATTTCTTTTCTTGCCTGACATCTTTGTCAGACATGATCCACTTCTATTACCTGACTTCACTTTTGAAAAGCAACATTTTTAATTGTCCCCCAGTCTATGATTCAGCCATCTTTTTCTGATGTCTCCTCCCTAATTTGCTTCACCAGGCCGACCGGCAGCTACTTCGTGGGTACAACCCGAGGTCCTCTGCAGCACAGGTCAGAGCCTTGTATAGCTGTGGCTTGTTCCACGACTGTTTTTAGTAGCCCATTTGAGTTAACATGTTCCCATCAAGAAAAAACTAAGGAGATGGAGGGGAAGAGGAATAAAAAGAAGTAGAGGAATAAGAATGTAAAAAGAGGAGGACAAAAAAAATTAGGAAAAACAAATCAGAAAGATAGAAGAAAAGGGAAAATAAGGAAAAGAAATTGTAGAAGAGGAAGAAGAATGGGAAAGAGGGGGAACAAGTAAAAAGGGGAGGAAGAAAAAGAAAAAGATTAGGGAAAATAAAGAAGAAAGATAAAAGAAAAGGGAAAACAAGAGAAAGAAATTTGAGGAAGAACAAAAAGCATAAGTCGGAGAAAGATGAAGAGGAAAACAAGAAAGGTAAGAAAGCAAGAGGTAGTAGAAGAAGAGAAAATGAAAGGATGCAAAAGAGGAAAAAAGAGGAGAAGGCGAAATAAGAGGAAAGAGAAACAGAAAATTAGAATGAAGAACAATAAGAAAAGACGAATGCGGAAAAAACAAAGAGAAGAATGAAAAAAAAAGAAAACGTAGAAGAAATATCTGAGTCACTTTCAACATGTCTCGTTCTGTTGAGAGAATGAAGCTGATAACGATCAGATTCATTACTCTCAGGATCAGAGCAAGAAATCTCAAGGACAAATCAAGGTCAAGAAAAGAGCTTTCGCCAGTGGTCAAGATAAAGAGACTGATCCTAGGTGCAAGATCAATAGAGAAAGCATCGGTATGTGAACGGACCCTGTACCAGCACACAATGAGTCCCTATGGAACGTAGCGGTACAGTGTGGCCCCAAGAGGAGCAGGATCATGGATCCATGATTCGCCCATGTGCATGACACCTAGTCACATGGAATTCTCTGAAGGTGAAGTTCCCCTATAATGGGAAATGTTCTGCCGGGCGGCTTTCTGATTTACAAGTGACAGCGTCGTGGTTTCATTAGGAAGGGATTGCATTATTTATAATAAGGGCTTTTAATAGCATGGAGGTATCCCACCGCACGGGGCCTGAATACATTTATTACCGGCCTATTAGAGAAGTCCTAATGTTCTCCGAGCAGCTCTTTAACACATGTGACCATAATCATCAATATTCCCTCCCTCGCCGGAGCCTCCGCTCTTACAAGTCGCATTTATACAGAATTATCGCTCGCTTTTCATAGGAAATACCTGATTAGTTCCCATTTTCTTGTCAATGATTCCTCATAAATATTCATTAGATTGTTTGAGCGTTTTATGGCCATTACAGTTTGTTTTATTGCCGCGTTCTCATTAATTATGATTATTTATTTCATAAGTGCCTGCTGCCAGCGCTGGAAGAAAAACATCACCGGGATTTAGTGCCGATAATAGTTACAGAATTAAGAATAATAAAAAAAAAATGTCATGATTTCTTGCTCAGTAATTGTAAATTATTAGAGGATGGGTGGAAATGTGCGATAATGAGCAAGAAATGAGATTATTTCCCTTTGTAATTTCCTTGTTTTAGATATTTTCAGAAATCAGAGCTAAAAATATGGAGGAACAAAGGGGCAATTGTGCAGGCGCCTCCATGACACCCCAACGTCACCATGTGGCTTTACTAGTCGGTGTCCAGAGCAGGGGTGGGCAATTCATTTTCTTGAGGGGCCACATGAGAGAATGAGACTGTTGTGGAGGCTGAACCGATGGGCCGAAATTAATTCTGCTCAATATTGATATGAACATATTGATTATAATTATTATTTTATATCACATTTGTTGTATCACTTAATATTGAGCAGAATTAAGTATGCTGACATCCAACTGACAGTATGAGCCCCACATATCCCCTCTATATACAGTATGAGCCCACACATAGCCCCTCTATATACAGTATGAGCCCACACATAGCCCCTATATATAGTATAAACCCCACATATCCCCTCTATATACAGTATGAGCCCCACATATCCCCTCTATATACAGTATGAGCCCCACATATCCCCTCTATATACAGTATGAGCCCACACATAGCCCCTATATATAGTATAAACCCCACATATCCCCTCTATATACAGTATGAGCCCCACATATCCCCTCTATATACAGTATGAGCCCACACATATCCCCTCTATATACAGTATGAGCCCACACATAGCCCCTATATATAGTATAAACCCCACATATCCCCTCTATATACAGTATGAGCCCACACATAGCCCCTATATATAGTATAAACCCCACATATCCCCTCTATATACAGTATGAGCCCCACATATCCCCTCTATATACAGTATGAGCCCCACATATCCCCTCTATATACAGTATGAGCCCACACATATCCCCTATATATAGTATAAACCCCACATATTCCCTCTATATACAGTATCAGCCCCACATATCCCCTCTATATACAGTATGAGCCCCACATATCCCCTCTATATACAGTATGAGCCCACACATATCCCCTATATATAGTATAAACCCCCACATATCCCCTCTATATACAGTATGAGCCCACACATATCCCCTATATATAGTATAAACCCTCACATATCCCCTCTATATACAGTATGAGCCTACACATATCCCCTATATATAGTATAAACCCTCACATATCCCCTCTGTATACAGTATGAGCCCACACATAACCCCTATATATAGTATAAACCACCACATAGGCTCACTATATACAGTGTGAGCCATCATGTAGCCCTCTATATATATGATAGCCCTAATGGCCCCCTATATAGAGTATGAGCCTCACATAGCCCCTATATACAATATGAGCCCCCACATAACCTATGTATGAGCCCTGACATAGCAGCCTATATACAGTATGAGCCCACACATAGCCTCCTATATACAGTATGAGCCCACACATAGCCTCCTATATACAGAATGAGCCCTCACATAACCTGCTATATACACTATGATCCCAACTTAGCCTCCTATACACAGTATGAGCACCATATAGCCTCATATATACCTTATGAGCCCCCACATAGCCTTATATATACAGTATGAGCCTCCATATAGCCTACTATACCCAGTATGAGCCCCACATAGCCTCCAATATACAGTATGAGCCCCACATAACCCCTTGTATACAGTTTGAGCCTTGACATAGGTGCCTATATACATTATGAGCCCACACATAGCCTCCTATACACAGTATGAGCCCTACAAAGTCTCCTATATACAGTATAAGCCTCCTCATAGCTTCCTATATACAGTATGAGCCTTCACATAGCCTACTTTATACAGTATGAGCCCAACATAGCTTCCTATATACAGTATGAGCCCGCGCATAGCCCCTTATATACAGTAAGGCCCTCACATAGCCCCTATATACTGACACACATCCCATTCACTCTGATCACCTGTGCATATTCTCCACATAGGAGACGCAATGAAGTGACGTCATTGCATCTGCTGTCTCAGTCGCACATGCTGATTGGTGGAAAAAGGAGCCAGGAACTCCATTTTTCACCAATATACTCACCGCTATCTGCATCCTGAGGATGTGGATAGAGGTGATACCGGGACGCTGGTGAGGACATGGTTCGGCCCTTGGGTCACTGTTTTCAGCTTTACAGCTGTCCCAGTCTGTGGCCCGGACTAGAACAGCCAGAGGGACAGATGTGGCCTGCAGGCCGCACTTTGCCCAGGTCTGCTCGTCAAGAGGATGTCATTGAGTTACCCCTATCTCTTCCCTTACACCCCAGCATGTAGCTTGTGTGTTGGATGCTACGCAATCAAGTTTTTTCCACTGGACAATCCAATCATCGACATATAGATTATAGAGTTTGTACCTGTCGGGCTCAATAACCTTGGAAACGAGACCATCTGATTTATTTCAGCCCTTTCCATACAATAGTTTGTGCCTAAAAAAAACTGATGATTTAGCAATTATATGGGAATTTCTCCTATAGTTTGTGCATAGAGAGTGACTACCGTAATTAAGAATTCACAAAAAAGGATAACGAGCAAGTGACAGTATTTCTGAAACCTTTACCATTTATATAGTGCATGGTGCTGGATCATCTTTGGTTTATTGGGAGCCACTGATTTGCCACAACGAGTGGCTACTTGACTGCCTCCCTGTGCTCCACAACTGGACACATGTGCTCTTAATGGACCCCACTTTCCCTAAGGATTGGGGCCCATCAACACCATCCACAATCACAGCATTAAATTTTGTGTACATCTACTACTAGAGGTCTCTGACATTTCCAGAAATTACCTGCGCCTTTTACAGAATGCAGATCCATCAGAAATGCATTTAGTCTGAACACCCCACTGTATCAATGTCTATAGAATTTGAATTCAAGACCAGTGAACCTGGTTTCTTTTAGCAGTGCAGGAGTTAATCTGCTATGTTGAGAGCTCCTGGAAGCTTTCCTGCAATAATGCTCTCAGCTGTTCACTGTCAGCCACCCCAATATATAATCTGGGCCCTGGCTAGCACTCATTGTCAGAACTAGCTTATACTGCATGGCTGGAGGTTGTTGGTGGTTATTATTGGAGGTGTTTGATGGATTTATCTGTGAATGTTGCTTGGTTTTGAGTGTGTGATAATTCCCCTCCTTTGATTTAGCCCCATCCTCCACTCCCCGGTGTTTGCTTCTGTTATATGTGTGAGCATATTTGTATGTTTGGTATCTTTCGTTGTCCCTATTCGTATTACCTTGTTAGTCTGGTTGGGGTATTACGGTATACTACTACTCCCCTCTTCCCTGGGTGGGGGAAGGGCACAGACTGAGAGCGGATTCATTAGCTTTGGCAAGGTACATGGTCCCAGCGTAGGGACAGGAAAGGATCCTCTGGTCCAGGGACACCCAACAACAGAGTCATGACAATACATCTCTGTGTAGTTGGGTATTAGGTTTAGTGTTTATATCTGGGGCTTTGGTTCCTTGTATTGCCAGGGTACTAGAGCTGTGCTGTCACATGGGCACTGTGACTGGCAGTATTGTGCCCTGTGTTACAGAAGATACTTTTAATATTAGAGGTTTTTCCAGGATCTCATTGGTCTTGGCATAACCAGTTCTCCAGATATCTGTATTAATTCGGTGGCAGCCCATACATCGATATGTGAATATATGATCTTTCTCATTTCAGCAGTCTCCAGTTCTCCATCAGAATGACTCGATCACACTCAGGTTTGGTAGAAGTCATAGTTTCCCTGCAGCTGGAGCCTTATGAATTAGTGATGATGACACAGATGCAGTATTTCCCAACCTCCACAACCCCTCATATGTTGGGATGATGGCCTCCCCCAGAACCGCCACACTCCTATCTTCTCACTGTATGTATTTTTAACCTTTCTTCCAGTGTATTACCAACATAAAGTGTTATTTGAACATTGACACCATGTAACCGGCATCTAAACACATCACAGTACTTTCATCTTCGAAGGAAACTTCTTGGAGACGTGGCTTTCACATTTTTGGGGAGGTTGAAAGCATCTGAGGATCCTTTTAAGTCTTGTTGACAGAATGGGAGCTTGACTACCGATGCCGACTGGATGTGACACTTATCATAAAGACAAGTCGCATTTCAGAGAGGAAACGTTACAGCTCGTATAGTCGCATCTTCACATCTGGTAAATAAGAAATCTATAAAAAGCCGAGAGTGGTGCAGACCCTCCTGTGTCCTGGGGTGCACGTACCATACAGACACCATCTGCAGCAGGTTTTGGGCTTCAGGAGAGAGGGGCCAAAATCAGGTTTCCTGAATCCCTTGTTTTAATAGAACTTCCAGGAATCCTCTTTTCACCAGTCCTACAAGATCTAAAGCAAACTAGCTTCATGTTCACATCTCCAAGTGGTAGGAAAGTTCTGGTGCTGACCCACAAGTAAACATATCCTATTTTCCAGTAGCACGGATGTCAATACTTCCCCTACACATACACACGGATGACATAAAGTGTGACATATACCGGAATAGAATGCAGAATAGAAATGACAGATGTTTAGGTGTTAAAGATGTGCAAAGATGGATGGATGAATGGAAAGATTGAATGATGGAAAGATGGATGGATGGTTATCCATAAGATATATAATTAGTGCTTTGCATGTGTAGTTTACTGTACATGTATTAACTTAATAAACAAATGGACGTACGGTCCCCCTTATTTTTGATAACCAGCAAAGGTAAAGCAAACAGCTGTGAGCTGATATTATCAGGCTGGGAAGTTTCTTGGTTATTGGCCTTTTCCCAGTCTAAAAATACCAGCCTGGAGCCACCCCAGAAGTGAAGCATCACATGAGATACACCAATTCTGGGACTTCACCTTTGCTCTTCCTGATTGCCATGGTGTAGATCCAGCCTAATAATATAAACCCACAACTGTCTGCTTTACCTTTGCTGGTTATCAAAAATAGGGGTGATCCCAAGTCATTTTATTTCATTTATTTATTAGCTTAATACATGTACAGTAACCTACACACACAAAGCACAAATTATATAACTCATAGTTATCTATCTATGTCTTTGAACATCTTTAACACCTAAACATCTGTAATTTCAATTCTGCATTCTATTACTGTACTTGTCACACGGATTGTGCACACAGATATCACACATATAGTAAAAATGGACCACGTCACATGTCCCTTTTTTTAAGTGGATGTAAAAAGGGGACCTTACAGAAAGAGTGGAATTTTTTCTATAAACTTGTCATCTCAGGAGACACTTTACTTAAACCATTGTTATGATGCTGTAATCACAGGACTCTATAAACAGCTAAGTTTCCCCTATAGATGAACAGATGGTTCATTTTACAAGACTTATTTTCTTGTCTCTCTTTTGCAGTACAGTATATATCTGCCCGGCATCTGACATTAGCAGTGAGGAAGTAAAGGGCTTCTGTAACTCATCTCCTCCTGCTCTGCTCTATATAGAGTTAAAAGGTCTGTGAATGATGCTGACAAGTCGCACAGACAAGAGTTAGAATTTAAGAATCTATCAATTTTATAATATCAGTAAATTACTGGATTTAGCCCATAAATGGGTAAGACCATGTAAGAATATAACAAGCGATCACTTTATATAAGCATGCAGCGGGCAACAGGAGAAAAGTGTCAGATTCATCACAATCCCTACATTATTACAATATCTGTTTTGTGTTTAAAGCATTATTGTCCTTTCTGGTGACTGTTCAAAACCTGTGTGTACATGAGAAATAGCACTATTTATGGCCATTATATTACTGGCATCTTGCATTTTTCACCATTTTTTCCATTTTTTCCAAAAGATGAGGGACACTTCACACCAGTACTAAGCACTGTAGTTATTAAACCGGCCCTGAAGTATTATAAACACTTACTAGAAAGCAGCTTTATGGATGTCATTATGCAGCAAAACTGAGCAGTGTAGCTGTAAATACAGCACTGGTGCGGAAATTAAAAAAAAAAAAATCACCAAAGCAGAAGCATAAGTCTGTGTATCTCATAATTTGCATTTTTCACAATTTGTTCCCCCTGCAGGCCTTATCACTAGTTTCTTGTTGTCTCTGAGCTAGTGAGAGTAGACTATCTGTTATGATGTCTATCATACACAGGTCTCTATGTAGCAAATTTTCAGAAGCATAAGAAACATAAAAGCCTTTTATCCTCAGCAGTGTAGCTGTTAACTCATCTCTTGGGTATGATAAACACTTACTAGAAAGCAAGTGGGCATGGCTTATATGGTACTCTGCTTACATATTCATTCTTCTGGGCTTATGACAGGTCAGTGATCACTCAGTGACCCGCCCCCCCTATTTTACATACTGCATAGAATATTGTGTGCGGGTAAAAAAAAGAAAATTCATCACCGCCGGCGTCTGCGCTGTAGTATGATACAATGGATAATATACATATATTCATTTATGACATTTATGATTTAGTCATATAATATTGAGGGGAGAAAAAACATTATCTTCATCAAAATGGCGCTACAGCCATGACTGCGCAGTAGCATCTATTGCGTTCTGATAGATGCTACTGCTCTGGTGCTGCCGGGGCCATCTGATGTAGCCAAAAAAATTTTTCCTTTAGCAAAATGTCACCTGTGCAGTAGTATCTATTGGAACGCCGCCACCATTTTGATGAAAGTAATTTTTTTTCTTCCCACAATACTATATGAATAAATCATAAATAAATATACTGTATGCATATTATCCATTTGTATCATGCTACAGCTCAGCGACCTGTCATAATCATAAGCACATAAGGATGAATACGTGAACAGAGGACCACATAAAGCCCCACCCACAGCCCCACGCACAGCCCCGCCCCGGAGCACGAGAATCTCATTAATTGAAAACTGCAAATAAAGATTAAACAACAGCCACTAGATGGATTTCATCAACCCAGGTATCATTTTAATCAGTATAACAGCACCAACTTGACAGTGTCTGTATGTTACTCAGCACAATCCTGCTGACAGGTTCCCTTTAATCAATCTGTCTGGTTTGTCCTCCTCTGTTTTGCAGGTCAACAGACTAGCTGTCCTGGTACAATGTTTAATCAACATATTAACAATCATCTATTGTTCAATTACCCTGCATCCCTGTCATGCAAGATAACAACACAATATGGTGCAACCATTGTCAACTCAAGAGTCAATGTTACAGGCTTATGCGAACAATAAAGATAATAATCTATGTCTCCTGGCCTACTGAAAATAGAAGTCTGGATAATTAATGCTGTCATCACATTAGAGCGAATACACAGAATGATACAGAGCAACAAGACAACACTCCTAAAATCAGTAAAAATATGAGCACAGACTGAATGGTGCCCCACACAGCATATCACACCGTCACAGTGAGTAAAGGTGAGAACAATTCCATATTAATAATGACCATGAGGATCATATTTATTTCAAGAGCGAAGAGGTTGGGTAACCTGGACAAAAATGTTCCTGTTAGGCGTCGGGTTCCTGCAGCGGCTCAGCAGGAATCCAGAACCTCACATCCTGCAGTCTCCCATTATCTATCGACTGCAGAGGAGATTGCTCAGCAGTCTCAGCGTCCCAGACGCTCTGCCCAGACCTGCTCTGTGGGTCTGGCTGTTGCTGCCACCTTTGGGTCAGCAATAGCAATGTAGGCTGCTTTACAGCAAAACGCTCCAGAGGCTAAGTCCTCTCGTTGTGTTACTGGGCATGCTCACGAGTTGATCTCCCATTGGAGATCGGGAGTCACATGCTCAGGTCCTTCTCCAGATCTGATTGGTCCATCCCAGAGGTCTGGAAGGTCCCGGAGGCGCACGGCTATAAAAGGTCCCCATGGCCACTCAGCCATGCACTAGTATAGTCTCTAGTTGCTACTGTGTGAATGATGATGGATGCATGAACCTGCGAATGACTCATTAAGATCCCCTCCCTCTGATATTACGAGTGTGTATAGGGACTTAGAGTCTGCGCCAGCCAGTGGTAAGCTACAAACCGCAACAGCATCCTCCACAGTGCTAGCGTCCGACAGTGCGCCTGCTACCGGGCATTGTCGATTAGCGGCAGTGTCTGTCACCGCGCTGAAGTCTGCAGCTCCTCTTGGCGTCCGCAGTTACGACGCTGCACGCACGGTAGGTCTAGATGGACTCTGACCCTCTGTCTA
This sequence comes from Dendrobates tinctorius, assembly GCF_039654945.1. Lineage (NCBI taxonomy): Eukaryota > Metazoa > Chordata > Amphibia > Anura > Dendrobatidae > Dendrobates > Dendrobates tinctorius. The sequence continues at coordinate 28,123,207 of NW_027361863.1, forward strand.
GGGTCCTGCTCCAGTGACCACATACCGTGCGTGCACTTCTCTGAGACCTGTGAGTCCAGCAGGTTCAGTATTTATTTTAATGCCTTAAGCGTCTCTGTGAAGCCAACAGAGTACGCCCAGCGCACACCGGGTGACGTCCAACCCGCGTGCAATAATACCGCCATATTTAGTGTTCGCCATTACCTAGCAGCAGTGTTAACACCTTCTGCACTGTGGACCCCGGGCGGCGAACGCACTTTCCGTTATTTTATATTTAGTGCGTTCCGCTGTCCCTAACAGTTCCTTGCTCCTCTGAGTAATCATAAAATCTCCTCTATGTACTGCTGGATGGCTTTATGATGTATTTCAGCACACGTCTTTGTGGTCATGTGGGTAACGGAGCCTCATAGCACCATTTTTGCCCCCCACTCACCACTTTGGGGACCTTTAGTATGAGGAGTTGAGGGGTCCCAAAGTCCTCAATATACTACAATAGACCGGGACAATTTTCCTCTTGTATCTAAACTTATCTTTTCCTCATGGAGACATGATTAGAAGATTAGAATGCACTTTTGGGTTTCCATGGAAAGATTTTGGTCATTTCTTCGTCTTGCTACTTCCAATGTAAGGCGTAGCTCAGACATTGCTGAAAGGTGAGTAAATCCGGGAGCACGACCTGCGCACAATGATGATCGCTGAAAAATGATCACAAACTCCAGAAATATATTTAGAATCGTCCTGCGCTGTTCACAAATATACAATGTGCCATCTCCATGGTGTGTAAACTTAGTGCAGGTGTAGAGTAGAGCATTGTGGGAACTCAGGGCATCACAGGTAATGAATCGGTGCTATTATGTAACAGTGTATTGTTCAACATCTTTATCAACGATTTAGATGAAGGAATTGAAGGTAAACTGATTAAATTTGCTGATGACACAAAGCTAGGAGAGATAGCTAATACTAGAGAAGAGAGAGAGAGGATTCAAAAAGATATAAATAAACTGGAGCAGTGGGCAGCAACTAACAGAATGGTTTTTAACAGGGAAAAATGCAAAGTACTACATCTGGGCAATAAAAATGAAAAAAGCATATACAGAATGGGAGGAATGGGGCTAAGCAACAGCACATGTGAAAAAGACTTGGGTATGCTAATAGATCACAGACTGAATATGAGTCAACAGTGTGATGCAGCAGCAAAAAAGGCAAATGCAATTCTAGGATGTATTAACAGAAGCATACAGTCTAGATCACGTGAAGTCATTATTTCCCTCTACTCCTCTTTGGTCAGACCTCATCTGGAATATTGTGTCCAGTTTTGGGCACCACATTTTAAAAAAGACATCAACAAACTGGAGCAAGTTCAGAAAAGAGCGACCAGAATGGTGACCGGTCTGCAAACCCTGTCTTATGAGGAAAGGTTGCAGGATTTGGGAATGTTTAGTTTGCAAAAGAGAAGACTGAGAGGAGACTTAATAGCTGTCTACAAATTTCTAAAGGGCTGTCACATTGTAGAAGGGTCAACTTTATTCTCATTTGCACAAGGAAAGACTAGAAGCAATGGGATGAAACTGAATGGGAGGAGACACAGATTAAATATTAGAAAAAACTTTTTGACAGTTAGAGTGATCAATGAATGGAACAAGCTGCCACGAGAAGTGGTGAGTTCTCCTTCAATGGATGTCTTCAAACAGAGGCTGGACAGACATCTGACTGGGATGATTTAGCGAATCCTGCTTTAAGCAGGGGGTTGGACCAGATGGCCCAGGAGGTCCCTTCCAACTCTACGATTCTATGATTCTATGAAGCATTCATGAAGTTTAGCTGCGGTTCTTGTTTCGATGTTTACACAAGTTGATAACGGAAGGAATTCTTGAGTTTTTCATTGTTTCTTTTTTTAATTTCTGTGTTGTACATTTAACAGCGAATGCCAGGAGCTGAAAAAATACACATTGAGAGTCACTGTTTATATGGGCACCATGTGACCCCCTCTGGGCACGAGAAGTCTGCAAATTGAAACCTGATTTGAGGCGGATCCTTGAAGAATTTGGACCAGATACAGTGTCATATAAAAGTTTAGGCACCCCTGATCAAAATTACTGTTATTGTGAACAGTTAAGTAGGTTGAAGATGAAATAATCTATAAAAGGCCTAAAGTTACAGGTGACACATTTCCTTTGTATTTTAAGAAAAAAAAAATATTATATATATATATATATATATATATATATATATATATATACACGCAGTGGGGCAAAAAAGTATTTAGTCAGTCAGCAATAGTGCAAGTTCCACCACTTAAAAAGATGAGAGGCGTCTGTAATTTACATCATAGGTAGACCTCAACTATGGGAGACAAACTGAGAAAAAAAAATCCAGAAAATCACATTGTCTGTTTTTTTTTCCTTTTATTTGCATATTATGGTGGAAAATAAGTATTTGGTCAGAAACAAGCAATCAAGATTTCTGGCTCTCACAGACCTGTAACTTCTTCTTTAAGAGTCTCCTCTTTCCTCCACTCATTACCTGTAGTAATGGCACCTGTTTAAACTTGTTATCAGTATAAAAAGACACCTGTGCACACCCTCAAACAGTCTGACTCCAAACTCCACTATGGTGAAGACCAAAGAGCTGTCAAAGGACACCAGAAACAAAATTGTAGCCCTGCACCAGGCTGGGAAGACTGAATCTGCAATAGCCAACCAGCTTGGAGTGAAGAAATCAACTGTGGGAGCAATAATTAGAAAATGGAAGACATACAAGACCACTGATAATCTCCCTCGATCTGGTGCTCCACGCTAAATCCCACCCCGTGGGGTCAGAATGATCACAAGAACGGTGAGCAAAAATCCCAGAACCACGCGGGGGGACCTAGTGAATGAACTGCAGAGAGCTGGGACCAATGTAACAAGGCCTACCATAAGTAACACACTACGCCACCATGGACTCAGATCCTGCAGTGCCAGACGTGTCCCACTGCTTAAGCCTGTACATGTCCGGGCCCGTCTGAAGTTTGCTAGAGAGCATTTGGATGATCCAGAGGAGTTTTGGGAGAATGTCCTATGGTCTGATGAAACCAAACTGGAACTGTTTGGTAGAAACACAACTTGTCGTGTTTGGAGGAAAAAGAATACTGAGTTGCATCCATCAAACACCATACCTACTGGAAAGCATGGTGGTGGAAACATCATGCTTTGGGGCTGTTTCTCTGCAAAGGGGCCAGGACGACTGATCCGGGTACATGAAAGAATGAATGGGGCCATGTATCGTGAGATGTTGAGTGCAAACCTCCTTCCATCAGCAAGGGCATTGATGATGAAACGTGGCTGGGTCTTTCAACATGACAATGATCCAAAGCACACCGCCAGGGCAACGAAGGAGTGGCTTCGTAAGAAGCATTTCAAGGTCCTGGAGTGGCCTAGCCAGTCTCCAGATCTCAACCCTATAGAAAACCTTTGGAGGGAGTTTAAAGTCCGTGTTGCCAAGCGAAAAGCCAAAAACATCACTGCTCTAGAGATCTGCATGGAGGAATGGGCCAACATACCAACAACAGTGTCTGGCAACCTTGTGAAGACTTACAGAAAACGTTTGACCTCTGTCATTGCCAACAAAGGATACATCACAAAGTATTGAGATGAAATTTTGTTTCTGACCAAATACTTATTTTCCACCATAATATGCAAATAAAAGGAAAAAAAAACAATGTGATTTTCTGGATTTTTTTTTCTCAGTTTGTCTCCCATAGTTGAGGTCTACCTATGATGTAAATTACAGACGCCTCTCATCTTTTTAAGTGGTGGAACTTGCACTATTGCTGACTGACTAAATACATTTTTGCCCCACTCTATATACATATACAGTAATTTTTTATTTTAAAAATTATAAAAATGAAAATGGGTGGATGCAAAAGTTTTAGAACCCATGCAGAAAAGTTTTAACACCCATGCAGATTTGTAAGCTCAGATAACTTTGACCAAGGTTTCAGACCTTAATTAGCCTGTTAGGGTTATGGCCTGTTCAGTATCATTATTAGGAAAAGCCAGGCGATGCTAACCTTGTGCCAAAAAACAGCAGCCATGGGTTCTTCTTAGCAGCTGCCTAGCAATCTGAAAATGGTAGAGGCCACAAAGCAGGAGAAGGCTACAAGAAGACAGCAAAGTGTTTTCAAGTTGCCCTTTCCTCAGTTCAATATGTAATTAAGAAATGGCAGTTACCAGGAACAGTAGAGGTCAAGATAAGGTCTGGAAAACCAAGTAAAATTCCAGGAAAGCTTTAGTAGACTCTGGAGTTGTGGTACGTTTTTCTATTGTTCAGAGACACCTGCACAAATATGGCCTTCATAGAAGAGTCATCAGAAGAAAACCTCTCCAGTGTCCTCACCATAAAGTTCAGCGTCAGAAGTATGCAAAAAACACATCTAAACAAGCCTAGTGCATTTTGAAAACAACTCCTTTGAACCAATCAGATTAAAATAAAAGTATTTGGCCACAATGATCAAAGGAATGTGTGTAGAGAAAAGGCACAGAATTTCATGAAGAGAACATCTCGCCAACCATTAAGCATGGTGGTGGATCAATCATGCTTTGGCATTGTGTTGCAGCTAATGGCACAGGGACATTTCACAGGTAGAGGGAAGAATGGATTCAATGAAATTTCTAAAAATTCTTGATGCAAACATAACGCCATCAGTAAAAAAGCTGAAGGTGAAAAGAGGAAGAGGATGATTTCTACAAATGGAGAATTATCCTAAACACACATCAAAATCCATAAAAGACGACCTCAAAAAGCGCAGGCTGAAGGTTTTATAGTGACCCTCACAGTCCCCTGATCTGTACATCATTGAAAATTTGTGGCTAAAACTAAAAACTGCAAAGGAAGCAAGACGACCCAGGAATCTCACAGAACTGGAGGAATTCTCCAAGGAAGAATTGAGAATTCCTCCAGTTCTGTGAGATTCCTGGGCCATCTTGCATCCTCTGCAATCCTCTGAACTGAAAGACTCTTGACTGGCTACAAAAAGCATTTATATTCTGCAAAACTCGAAAAAGGGGGGTGGGGCTACTAGGTACTAATCATGCAGGGTAACCAAACTTTTGCATTCTCTTTTTTGTAATTTTTAAAATGTAAAAGATGACAGTAGGCCTTTTAGAGATCATTTAATCTTCAACTTGCTTAACTGTTCACAAATATATTAATTGTCACGTCACCGTCAGACTTGGGGGCTGGTGTTCCTGCCTCGGCCGCTGGGAGGCACCGGACTGTTACGTCGCCGTTGGACTCGGTGGCTGGTTTTCCTGCCTCGGTTGCTGGGAGGCGCTGGACTCCTTCAACTGGTGGTGCCGGTGACAGGCGAGCTATATCCTCATATGGTCCCGCTCCTTTGACGCATGCCTCTGTCGTTGGGCATCGCCGTGTTTCTCCTGTGAGTGATGGTGGTGACAGAGAAGGTGCCCCTGCGCAGGCGTCTGGTGGGCGCAGGCTTCGTTCTTCTGTCAGAGGTGAAGTGGTTGATTCATCGCCACCTGGCCTGGTCCTGGGGACGGTCCAAATTAGGTCATTAGGCTGTGAGCCTGTGAGGGATAGCCGTGTCCTTCAAATACTTTGGGGCCTGTCCTGCAGGCCGCCAGATATAGTCTTGGTTTCCCCAGGGTGCTAGTGCTTAATTACTATTTTGACTCTAACCTTAGCCTGGATTTCTGACCCTTCTACAGCCTGCCGATTTTGTACCTCTGCTGCTCGCCCTTTTTTTACTCTGACCTTAGCCTGGATTTCTGACCCTTCTACAGCCTGCCGATTTTGTACCTCTGCTGCTAGCCCGGTTTTTTACTCTGACCTTAGCCTGGATTTCTGACCCTTCTACAGCCTGCCGATTTTGTACCTCTGTTGCTTGCCCGGTTTTTTACTCTGACCATAGCTTGGATTTCAGACCCTTCTACAGCCTGCCGATTTTGTACCTCTGCTGCTCGCCCGGTTTTTTACTCTGACCTTAGCCTGGATTTCTGACCCTTCTACAGCCTGCCGATTTTGTACCTCTGCTGCTCACCCGGTTTTTTACTGACCTTAGCCTGGATTTCTGACCCTTCTACAGCCTGCCGATTTTGTACCTCTGCTGCTCGCCCAGTTTTTTACTCTGACCATAGTCTGGATTTCTGACCCTTCTACAGCCTGCCGATTTTGTACCTCTGCTGCTCGCCCGGTTTTTTACTCTGACCTTAGCCTGGATTTCTGACCCTTCTACAGCCTGCCGATTTTGTACCTCTGCTGCTCACCCGGTTTTTTACTGACCTTAGCCTGGATTTCTGACCCTTCTACAGCCTGCCGATTTTGTACCTCTGCTGCTCGCCCGGTTTTTTACTCTGACCTTAGCCTGGATTTCTGACCCTTCTACAGCCTGCCGATTTTGTACCTCTGCTGCTCGCCTGGTTTTTGACTTTGCCTCCTGACTACACTTTCGGTCCCGTTTATTACTCCCTTCCTGGCGACCGTCCTGCTCCGGTCCGCTGCTCTCATAGGCAGCTACCCCTTGGGCTCCGCTGTAATTCCAGATCCCTGTATGGGGGTAAAGGGTCTCGGGGTTTCTCGGGGTGCTGTCTTACTTGCAGCCCAGACTTGCAACAGACAGACGTCACAGTAATTTTGGACCAGGGGTGCTCAAACTTTTACATGCTATTGTAAACAAAATCCATATGACGCTAATGCAGCAAAGAGAATCAGCACTAGAGGCTGTAGAGGCTGGATGTGAACTGGAACAGCTGAGTCACAGTGAAACAGAGCTGGACCGGAGACTCGCCTGTGATAAAGTAGCAGAGCGCATTGACATAGCAGAGCCGGGTTTGTCAGCAGTCACACTTGTGGACCATAGCAGAGCTGGATTTGTCAAATGATATACTTGTAGTGTTAAATCAGAGTTCAACAGTAGACATCCGATCCAAGAACCAGCGCTGGAGCCGGGACAAGTGAGAAACAATTTGTCTGTGCACTGCAGAATCAATTTATATCTTCAACTTTTTTCTGTAGGCTTTGCAGCCGTTATCGAATATACTAATATACTTTATTATATATTTTTGTCGGCTTTGTGAATAAATCTGATTGTTCCCAGTAGATTACTCATGAACAGATGCAAATAAGCTCACAATCTGATTTATTTTATCTAACCTGTAAAAGACATAGAAACTGAGGATTTTCATTTTCACTTCTTTGTAGCAATGCTTTATCATTTTTGAAAACGGATACAATATTTCCTGTTTAGGGACAATATAGGAGAAAACAAAGGGAGTGGAAAAAGAAGAGATAAGGGGTAAAGTAGAGATGAATATCCAAATTGAGATGAACTGGGGGTGAAGGAAGCAGTAAGGACAAAGATGGAAAGTGAAGAAAACAAACAAAAAACAAAACAGAACACAATAAACTTAAATAGGAACATCGGCCCCAATTCATTATCAGTGTTTTATTTTAAGTGACTTTTCTTTTTTTTTTTGTCATCTGCTATTCGCTGCCATTTTTTACACCAAATACTTAAACTGGCTCATGCAGATTGAATTTTGTGCAAAATCAGAAAAAAAATTTTGTCTTTTGTCTTTTTTTTTGCAACTTTTTAGAGCAAAAAGTCACATGGTCCTTTAGGCTATGTGCACACGTCCGCCATTCCATGCCGCGAGAAATACACTAGAATTCCAAATGCGTAATTCCCGCGTATTTCCTGCTTTTTAACTAGCGTTTTGCAAGCGTAATTAGCTTGCAGAATGCTAGCGTTTTCCACGCGATCTGTAGCATCGCTTGGAGAACTGATTGACAGGTTGGTCACACTCGCCAAACATAGTGTTTGACGAGTGTGACCAACTTTTTACTATTGAGGCTGCCTATGCGGCATCAGTAGTAAAAGATCTAATGTTAAAAATGATTTTAAAAAAATCATGTTATTCTCACCGTCCAGCGTCCCCAGGCCTCAGCGATGCTCCCGTTCCCAGTGATGCCTTGCGACAATGACCTTTGATGATGTAGCGGTCTCGCGTGATGCTACGTCATCTGGGGTCATTGTCGCAAGGCATCGCTCAGACCAGGACTTGCCGGGAGCATCGCTGAGGCCTGGGGACGCTGTGTAGGACGCAGGAAGGTGAGAATAACATGACTTTTTTATTTTAATTCTATTTTTTACAGGGATATGGTACCCACAGCCTGGAGGACAGTCGCCTCTCCTCCACCCCCTGGGTACCATCTACAAATGTTCTGCTTACTTTTCGCATGGTGGGGCATAGCCACATGCGTAAAGTAAGCAGAACAATGCATTCCTATGTATACGGAATTCCCGCGATTCCATACAAAGAATGAATATGCTGCGTATTTTGAGATTTTGCCACAGAAAAATCTGCAGCATTAGCACAGCATGTGCGGAATCCCATTGAATACAATGGGTTGCTTATTTTATGTGTTTTCACAGCGTTTACGCCGCGTTTTTTGAGGCGAAAAAGCGCGGCAAAAACGCATAAAATACGCGGGAATTCCAGACGTGTGCACATAGCCTTAAAGTGTCGGACTTTAGTCTTCAGCATAAAAAATACAATTAGACGGGTTTTGTTTTCTAACACAAACAGAGAGCACAGAATGACAATTGTGCAGAAATATCCTGCAGTAAAACATATAACAGTAGTCAGCAAGTGCTGATGAAAAGAAGATAACAAATACAGGGTATTTAGTTAATACGTTTTTTTGCAAAAAAATGTATACCAAGCTGCTCCACCGCGTCAAGGTAACCCGTATTGAAGCAGTCCCTATCTAATGTATTTAAAACCTGAACATGTGAACAGTGTCTAAATGAACAGGATGAAGATAGGCCACTTCCTAGTATGGGCACGTGGTGTAAGCCAGCTCCTTATGTGCATGTCACACAAGAGAGGGGTGGGGTCTCTCAAATCATGTTTGTGTTTGAGTCAGTGGGTGGTATGAACAGTGTCCTACCGACTTGTTCATATGTGTGCATGTCACATGTGTTTTTAATCGGGTTTTGTTTTCTAGTAGAATACGGACAATTATAAAAATTTCAAAAAGTTACAAATAATGAAATGGGCTAAAACATCTTCATAAGGAAAACTGACTCCATATTGTCAAACAAAAAAAAAATGAAAGGACAAAACCAAGTAAATGTAAATAATGAATAAGATGTGAACCTAGTATACAGTCCACCATACATCACCGATGACTTGAGGTAACGGCTTTCTACTCAGTGAAGAAAGTTTTCACCTGATAATTATAGCAGAAGCACACATAGTTTAGCTACAAACATCATTGTAATTATCAGGTAATTGCCGGCAGGAGCCTGGGATTAGCTTAATAGGCAATTTTCTGATGTCAGGTTCTCTTTAACTGTAATTTCAGAAAAAGCTGCAGGAAATCTAAATGATAAATTATACAAACAGTTTAATTTTAGAAAGAGTTTTTATATTCCAATCAACAACAGTAAGAGGTTTTGATACTATAAAAGTGAGAATTGCATTAGTCTAGGTCAGTGTTTCCCAAACTCCCATCCTCCGGCCCCCAACAGATCATGTTTTCAGGATCTCCTTAGTAGTGTACAGGTGAGAGCACCTGCGGAAATTTCTGCTGCCATGATAATATCTCCATCACCTGTGCAAACCTAAGGAAATCCTGAAAACATGATGTCTTGGGGCCCATGAGGACGGGATTTTGGGAAACACTGGCCTAGGTCCTCAAGCTGGAACTATTGGTGGGCTTCCTAGAGATGAACAAATCTCACTAAAGTCAGCAGATTAACTCGAAATCATCTGGGAAGGGGTCAGAGAAAGCCCTCCTCCTCTATCAGTTCCTGCTCAGAGAGGTCTGTAGAGAGCCGAGGAGGGCCGTGTGTCATTATATTTTCTTTCTTGACTCCTTTTAGACCTCACAATCCAGCAAAATAGTTGCCATTGTGCTGGAATTTCCAAGAATCAATTCGCAAAATATTCAGATTCTGTCAAATTCAATTTTTTTGGTTGGGGGAAATTTCTAGCAAAGTTTGTTATAAACCGACACATCTCTAGTCCTCACTATTAGGGCTAATTCACACATCTAATGTTTCCAGACTGATTATTCTGGTCGGAGCCTGATCAGAGGGTCTTACGAGGGTCAATCAATTTTCTGGCACATGGAGAAAATTATTGAAAAAGTTTCTCCGACTTCTCCATTCTTACAGTCTGTGAAACTCGGACCGCACTAGCATTTCATCGAGTATGGCCCAATTTATTCACGGACGCATTGACTTGCATTGCCGATTTTCATCTGACTCTCAAATCAAAAGCAAGCACGTCTGTGCAATTTTACGAGAGGTTAGTTAAAAATCATGGACATGTGAATGGTACCATAGACAATAACAGGTATGAGCGCTAGCAGTGAAAACCACAGCTGGCACCCGTACATGACAATCGGAACTTGAGAATGATCCCTTAATCAATCAGTTCAATCCTTTCTAATCAACTTCCAGTCCTGAAAATTGGGGTCTAAAATGAGCGTCGATGCTCCAGTCATTGTCTATGGGACTGCCGGGGATAGTTTGACTATTGAATGGGGCGGAATGGTGATGATCACTCCTCCATTCTAACATAACATCTCACTGCCTTATTCTCAAGTTGGGACAACCCCTTTAATTTAATAATACTGACACTTGTGGTACAGGAAAATAACATTGATACTTGAGGAGATAGTTTGACTATTCAATGGGGTGGAGTGGTGGTCACTCCTCCATTGTGACGGAACATCTCACTGCCTTATCCTCAAATTGGGACAACCCCTTTAATTTGCCCATTCTAAGCCACACGCCCCTTCAGGAAGGTACTGCTGCCAAAACGCGCGTCGGGGTGGGCGGGTATTGTCCTGGAGTATTGTCCACCATATTCAAGGTATTGTGTACCCATTGATATTTTTGCCATTGAGCTGACCTTTACTATATGGTGATTAGAAATTTTTTTGTGTGGACGCCACATTCTGCTATTAGGTGATATGGTTTATATCCAGTGACATACCTAACCTTGGGCAATTTTTGGATGCTGGTATCATCATGTTACCATCTTTTAGCCGTATATGTCCTTTTGTCTGTATAACTTATTTTAATATATATGTTTAATGAAGATGATGATTGTTATGGGTTTTATGACTGTATGTTTCCATTCATGTATATATCAGATATTGGCAATCTTACAACCATGTCTCAGGATTCCATCCACTTCTCTTGTTTCCATCCTCCGATACAAACATCAACCATCAGTGTCCATAGTCGTGTGACAGATAAGTTTCTCCCTTATTTATAAGTATCCTGTGGAATTGATACATTTGATATGAGATTTCCCCTCTACAGTTACTATGAGCTTTGCATCTATTTTCTATTCTTCTCCTCTGTGCAGACTCTTTGTACATTGTGAAGATGACTTATTACTTACTACTTTTTTGTGACATTTTTCTTGTTTCACCAGCGGGTTTTTTTTTTGCTTTTCTTCTCCCTCTCTTTCATTTTTGTGCAGCCGATCTCTGGAAGTTTGCCAGTAATTTATTGCATTGTGATATTTCTCTTCTGTTCCATTTATTATTGCATTCACAGCTAATCAGCGCCTCTGTTCCCGACAACTATAAAATGTATCAAAAACTTTTTGGGGAGTCGAAATGACTTAAAGCGATCTATTATAAATCATTGTTGGAAACTTGGCAACATTTCCCGGATTTGAGTTACTTTATTTTTCCTTTTTCCTGATTAGCTTAAAATAAAAATATGTTGCTGAGCCGAATCGTACGAGGCGATGATTATTCCACCTCGGATCCTCGTTAACCCAGTTCTTGAACATTAAAGACAACATGTTCTCTACAGGGCGGCCTTTACATCTGACAGCCATTCACAGGCACATCGGGATCCTCCACTCAAATCCCGGAGATAAAGGGATCACATTAAAAAGTGTAACAACTTGTGTAGGTACAAATAAGCCCCGCGGCCAAAGAAACGCGGGAGAGACGTGGAGAGAAAGGAGCGTCTGACTGCGCCAAATATCCATGTGTTTATGTAAAAGTACATCCCTGCGCAAAAAGAAAAGACTAAAAGAAAAAGCGCACAAAAATATATTTATGCTTTGTGACTTCAGAGTCAGCATCATTGTGCTCCCCGATTGTCAGAGTCATTAACCAATACCCCCAGTGTCATCATCCTGCACCCCGAGTGTCAGTGTCATTATCCTGTACCCCCAGTGTCAGTGTCATTATCCTGTACCCCCAGTGTCAGTGTCATTATCCTGTACCCCGAGTGTCAGTGTCATTATCCTGTACCCCGAGTGTCAGTGTCATTATCCTGTACCCCCAGTGTCAGTGTCATTATCCTGTACCCCGAGAGTCAGTGTCATTATCCTGTACCCCCAGTGTCATTATCCTGTACCCCCAGTTTCAGTGTCATTATCCTGTACCCCCAGTGTCAGTGTCATCATCCTGCACCCCAAGTGTCAGTGTCATTATCCTGTACCCCGAGTGTCAGTGTCATTATCCTGTACCCCCAGTGTCAGTGTCATTATCCTGTACCCCGAGAGTCAGTGTCATTATCCTGTACCCCCAGTGTCATTATCCTGTACCCCCAGTTTCAGTGTCATTATCCTGTACCCCGAGTGTCAGTGTCATTATCTTGTACCCCGAGAGTCAGTGTCATTATCCTGTACCCCCAGTGTCAGTGTCATTATCCTGCACCCCCAGTGTCAGTGTCATTATCCTGTACCCCGAGTGTCAGTGTCATTATCCTGTACCCCGAGTGTCATTATCCTGCACCCCCAGTGTCAGTGTCATTATCCTGTACCCCGAGTGTCAGTGTCATTATCCTGTACCCCAAGTGTCAGTGACATTATCCTGTACCCCGAGTGTCAGTGTCAATATCCCGTACCCCAAGTGTCAGTGACATTATCCTGTACCCCGAGTGTCAGTGTCATTATCCTGCACCCCCAGTGTCAGTGTCATTATCCTGCACCCCCAGTGTCAGTGTCATTATCCTGCACCCCAAGTGTCAGTGACATTATCCTGTACCCCGAGTGTCAGTGTCATTATCCTGTACCCCGAGTGTCAGTGTCATTGTCCTGTACCCCAGTGTCATTATCCTGCACCCCAAGTGTCAGTGACATTATCCTGTACCCCGAGTGTCAGTGTCATTATCCTGTACCCCGAGTGTCAGTGTCATTGTCCTGTACCCCAGTGTCATTATCCTGCACCCCTAGTGTCAGTGTCATTATCCTGTACCCCAACTGTCAGTGTCATTATCCTGTACCCCGAGTGTCAGTGACATTATCCTGTACCCCGAGTGTTAGTGTCATTATCCTGTACCCCGAGTGTCAGTGACATTATCCTGTACCCCGAGTGTCAGCGTCATTATCCTGTACCCCGAGTATCAGTGACATTATTCTGTACCCCGAGTGTCAGTCATTATCCTGTACCCCGAGTGTCAGCATCATTATCCTGTACCCTGAGTGTCAGTGTCATTATCCTGTACCCCGAGTATCAGTGACATTATCCTGTACCCCGAGTGTCAGTGTCATCATCCAGCACCTCAAGTGTCAGTGTCATTATCCTGTACCCCGAGTGTCAGTGTCATTATCCTGTACCCTGAGTGTCAGTGACATTATCCAGTACCCCGAGTGTCAGTGTCATTATCCTGTACCGAGTGTCAGTGACATTATCCAGTACCCTGAGTGTCAGTGTCATTATCCTGTACCGAGTGTCAGTGACATTATCCAGTACCCTGAGTGTCAGTGTCATTATCCTGTACCCAGAGTGTCAGTGTCATTATCCTGTACCCCGAGTGTCAGTGACATTATCCTGTACCCCGAGTGTCAGCGTCATTATCCTGTACCCCGAGTATCAGTGACATTATCCTGTACCCCGAGTGTCAGCGTCATTATCCTGTACCCCGAGTATCAGTGACATTATCCTGTACCCCGAGTGTCAGCGTCATTATCCTGTACCCCGAGTATCAGTGACATTATCCTGTACCCCGAGTATCAGTGACATTATCCTGTACCCCGAGTATCAGTGACATTATCCTGTACCCCGAGTGTCAGTGACATTATCCTGTACCCCGAGTGTCAGCGTCACTATCCTGTACCCCGAGTATCAGTGACATTATCCTGTACCCCGAGTGTCAGCGTCATTATCCTGTACCCCCAGTGTCAGTGTCATCATCCAGCACCTCAAGTGTCAGTGTCATTATCCTGTACCCCTGTATTGCCAACTGTTCAGCAGTAAAGGTTCGGATACGGCTTTAAAGAAGGCTACTACTTGGATATGACACAATTTTATTATACAATGATTAATTTAAATGATAAAGCACCAAATTAATGGAATGGCAGATATAATATTACCCTGTTTTGTTAATTAATTTCATGTGACTCATACAATTATTATGAATTATAGTACATAGAGAAATAAGCATCCATACTATACATTACCAAGCATTGTAGCATAACTTCTCCACTGGAGGGACCACAGTGTCAGCGAGAAGGAAATACTCTGGTCTTGTCATCACAGAAACCATGCACCCACGATACCTTCTGGACATGTCCCTCCCTCACTGACACAGGGTCCACCTTTTTATACACAATCCTCCCCTATTACATATGTGCAGTATGTTTAGGCTGCATCAGAATCTTGAAATTGCACAGTTGGTTATTGCCTTGATAACAGCACAAGACTTCAAGGTCTGTTTGTTATAGACTACTACAATCTTAGTTTCTTTGCACCAACCCAAGATTTATTTGCCATTGGTATGTCTCTTAACAATAGCACAATGCTTGAAGGTTGTTTGCTACTAATTATAACCCAAGATCTGTTTGCCTCTAACAATCAATGTTGCCTGTCCAGGTCCAACATATGTTGCTTGCTACAAAGTTAACTCTTCATGCTCATAGCATAACGCTCTAAGATGGTAACATATGGGCAGCATGACTTCCATAATCACCTATTCTGAAAACTGGATACCTATCGTAACCCAGGCACACACTCATACTTGTCTCATGTGTATCACAATTGGTCCTCGATTATTGATGTCATGCATGACCATTGCTACGAGACCATAACATTTTGGTCTCTCTTGTCTCCGAGCATCACACTATTATTGAACACAAGACTTCCTTGTTCAAGCAGCATAAATATTCATTATCTGTACAGTTGTTATTTTTCCCAGCACATGTGTAAGAATATACCACACAACTCTTATATTAAAATACCACACAGAATTAGTTGGAAAGCTTCTTGTAGAATTCCCATCAACCACCCCCCAAGTGAAAGTATTCAGTATCTATCACTGTTTGTCAAAGCAAATATCACAGTGGTCACTTGTGTGCAAATCAGGATAATGAATCTTTGAAACCCAGAGCTTCAAAGACCACAGAACAATTATTCAGTATCACTGTATTAACACAGAGCAAACACTTTGTGGCTAAGTATCAAAGTTCAGCATCAATTATATTACACCGTAGTATATTGCAATATATAGTGTTTGGATTCAAACAACCATATTTCTTATTTGCAATACTTTCCACCCTTGGTCTAATGTCCACACTATATCAAAGCATATAAACAATATATTACAATATGTAGGCTATAAGATATCCATATTTTTATTAGCATCACAACCCCGAGTGTAAGTGTCATTATCTTGTACCCCGAGTGTCAGTGTCATTATCCTGTACCCCCAGTGTCAGTGCCATTATCCTGTACCCCCAGTGTCAGTGCCATTATCCTGTACCCCCAGTGTCAGTGTCATCATCTTGTACCCCAAGTGTCAGTGTCATTATCCTGTACCCCCAGTGTCAGTGTCATCATCTTGTACCCCGAGTGTCAGCGTCATTATCCTGTACCCCCAGTGTCAGTGCCATTATCCTGTACCCCCAGTGTCAGTGTCATCATCTTGTACCCCGAGTGTCAGCGTCATTATCCTGTACCCCCAGTGTCAGTGTCATTATCCTGTACCCCCAGTGTCAGTGTCATCATCTTGTACCCCGAGTGTCAGCGTCATTATCCTGCACCCCCAGTGTCAGTGTCATCATCCTGCACCCCGAGTGTCAGTGTCATTATCCTGTACCCCCAGTGTCAGTGTCATTATCCTGTACCCCCAGTGTCAGCGTCATTATCCTGTACCCCTAGTGTCAGCGTCATTATCCTGTACCCCGAGTGTCAGTGTCATTATGCTGTACCCCGAGTGTCAGTGCCATTATCCTGTACCCCGAGTGTCAGTGCCATTATCCTGCACCCCGAGTGTCAGTGTCATTATCCTGTACCCCCAGTGTCAGTGTCATTATCCTGTACCCCCAGTGTCAGTGCCATTATCCTGTACCCCCAGTGTCAGTGTCATCATCTTGTACCCCGAGTGTCAGCGTCATTATCCTGTACCCCCAGTGTCAGTGTCATTATCCTGTACCCCCAGTGTCAGTGTCATCATCTTGTACCCCGAGTGTCAGCGTCATTATCCTGTACCCCCAGTGTCAGTGTCATCATCCTGCACCCCGAGTGTCAGTGCCATTATGCTGTACCCCGAGTGTCAGTGCCATTATCCTGCACCCCGAGTGTCAGTGTCATTATCCTGTACCCCCAGTGTCAGTGTCATTATCCTGTACCCCCAGTGTCAGTGCCATTATCCTGTACCCCCAGTGTCAGTGTCATCATCTTGTACCCCGAGTGTCAGCGTCATTATCCTGTACCCCCAGTGTCAGTGTCATTATCCTGTACCCCCAGTGTCAGTGTCATCATCTTGTACCCCGAGTGTCAGCGTCATTATCCTGTACCCCCAGTGTCAGTGTCATCATCCTGCACCCCGAGTGTCAGTGTCATTATCCTGTACCCCCAGTGTCAGTGTCATTATCCTGTACCCCCAGTGTCAGCGTCATTATCCTGTACCCCTAGTGTCAGCGTCATTATCCTGTACCCCGAGTGTCAGTGCCATTATCCTGTACCCCCAGTGTCAGTGCCATTATCCTGTACCCCGAGTGTCAGTGCCATTATCCTGCACCCCGAGTGTCAGTGTCATTATCCTGTACCCCCAGTGTCAGTGTCATTATCCTGTACCCCCAGTGTCAGCGTCATTATCCTGTACCCCTAGTGTCAGAGTCATTATCCTGTACCCCGAGTGTCAGTGTCATTATCCTGTACCCCGAGTGTCAGTGCCATTATCCTGTACCCCGAGTGTCAGTGTCATTATCCTGAACCCCCAGTGTCAGTGTCATTATCCTGTACCCCCAGTGTCAGTGTCATTATCCTGTACCCCGAGTGTCAGTGTCATTATCCTGTACCCCGAGTGTCAGTGTCATTATCCTGAACCCCCAGTGTCAGTGTCATTATCCTGTACCCCCAGTGTCAGTGTCATTATCCTGTACCCCGAGTGTCAGTGTCATTATCCTGTACCCCCAGTGTCAGTGTCATTATCCTGTACCCCCAGTGTCAGTGTCATTATCCTGTACCCCCAGTGTCAGCGCCATTATCCTGTACCCCGAGTGTCAGTGTCATTATCCTGTACCCCTAGTGTCAGCGTCATTATCCTGTACCCCGAGTGTCAGTGTCATTATCCTGTACCCCGAGTGTCAGTGTCATTATCCTGTACCCCCAGTGTCAGTATCATTATCCTGTACCCCGAGTGTCAGCGTCATTATCCTGCACCCCCAGTGTCAGTATCATTATCCTGTACCCCGAGTGTCAGCGTCATTATCCTGTACCCCTAGTGTCAGTGTCATTATCCTGAACACCGAGTGTCCTGTCATTATCCTGTACCCCGAGTGTCCTGTCATTATCCTGTACCCCTAGTGTCAGTGCCATTATCCTGTACCCCCAGTGTCAGTATCATTATCCTGTACCCCGAGTGTCAGCGTCATTATCCTGTACCCCCAGTGTCCCTCTTTGGCGTTTCGTTCTGTTCTTACATCAGGTCTGACTTCGCAGTTTATACTCGGATCCCCTGATTTCTGACTCCCCTGTCACTTTCCGGGGCGCAGTCGCTCAGGAGCAGCGCTCTCCTCCAGATATATTTCGCGCTCTTGCAGAAGATGATCCCATATTGAGCGCTCCTTCCTCTGATGAACTCCTCCACTTTCCCTGAAACAATCACTTAATAAACTAAAGCCTGAAAACAAACAAAAGAAAGTGGAATAGAAAGAAATAGCAATTTTAGTAAAAGGCATGAGAGAAAAGCAGAGAACAGCATCTCATCGACATGATGGTACCAGCAGAGGTCCTGAGTGCAGGGGGTCTGCGCATCCCCCAGATTGTCCTATACCTCCCCCGCTCCTCATCCCCCATAGTGACTTATGTTCTGTTCATCACCACATAGCTATAGACCCCTAGTACGGATCTGCCATACATTACAGGCAGAAAACGGTAAAAGTGCAAAAGTTATTTTATATATAAATATATCAGAGAAGGCTTCTACTCCACAAACCACAATGGCCGAGCCCCGGAATGTTCCTGAGCCGTGGATTCCTCTAATTCTCAGTCCATTCATTCATTGCACATTTGCATCCTGTTCAATAAAAAGGCGTCCACGAGTATAACCATGGCCCTTTCCTTCTAGAAACAGCGCCACACCTGTCCACAGGTTGTGTGTGGAATTGCAGCTTAGTCCGACGTAGGTGAGCTGCAATACCAGATACAACCTGTGGACGGGTGTGGCGCTGTTTGTAGATTTAAAAAAAAAAAAAAAAAAAGAAAAACGAATTTTTCACTTTCCGCTGCCCTCATCCGCAATCAGGAAGGAAATTAAAATCGGGATTCATGGATTCACGCCGTGACGGACAGGGGCACTTTGGGATATTGAATTGCTTCGTTGTTGCTGTTGATACATTAGTATTAGTACGAATGATTGAGGGAAGCGTTAATCGCCACTTTTGCTACAATCCCAGATTTAAAACTAATTTTCGACTTCTGTGAAACATTTTGATACATTTGTAGCAGGGGGTAAAATAGATAGTATCTAAGTTACAACCGCCCCACAGATGCATCTAATCAGAAGCCCCGAGCCCGGCATTAGATCCAAGTGCGCCTCCTGCTCCTCATCTACATAAACCGCCACCGGCCTCCAGATAGAGGCGCAGACACACCTGGAAATAGGCGCGTGGTGCAGATTCCGCAGATACCTGCTCGGATGTTCAATACCCTCAGGCTGTGAGCACACGCTGCGGATTTTGCTGCGGTTCCGCAGTGGCCTCAGAAGTTCTGTAGGAAGAAAGAGAACAGAAATGGGAATCTGAACTTTCCACAAATGTCGGTGTTTTGTGGCCACAAAACAAAAGAAAGTTGTAAGATAAATATTTATATATATATTGGGAAAACAAAAAGCAACAGTGCCAGGAGGAACTCTGGAGGCTCACAGAGACGCCATCGGGGGGTGCTAGTGTGTGCTGCGTTTGTAACAGACCAATTCTGCTGTAGTCGTAAATCACATGGACAAAAACATTTAAAAATGTGTTTATGAGCCTCTACAGTTCCTCCTGGCACGGTCTGTCCGTTTATGTCTTCCCAACACTTGGGAATGGGCAGCAGATGTGCGGCAGGACCCCTTTGTGGATATTTGGTACATCTGCCGGAGGCGAGCAGCATATTGTATCTTTTTCATTGCTTCCACACTAGGCGGCACAATTTGTTTTATTTTTTACAATATATACTATATCATTTTGTCCCCCATTCTTTACACTGCTGTGCGGCTCATTCTGGGCAGAGCTGTTTGGAGCTCGGGCGATTGCTGCTCTGAAGCCGCACATTTTCCAATGCCATAGTCCCTTTACCTCTTTCTGCCAGCGCTGGAGTCACAGAGCTCGTCCTGACACAATCCTTTAATAAGATGTGTAGTAGAGGGGTTACAAGGACACTAAACTTCAGGAAGGCAAATTTCCAACGGATGAGAGATGATCTTGGTGCAATTAACTGGGACGATATCCTGAGACATAAAAATACACAAAGAAAATGGGAGACGTTTATTATCCTCCTGAATAGGAGCTGTGCACAATATATACCGTATGGGAATAAACATGCGAGAAATAGGAGGAAACCACTATGGCTAAATAGAGCTGTAAGGGGCACAATAAGAGATAAAAATAAAGCATTTAGAGAATTAAAGCAAGTAGGTAGTGATGAGGCATTAACTAAATACAGAAGATTAAATAAATTCTGTAAAAAGCAAATCAAAGCAGCAAAGATTGAGACAGAGAGACTCATTGCCAGAGAAAGTAAAAATAATCCCAAAATATTCTTTAACTACATAAATAGTAAGAAGCTAAAAAATGATAGTGTTGGTCCCCTTAAAAATAGTCTGGGTGAAATGGTGGATGAGGATGAGGAAAAAGCCAATATGCTAATTAACTTTTTTTCAACAGTATTTACACAAGAAAATCCCATGACGGATAACATGAACAGGGATAAAAATTCTCCATTAAATGTCACCTGCTTAACCCAGCAGGAAGTACGGCGGCGTCTACAAATCACTAAAATTGACAAATCCCCGGGCCCGGATGGGATACACCCCCGAGTACTGCAGGAATTAAGTACAGTCATAGATAGACCACTATTTTTAATCTTTAAAGATTCCATAATAACAGGGTCTGTACCACAGGACTGGCGTATAGCAAATGTGGTGCCAATATTCAAAAAGGGGACAAAAACTGAACTTGGAAATTATAGGCCAGTAAGTTTAACCTCAACTGTGGGTAAAATCCTGGAGGGTTTCCTAAGAGATACTATACTGGAGTATCTGGAGAAGAATAACCTCATGACCCAATATCAACATGGGTTTACAAGGGACCGTTCCTGTCAGACTAATCTGATAAGCTTTTATGAAGAGGTAAGTTCTGGACTGGACCAAGGGAATGCAGTGGACGTGGTGTACATGGACTTTTCAAAAGCTTTTGATACGGTGCCACACAAAAGGTTGATACATAAAATGAGAACAATGGGGATAGGGGAAAATATGTGTAGGTGGGTTAAGAGCTGGCTCAGGGATAGGAAACAAAGGGTGGTAATTAATGGAGCACACTCGGGCTGGGTCACGGTTAGCAGTGGGGTACCACAGGGGTCAGTTTTGGGCCCGCTTCTTTTTAACATATTTATTAATGACCTTGTAGGGGGCATAGAGAGTAGAATTTCAATATTTGCAGATGACACTAAACTCTGCAGGGTAATTAATACAGAGGAGGACAATTTTATATTACAGGAGGATTTATGTAAACTAGAAGCTTGGGCTGATAAATGGCAAATGAGCTTTAATGGGGATAAATGTAAGGTCATGCACTTGGGTAGAACGAACAAGTTGTATAATTATGTGCTTAATTGTAAAACACTGGGCAAAACAGTCACTGAAAAAGACCTGGGTGTATGGGTGGACGACAAACTCACATTTAGTGGCCAGAGTCAAGCAGCTGCTGCAAAGGCAAATAAAATAATGGGATGCATTAAAAGAGGCATAGATGCTCATGAGGAGAACATAATTTTACCTCTATATAAGTCACTAGTGCGACCACACTTAGAATACTGTGTACAGTTCTGGTCTCCGGTGTATAAGAAAGACATAGCTGAACTGGAGCGGGTGCAGAGAAGAGCGACCAAGGTTATTAGGGAACTAGGGGGTCTGCAATACCAAGACAGGTTATTACACTTGGGGTTATTTAGTTTGGAGAATCGAAGGCTTAGGGGTGATCTTATTACAATGTATAAATATATGTGGGGACAATACAAAGACCTTTCTAATGATCTTTTTACTCTTAGACCTGTGACGGGGACAAGGGGGCATCCTCTACGTCTGGAGGAAAGAAGGTTTAAGCATACTCACAGACGCGGATTCTTTACTGTAAGAGCAGTGAGACTATGGAACTCTCTGCCATATGATGTTGTAATGAGTGATTCACTACTAAAATTTAAGAAGGGACTGGATGCCTTTCTTGAAAAGTATAATATTACAGGGTATATACACTAGTTTCCTTAATATTGCGTTGATCCAGGGAGCTAGTCTGATTGCCGTATGTGGAATCGGGAAGGAACTTTTTTCCCCAATGTGAAGCTTACTGTTGCCACATGGGGTTTTTTTGCCTTCCTCTGGATCAACATGTTAGGGCAAGTTAGGATAGGATATGGGTTGAACTAGATGGACTTAAAGTCTCCCTTCAACCTTAATAACTATGTTACTATGTTACAATATCGGATTTGAAATGAAGATTTTGCAAATTAACATCAAAGGATTTTAAAGGGATTGTTCAGGATCAATAAATGTGGCTGCTGCTATCTAGATACAGCATTAGTCCAGGGGCTCAGCTCCAGAGAAGTTAATGGGACTGAACTGCAATACCAGATTCAGCCTCTAGATAGGTGTGGCGCTGTTACTGCCATGGAAAGCTGCAGATTACTCTATATTTGTCCCACAGTGGCCACTACAGGCAGGCCAAGGTATAACATGGCACCAATAAAGTCTTCTAGAGCTGGAGGTGGTTTTCTTATGTAGAAGTCACAAAAAAGATAAAAAATCTGCCCTGACAGTAAGACAGGAAAACCCTTTTCTTTCATAACTAGACCCACTATTGATCGGATGCAGGCTGCAGATGATGCACATGTATCTTGCAGTGACCCCTACAGGCAAAACTTGTTATGACATGGCTCCCCTCCATACTGAGAACATGTCTTCCAGAGAGGGAGATGCTTTTTGCAATTGATCTCAATTCTGGCTAATGTTGGGAAATCTCATTAAAGGCTATTTTCTCCTTGGAGTCCCCAAAAATAGATAAAATGGAGACCGGTTCCTACTATGGGGGACTTTCTATGGAAGGACGCCTTGTAATACCATGTTTTACCTGTAGTGGCCACTGTACGATGTACGAGCTTCGCCGGTGGCTCTCCTTGGCGGCAATTTTTATCAAAAGTGGGTATAGGGTTTATCCGGATGAAGGACCCCTTCTATTGTCAGCACTGACTTTTTCTAGTCATGATGGTTACACAGATTTTATTTTTTCTTTCTACGGACGGCAGCAGCTACAACTATAGAAAAAGTTGAACTTAACCCCTTAATGACCGCCAATACGTCTTTTAACTGACGTGAGATATAAGAGAATATCATCCCCATACAGGTGACAATCCAGCAGCTGTCGGCTGTCCACTATAGCTGACAACTTGCTGCATCAACCACGATCAGTGTTTGCACCGTCCAAATCTTTTTAACCCCTTAGATGCTGCTGTCAATAGTGACAACATCATATAAATGGTTAAAAGAGTGTGGGGGCTCCCTCTTTATCCCCATCGGCACCCTGAGATCTTGATTGTGTGGTCCTGATGTTTGCCATGGCAATTCACGTCCCAAATAGCGGCCTTAAAGTCTGACGGCTGTTGTAACCTGTTCAGAAGTTAGCGGCATTTAGGTGGCAAAAATACACATTTTCATTTCTGTCATGCCCCTTTGCATTAATTCCTGAAAATCGCCTGAAGGGTTAATAAACTACCTGACTGCAGTTTTCAATATGTCAGGGGGTGCTGTTTTTAAAATGGTGTCACTTTTGGGGGTTTTCCAATATATAGGACCCCCAAAGGCACTTCAAACCTGGATAGGTCACTAAAAAAATAAATTTTGTAAATTTCCTTGATAAAATGAAAAAATACTGCTCCATTTTTAAACCTCCTAAAATGCTAACAAAACATAAAAACACTTTACAGATGATGCTGATGTAAAGCAGGCTTGTGGAAAATGTTATTTATTAATGTTTTTCTGTGGTATGACTATCTGGATTACAGGGATAATCATTCAAAGTTTGAAAATTGCTAATTTTTTAACATTTTTCTCAAATTTCTGATATTTTTTATAAATAAAAGCAAAACATATTGACCTAAATTTACCGTTATCATAAAGTACAATGTGTCACGAAAAAACATTCTCAAAATCACTGGGATTTGTTAAATCGTTCCAGAGTTATTACGACATAAAATGACACTGGTCAGATTTCAAAAATGTGGCTCCGTCACTAAGGGGTTAAAGAACTTTTTGTCTCCACAACTTGGCTATTTCCTCTGATCTCGGCATGAGATGACTCCCGCGCTCTAAGTGACTCCTGTGAGTGACAGGAAGGATGTGTGGAGCGGGGTGACCCCGCGGTCTCCGGCACCCGCCAGAATACATCATCCTCCACGGAGCCTCATGTTCTCTATTAGGAGCCGATATCAAAGATTCCGCATTCTAATTAAGCCGTTAATGGAGCCGATCGCTTCTTTTTTTTCCCTTTGTCAGATGTGAATCTCATTAAAAAGGGTTTTTTTGTTGTTAAGTATCCAGTCACTAATTGGATGATAAGATTAGAACAAGGAGGAGAAGACGCTGAACTCTTACAGGGATCTTATACTTCTCGCTCAGTTCCGGAAATGAGAGAATTGCAATTGTTTCTGCACAAAGGGGATCGCGACGATGGTCCGCGAGCGCCTCCGAGACCCCACAATCCTGGATCTGAGACACAATGAGGGAAAATGACACGACACAGAAATATTGTGGACTCGTGCGTGGCCAACAGATACTATGTGACCACCGATGGGCGCAATCATTCTATGAACAAGGAGGCTCAGGATGAACAGATCAGTCAGCAATTCCCAACAGGGGAGGCTGCTTACAATGAAGGGTCCCAGTGCAAGAAGAGTTTAACGGACCCCCTTAATTCCAGATCTCCTATAGCCCCTTACATGTAGTCCTCAGACTGTAGGGAGCACTTAGAGCAATGGGCCCTTTCGTACGCAGGGCCCCTCATATGTCCACATTTGTCTTCCACATAACATTTTGATGATTTTTGCATTTGATTTTTTTCCTCCAGTGTTTTTCCTATATTTCACATCTATGATTGGCAGGTGCAGTCCAGTCTACGGCATGATGACCATTTCTGTACCCTCCTTGCCATCAGCCATCTTTTTGGCTTTTCTTTTTTTTTATGGGTCACCCACCTCCCAGATTGGAGACATTTGCAAACCAACAGACAACACTTTGCCTTGTACAATTTCCACTGTCTTCTGAGATCAGGAGTCCGTGCTCCGCGTATCTTCATGTCTTTATGAATGGCAGAAACTTCTTGGCCTCTTGGAATTTCAGTTTTCTTGCTTGTTGAATAGATAGTTGACACTCAAGAATGCAAAGGCTCAATATGTGCTGAACCCAAGAAAAAGAGCCGTGAAACAGCATTATCAAAAGCGAGATGACCACAGGAAACACAACACCGCCGCTATCATGGGGCACTCGGTTTTCAGGAATGCTTTTTCGCTGCTCTTTTTCTCGGATTCAGAACATATTAACCCTTGAATTCTTGCGTATCTGGAAGTCGGCAGCAGTTCAGTCAATCTCTTATTATGAAGAGTATTGAGAATGACTCGGAGGGAAGAATAGCAAACCTCCAGGTATTATTTCCCATTCCCCTGAAGAAGCCCACGCGAAACGTGCGTCGGGGCTGCACGATCTGACGGCGCCATTGGACTTATTTCGGTATGACCTTTTTACAATTTTCTATTGATATATATAAGGATATTCAATATATTTGTTAACAAGGCGTTTATGATTGTATGATGATAGTGACATGCACTGGTTTTTATAAAGAGCATGCATATGTACTGTATATCGTCATGTGCTTGTTTTCTGATAGTGAAATATTTGGTCTTACAATCCCGGTCCACATGTAATATTTTTCTGGTTGCCTCAGATTTGTTTCACTGTTCCTGTCCTTTTTTATCTTTGTCTTCTTTGAAATTTTATTACAAAAAATATTTTTTTGATATGACTTCATGATTAATAAAATATGTCTTTGATTAATTTTAATGGGGTTTCTTGCTCCTTTTTGTCTTCTTTGTGTCTACATTATTTCCCAATCTACTGGGTCTCTGAGCTCCTCATGGAAGGACCTAGGATCTCCAAATATCTGATGAGGGGTCACCTGGTCCTGTCCACAAAGTACCATCACCTAATTTCATATTACCTTTTGCGTTACTGTGTAATCTTACCAGCTATCTCCAGATAACTGTGACCCTTTGTGACCTGACAAGTCCACAGATATCCCGGCATTGTTACATTGTGGCAGTCACATGCTACTCCCAATATTTCTTGCCTCATACTTTGTAACATCACCAGTCCTCTCCACACAACCCTGTGACACCACCAAACCTTTCCAAATAACCACTAATAAATTTGTGACATCACATGACCTTTCCAAATAACCCTGCACCCTCTCTGACATCACCAGCTCTCTCAGATAACCATTCTCCCCTGACATCACAGCTTCTCCAGATAACTCTGCCCTCCCTGTAACATCACCAGTCCACTCCGCATAATCCTTCCCCCTCTCTGATCTCAACTGCCCTCTCTAGATAGTCCTGCCCCCTCTGTGACATCATCAGAGCTCTCTAGATAGTCCTGTCCCCTCTGTGACATCATCAGGGCTCTCTAGATAGTCCTGCTCCTTTTGTGACATCATCAGCCATCTCTAGATAGTCCTGCCCCCTCTGTGATATCATCATCCCTCTCTAGTTAGTCCTGACCTCACTGTGACATCAGCGCTCTCTAGATAGTCCTGTCCTCTTCGTGACATCATCAGCACTCTCTACATAGTCCTGCCCCCTCTGTGACATCATCAGCGCTCTCTAAATAGTCCTGCCCCCTCTGTGACATCATCAGCACTCTCTACATAGTCCTGCCCCCTCTGTGACATCATCAGCCCCCTCATATAACACCACCCTTTACTTTTCTCTGTCAGCTCTCCACACACTTTCATTTATGATCTGATCTAATAGACCCTTCATTATGTCATCAGTCTTTTACTACTCATGTAAATGAGCTCACAACGTTCATCTTTACTGCAGGCTGTAAAACGAGATGTTTCAGTAGTTCACAGTCTGCATGTAACTTTTTTGGCTGCTGGAGCTCAGAAAATACAAATTGTAATGTTAGCAGACAATCCCTTAAAGTCAAATGTAATAGAACTGACAAGAAATATACTGTAACAGTTTGGGGTAACTTTCTAGGGTTGGGAAAGGTTCTGTGGATGGAAACAATGCCACATGGGCTAATTAAGGTTCACTTTTTTCTCTGCATACTTTTTGGAGCGCTGCCTTATTTTCTTTTCCTTAATAATAATAATAATAATAATCTTTATTTATATAGCGCCAACATATTCCGCAGCGCTTTACAGTTGAACAGTTTCAAACACAACAGTCATAAGTAACAACGTTAACAATACAATAATTATTGTATTACAATGTAATATTGTAATAATTTCCTTTTTCTGTAATAGTTGGATTTTTACCAGATACTAAGTTACATAATGAGAATCCTTGGATCCTTCAGACCCGTGTTCTCTTGTTCATCCTCACATCAGTCAAATATTCCATAAATTTAGCCAGGATCCTCAATGTCTTAATGACTTTCACACGCTGCAGAGACGCGTAATAATGACCTCAGGGATCGAGCGCCATCGTCTATGTACAGAGACGACCGCACCGGTAATTTTTCTCTGGTCCTGCATCAACTGTGCCGACATTTTACTGACAAACTGTTTAAGGGCCTGGAAGGAGCCGTGTGGTGTCGGCATCACCCTCCAAATTAGTGACAACGGCTTCTCCTAGAAGAAGGTCTGTCATCCTAAGGAAAACCAGTGGAGGATACGGAAATCTCCCGCCCTCCTCCAGAGACTAAAAGAAAACAATCACAAAGCCCAATGGGGAGAGTTTGGGTTGGCATTCGTCTACATTGACTTCAAAGAAAAAAATCTCTATAGGAGAAATTATAAATGGTGGACACCATAAGGGGTATATGGGATCAAGCCCAGATATTTCCATAAAGTCCAACAAAAGAAAAAAGATTTAGCACCACTGCACCACCGTTGTCTCATGAACAAATCTAAAGAGACCCCTCACACACAATATGAACACCACATACCCCAAGGAACGGGTGCTCAATCCTGTGGAAATATACAAAATCCAAAAGTGCAATAAGACAAAAGAGGGTGGCACTCACCGTTACAAAAAGTAGAAGTCTTTAATTCAGGAATAAAAATGCATGGGCTCGGGAGCAATGCAGAGATTGCGGACGACTGTTTCGTGCTCCTGCGCTTCAACGGGTCCGTTGAAGCGCAGGAGTGAGAAACGGCCATTGTCCGCACTCTCTGCATTGCTCCAGAGTCCATGCATTTTATCCATGAAATAAAGACTTCTACTTTTGGGAACGGTGAGTGCCATCCTCTTTTCTCTTATTGCACTACCAGATATTTCCAGGCCATAGAGGGCATGTAATAGTTATGGTGCCCATATAATGTCATGGACACCTGTGTCACATACATCAGATCACGCTGATCAGTCAGTGGGCTTCTTATCCGCAATGGATACACATAGGGTTTATCATATCGACATCTTCTGCACAGGGATATATTGTGTCACTGAGTGAACTGGTGACCCCATAACCAAGGCAGCCACAGAGTTCCCTAGAGGCCCATATAGCCAAGGTAGCCAGAGAACTTATAAACCAAAGCAGTCACAGAGTTAACTAGAGACCCCACAGCCAAGGCAGCCAGTGTCAGCCAGAGACCCTATAATCACAACAGCCACAGAATTAGCCAGAGATCCTATAACCAAGGCAGCTGTAGAGTCCACCAGAAACCACATAACCAAGGCAGCAAGAGAGCCAACCAGGCAACCAGAATCCCCAATTCCAAAAGAGTCACAGAGTCAACCAGAAAGCACCGTAAGCAAGTCAGACACAGAGCCAGCCATAGCTCCTCATACCAGAGCCAGCCATAGCTCCTCATACCAGAGCCAGCCAGTCTCTCCCAGCGTAACCAATAACAGAGACGGTCGGCACTTGGGTTCAGCTCCAATTAAGAGAATACAGCTCATCTTCAATATCTCATGCATTCTCTGGATGGCTGTGACTATTTGTGCCACACTTTCTATGCAAAATTAGAAAAAAATAAAGTATTTTTACCAAACGTCCAAAAGTAATAAATCCAATTCTTCTCATAAGTCCACAATGTGAAGATCTTTGGTTCCTGGGACCCCAATGATCTGAAGAATGAAAGGTCCTGGTCTCCATCATCACTGGAGAAGAAGTTCCTACTCTGGTAGTTACAGAAGCAATCAGGTGAGTAGTGAATAAACGGGTCCAAGTAAAGATCAAACTGGGTCTCCCATTATGGTGTCTGGATTCATCACCCAGTACAAAAAAAGTTAGGACTTTATTCTTCCATGATTGTTAACAGAGCGGTTCATCTGGGGAGGGGAGTCCAGCGCCGGGCTGTACCACCACCAGCACCAGGCATGAGTCTGACAAGGAGTGGGCCGATAATGGCCACATGGCCGCTGCGGATAGCTTGTCTGTGCTCTCCCCAATATTGAGGTCACAGATCCAGATCTAAAACATACGTGAATTTTATGTGATTCATCCATGAACAAAATAAAAAATAATCACTTACATGAACATTAGTTTCCACTGGAGAAAGCAGCGGCCGGACATCATCTTACTCTACACAAACTCCATCACATCTCGACAGCCAGTAATTACATGGACCACAGAAGTCACTGCAGACGACACCGGGTCAAGGGCAAACATGGCTGCCGGCATTTCTGAAAGCAAAATAAGAAAAGTCAAAGAATCCGGAGAATGGAAACGTGATTGCAGAATATAAAACATTTATTGCTGGAAACGCTGATATGTCAAGGACACAGAGCCTGGCGACAGCAAAAAATGGTGCAAATTCATCAAACTAGTGCAGGTAGTAGAATACTATAGAAGAAAATCGGGAGACGACACGGTCAAGAGGGGCTAGAAAAATAAACACCCGAAAGAGAATGTCAGACATGACAAGAAATGGAAACCTGTCCCCCAAACTGCTACCGATAGAAACTACGACTTGTCCTGAAAATGTGCAGCTCTGTCACTGATCAAAGATAGAAAAGTGGAGGTTACATAATAGAATAAACTTCCAAAAAAGTGTTTTTATTGAAAGTGATAAAAGATTAAAAATCTGCATATATTTGGTGTCACTGCGATCGTACTGTCCCCCAGGATAGTGGATGGCTGGAGGCTAGAGATGCATAGAGTAAAGCATAAAAAAAGCAGAGTGGGAGGAGGGAGAAGGGGGAGATGCAGCTGCAGCTTAGTATTAGGCCGGAGTCACATTAGCGAGAAATACGGACGAGTGCTATGCGATAAAAAAAATCGCTTAGCACTCGGACCAATGGTAATCTATGGGGCAGCTCCCATCAGCCAATGCAAGGCTATGTTGGCGAGAAAAATACGGATTACACACGGACCAGACGTGTGACTTGAGAGAAATACGCACCGGTGTCCTTTAACAAAAGCCGGCAGTTCAGTGCGCAATGCAGTAAAATCACACTGACATGTTTAATAAAGAATACAAAGAATAGATATAGACACATATATATATACACGAGTATGTATTCTATATATATATATATACACACACACACACACATGCCATTGAGACACATACCGTATATACTCGTGTATAAGCCAAGATATTCAGCCCATTTTTGGGGGGCTGAAAGTCCTTCTCTCGGCTTATACGCGAGTCATATACCGGGGGTCGGAGGGGGAGTGGGGGTGTCAGAGCATGCTTACCCCCCCGGCACGTCTCTGCAGCCCCCCCCCACTTCTCCCAGTCTCAGGCTCCTTCCTTCAGCGGTCACGTGGTACCGCTCATTAAAGTCATGAATATGCGCATATTCATGAGCTTATTGAGTGGTACCACTTGACCGCTGAAGGAAAGAGCCTGAGACTGGGAGAAGCGGGGCAGCAGAGACGCGCCAGGAGGGGGGTAAGTATATGCAATATTCACCTGTCCCCAGTCCATCGCTGCGCGCTCCTCTGTCCTCCGCGTCCTCTGGCTGTGATGTTCAGATCAGAGGGCACAGTGACGTAGTTAGTGATGTTCAGGTCAGAGGGCGCGGTGATGTAGTTAGTGTGCGCTGCACCCTCTGCCTGAACAGTCTCTGACAGAGGACCTGGGAGAAAGAGCGGCGCGAAGCGATGGAGCGGAGATCGGTAAATATCGCCAGTGCCAGGGTCCTGAGACAGCGGTGACACTGGCACCTGTCCCCACCTGCTCAGGGCCCCAGCACCTGGCCCCCAGCGACGGAGAGGTGAGTAAATCATTTTTTTATTATTTGCAGCAGCGGCAGCAGCATATGGGGGTATAATCTATGGAGCAGCTTATGGGGGCATAATCTATGGAGCATTTTATGGGGGCATAATCTATGGAGCATCATATGGGGCATAATCTATGGAGCAGCATATGGGGCATAGTCAGAGCAGCATATGGGGCATAGTCTATGGAGCATTTTATGGGGCAGCAAATGGGGGTATAATCTATGGAGCATTTTATGGGGCATTATCTATGGAGCATTTTATGGAGCATTTTATGGGGGCATAATCTATGGAGCATTTTATGAAGCATTTTATGGGGGCAAAATCTATGGAGCATTTTATGGAGCAGCATATGGGTCATAATCTATGGAGCATCTTATGGGGCCATTATTAACCTTTGTGCAGCATTATATGGGGAGTATTTTGTATGGATCTTCTTATGGGGCCATTTTATGAAGCATTATATGGGGCTCCTGATTCAATATGGACATTCAGAAACATTTAACCTACTGATGTCTCAATTCATTTTACTTTTATTGGTGTCTATTTTTATTTTTGAAATTTACCAGTAGCTGCTGCATTTTCCACCCTAGTCAATAAGTTTTCCCAGTTTTTTGTGGCAAAATTAGGGGGGTTGGCTTATACACGGGTCGGCTTATACACAAGTATATACAGTATATATATTTCACATAGCAGAATAGCCGTAAATCAATTGCTGGCTTCTGTAAAATCAATACAAAACCTGACAAGAAATGACACATGGTTTACATACAGTAAACCATTTCATTTAGTTTTTTATATGTCTTTGACTAATAATTACATTAGTGTATTTGTGTAAAATTTTGGACATGTAGGTGTTAAATTAACGGGTTAATTCGTTGGAAAAAATTGCGTGGGCTCCTGCTGTATTTTCACCTCCAGAGAGGGAAAGCCAGTGACTGAGGGCAGATATTAATAGCCTAGAGGGACCATTGTTTTTGCCCCCCCCCTCGGCTACAAAAATCTGCCCCCAGACACCCCAGAAAAGGCGCATCTATAAGATGCACCTTTTCTGGCACTTAGCCTCTCTATTCCCATTGCCTTTAGCGGTGGCTCATGGGTTAATAATGGGTTAATGTTACCTTGCTATTGAAAGGTGACTTTATTTTTTATTTAATCATATGAACATATTTTTCAACATCATATAAGAATAAACAACGAGCAATAAACAGTGAAAAGAAGCAAAAATCAGAGTCGAATATCAAGGTTTTCTATATATGCAATAACATTGTCATTTCCAGTGTAGAAATCATTCTTGTTACCAGTATAAGATCTGAGGGGACACTCCTCAACAATGTGCTGAACCGTTTGATGATCAGCTCCACAGTCACAGGCAGGAGAGTCAGATTTTCCCCACTTATGCATAAGATCTGCACAGACACCAAAGTTTGTTCTGATATGATTCAGCGCAACCCGGCTTTTCCTTGGTAGATTGAAGCCTGGTGATAGAGTTTGTAAGTGAGGAAACATTTGAAGCTCACCATCTACTGAACTGACCCAAAGTTCTCGCCATTTCTCTTCTAACTTGAAATCATGTTTATAGAGGGTAATTGCGGTTCGGATGGGTGGGTGTCTTGATTTCAGTCGCTGTATTTGAACATCTTGGATAAGATGTCAGTTCTCTGCGGGTCAGGTGGGGAGTCCACGCAGCCTCAGTGACGTCAGCGGTAGTCAGTGAGGCTGCGCGGAGTCCCCTGGCTGACCTGAGGTGAAATCAGGAGTGTGGGAAAAAGTTCAGAAACTTTCCCACGCTAATCAGTTCATCTCCGGTCAGCAGGGGCGCCTGCGCAGAGATGAAGTCATTCATTCGGCAGTGGTTTACAGCTGGGCCGATAGCATTAGCACCGGTCCCTGTTGTAAACTAGTTAACCCCTTGTGATGGATTGCAGTGGGGGACCTGACTGCACGGCGGAGAGGTATGTATATTGTTGTTTTTTTATTTTTTTTTACGGGATAACAAGGGATTCTTTTGGATTGGCAGAATAATACATTTGGTCAAAAACTTGGTGTAATTATTTCATTAAAATAATTTCTAATTAATGTGTGGGTCTTTTTTAACCCTTCACTACTATAGGATTAATAACAGATAGGTGTCTTATTGACACCTCTCCATTATTAACCCGGCTTAATGTCACCTTTCAATAGCAAGGTGACATTAACCCTTTGTTATTAACCCATGAGTCACTGCTAAAGGCAATGGGAATGGAGAGGCTAAGTGCCAGAAAAGGTGCATCTTATAGATGCGCCTTTTCTGGGGTGGCTGGGGCAGATTTTCTTAGCTAGGGGGGGCCAAAAACTATGGTCCCTCTCTAAGCTATTAATATTTGCCCTCACTCACTGGCTTTCCCTCTCTGGTGGAGAAAATACCGTGGGTGTCCACGGAATTTTTTACAACAAATTTACCTGTTAATTTAACACCTACATGTCCAAAATTTTACACACATACCCTAATCTAATTATTAGTCAAAGACATATAAAACTAAATGAAATGAAATGGTTTACTGTATGTAACCATGTGTCATTTCATGTCGGTTTTTGTAATGATTTTACAGAAGCCGGCAATTGATTTAGCAGCTATTATGCTATGTAGAACTCTATGAACTATAAATACACTGCTCAAAAAAATAAAGGGATCACTCAAATAACACATCCTAGATCTAAATGAATGAAATATTTTCATTGAATACTTTGTTCTGTACAAAGTTGAATGTGCTGTCAACATAATCACACAAAAATCATCAATGGAAATCAAATTTTTGAACCAATGGAGGCCTGGATTTGGAGAGACCCCCAAAATGAAAGTGGAAACAAGTCAAAATGATACTCAGTATTGTGTGTGGCCTCCACGTGCCTGTATGACCTCCCTACAACGCCAGGGCATGCTCCTGATGAGATTGCGGATGTTCTCCTTAGGGATCTCCTCCCAGACCAGGACTAACACATCCATCAACTCCTGGACAGTCTGTGGTGCAACATGACGTTGGTGGATGGAGCGAGACATGATGTCCCAGATGTGCTCAATCGGATTCAGGTCTGGGGAACAGGTGGGCCAGCCCATAGCTTCAATGCCTTCATCTTGCAGGAACTGCTGACATACTCCAGCCATATGAGGTGTGGCATTGTCCTGCATTAGGAGGAACCCAGGGCCAACCGCACCAGCATATGGTCTCACAAGGGGTCTGAGGATCTCATCTCGGTACCTAATGGCAGTCAGGCTACCTATGGCGAGCACATGGAGGGCTGTGTGGCCCTCCAAAGAAATGCCTCCTCACACCATTACTGACCCACTGCCAAATCGGTCTACTGTAATTTTGGTCCCTTGGTGACATTGTGTCATAAAGCTAAATAATGAGCTGCTTGGGGCCTCTATTAGAGGGAGCTCAGAAGCTTACTGCATACAGTGGTATTATGGAGTTGTAGCTCCCTCTAGTGGTGGCTGCAGGAAGCAGAATTTCATAGTAAAACTATCTTTTCAGAGGATTTTGAGCTCTGTAGCAGAAAAAAGTACTGACCACTATGAGATATTTCAGGAAATCACTCATTAGAATAGCTGCTATGGCTCAGTGCCCGAAGAAATGTTTCCCTCTATTTGATATGCCCAGAGTGCTCTTTTTGCACCCGGTGTTGTATATTTTGGGACCCATTGATATTTAGAGCACATTGCACACCTGTCATGTGTTCATAGATACAATGATCTCCCGGCTGACGGCAGGGATGACGTCTCCAGAAGGCGAAAGGTTAAAGTCTTCTGTGAGATCTAGGAGTAATTAACACGTCCCGTTAACTGATGTCCTAAGTGAAGGGTCATTTACAAGTCCGGGGGAAGCAATGTTCCTAAATCTGCGCCCGCCCAATCAATTACTAAAGTAACAAAAACTATCAATCAATTAGCAATTAATTTACACATTAATCAATGTAATGGCCTTTTAAAAAAGCCGCGCGGAGTCGATGTTCGCAACGGATTGCCAATTAAGAGCCACATGCTTTATGAATTCCAAATCCCAATTAATAGATTTAATGAGACAACTTGCAAAAGCTGCGCCATCGATTTGCCCTTGCAGGTCTTAATCAACTCCGTTACGCAGTCCATCTGCTCGGCGGATGCTCTTTTGTACTAATTTGTCCCTCTTTGGGCCGGCAGCAGACAGTTTGTGGAGATTTGTTCTGTTCTCTGACCGTCTCGTCTTCCTGGCATTATCGCGTCAGTCGTGGTGAAATCATCAGATCATCCGGCCATGTCTAATTTAATGAGAGTGATGATGTCCGTTCACGGATGGACCCTTCTCCAGCCGCAGACCTCGTGAGACACTGACTCGGACCTCGGGACGATCTGCAACTTCTGAATGTAGCGATAAATCCTTCTCAATGTGTAACGATAAGATACTATGGAACCTTCATGGCACAATGAGGCTCCGGTGCAACATCTGCAACCGGGACCTCGAATTACCAGTCACTCTTCATAATACTGGCAGATTTTACAGGGGAATGGGGGTCCAGCTGTGGCCGCTGCCTCTTCACACACAATATCTATCTCCTCTATGAACCTAGTGGGAATTTGAGCCTAATTTAATGACTCCTATTTGCAAAATATAAGTTATTGGCTTAATATGGAGCCTTAAAGGGATTCTCTCAAAGAGTACGTAAAACAAGCAACTTTCACAATTTACTTGTTACTAGAAATCTTTTTTGTTCTCACTAACGGAGTGATGTGCAATCTTACAGCTCACAGCTTGTTGTCTAGGTGACCAGCCACCGCTGAAGTCTGTCAGAGGTGGCTGATAGAGTTTAGCGGAACAGGTCGGCCAGATTCATAACTCGCCGACTTATGCCAATGTCGGGTTTCGCCGACCGAAACCCGACCACAGCATGAAGTCAGCCATGCCGTCGGCAAAACGAGGGCCAAAATCAGATTTCCCAGAATGCTTGCACATAACTTTTTTTCAGCCAATGACCAACGACGTACACTGTGGGCAACGACATGTGCAGCGTCGAGAGAGATCCGGCATGTGGGTGTGTTTACTGTCCTCCACTCCCTGCCGACTTTCCTTCCCCATTGACTTGCATTGGGTTTCGTGTTTCAGTCGGCCTCCAACTTTTCCCGATAGTCGGCCGATTTCGTTCGACTCGACTTTTGAGAAAGTCGGGTTTCATGAAACCCGACTCGACCCTAAAAAAGGCAAAGTCGCTCATCTCTAGTGGCTGAACCTTGAGAGAAGGCGCATGCACTTACAAGCTCTTTGCTATCAGCTTGTAAGCGGTGCTGTGAAACTGGCCAAATGCTGGATCCAGACCATTTTAGAGCCCCTCTTCTTGCTGAAGACACTTTGCCTATACAGCATCGGAGAGCACACAGGTCAGACCAGCGGGGCAGCCATCCTACCGCCATGAACGGTCAATCTTCAGAAGCTCACAGATTCCCCGGCAAGCAGGAGGTGAGGAGACATCCGAGTGCTGCACTCTTGAAGACTGATCTTGAGGAAACCCTATGGGACTGATCTACTGCAGAAATTCCCCAGCACAATCCACAGCTGCAAAATCTGCATCAGATTGTGTTGACTTCTATTGCAGAAATGCTGCAGATTTTGCATCTAGTGAATTCCAAAAGTTACAAATCTGAAAAATTGAACATTTCAAATTCTAAAATTGTCAAATCTGCATCGCCGGTCACTTTCCACCGCAGATTCTTCTCTGCATCCCATGGAGGAGGTTGTGTAAACTGTCATCCACCATGGTGGTGCAATAATCTGCTGCAATCCTCAAATGTGCACTTTGTCTCGCAGTTAATCGCATTTCTGCTTCACTTTTTGGTCATTTTTTTATTTTCTACATATACTCTGCCATATGTCGATGCTGCACTTACAGATATAAGGACAGAGATAATCTCTGATAATGTGTCCCCTGCATAGAGGCTCCCAATAGAGGCCGCATAAATCCCTATGGAGTGAGCTCCACCTGGTGGTGGCAGCTGATAGAGGCGCCCAATAGAGGCCGTATAAATCCCTATGGAGTGAGCTCCACCTGGTGGTGGCAGCTGATAACATTTCTTCATGTGACTATGGGAAACAGTAGCTGCAGGTTTCTGCTTTGCGCTTCAATAATCTTTGTATCATCATGAAGCATCAAGAAAGGCAAAAATCCGTCTTACAAAAATAAGCTAAATTCTGCATAATAGGAATGACCTGGATGATGCTGGTACTTTTAGTT
Organism: Dendrobates tinctorius; assembly: GCF_039654945.1. NCBI lineage: Eukaryota > Metazoa > Chordata > Amphibia > Anura > Dendrobatidae > Dendrobates > Dendrobates tinctorius. The sequence continues at coordinate 28,160,558 of NW_027361863.1, forward strand.
CTGCCGTTCACCCCATCCTTTGACAGATGTGACATTTCATCAGTTCCATCGCTTCTATCCTTCTTCCCGGTGAGGTAAAGGTTACGTCTCCATGTGTGAAAATCCCCTTCTTGCTGCCCACGGGTGTCAGGAGATGGATAGGTCTCCGCTTCGGACCTTGAAGTTTTCCGCGAGAGTCAAACTGCGGTGACCTTCTCCTTGTTCCCTTAATTGGCGGTTTGTCGGTCTGGAGGCTCAGCTCCCGCGCCACAGAGCTGACGGCACCGGCCTTATTATCTCCGCACAATGGAAAGGGCAACAGGGAAGATGGGCAGCTGCAAGAGCGCCCTGTGCTGTCTGATCAGCTTAGATACACCGGCCTGTGATCGGCTTAGATACAGCAGCTCCATATACAGTAACCTATATCATAGAATCAGGAACAATGACGGCTGTAAGGCTTAGATACACGGCTAAGCAGACAGTATCACACAGGAGAGGATTAGATACACGGCTCAGCAGACAGTATCACACAGGACAGGATTAGATACACAGCTCAGCAGACAGTATCACACAGGATAGGATTAGATACACGGCTCAGCAGACAGTATCACACAGGAGAGGATTAGATACACGGCTCAGCAGACAGTATCACACAGGACAGGATTAGATACACAGCTCAGCAGACAGTATCACACAGGATAGGATTAGATACACGGCTCAGCAGACAGTATCACACAGGAGAGGATTAGATACACAGCTCGTCAGTATAACACAGGATAGGATTAGATACACGGCTCAGCAGTCAATATCACACAGGAGAGGATTAGATACACGGCTCAGCAGTCAGTATCACACAGGAGAGGATTAGATACACGGCTCAGCAGTCAGTATCACACGGGATAGGATTAGATACACGGCTCAGCAGTCAATATCACACAGGAGAGGATTAGATACACGGCTCAGCAGACAGTATCACACAGGAGAGGATTAGATACACGGCTCAGCAGACAGTATCACACAGGAGAGGATTAGATACACGGCTCAGCAGACAGTATCACATAGGAGAGGATTAGATACACGGCTCAGCAGTCAGTATCACACAGGATAGGATTAGATACGTGGCTCAGCAGACAGTATCACACAGGATAGAATTAGATACGCGGCTCAGCAGTCAGTATCACACAGGATAGAATTAGATACGCGGCTCAGCAGACAGTATCACACATGATGGGATTAGAAACACAGCTCGTCAGTATAACACAGGATGGGATTAGATACACGGCTCAGCACACAGTATCACACAGGATAGGATTAGATTTACAAAGAAAGAATTTTTGGGTTTAAACGTGCGCTGCTAGACGTTTGGTCTAGCAGCGCACGTTTAAATCCAAAAATTCTTTCTTTGTAAATCTGATGATTTATGGTCACTGAGTGGCCATTTGGATGTGCAGCAGCTTGACCTCTATTCCTTTGTGCCTGAAACTCTCCTGTTATTGGTGAGTATAATAGCTTGATTTATATCCATTTTACTTGGGTAAGACCCTATTGCGCTCTCTCTCTTTTAGGATAGGATTAGATACACGGCTCAGCAGACAGTATCACACATGATGGGATTAGATACACGGCTCAGCACACAGTATCACACAGGATAGGATTAGATACACAGCTCGTCAGTATAACACAGGATAGGATTAGATACACGGCTCAGCACACAGTATCACACAGGATAGGATTAGACACATGGCTCAGCAGTCAGTATCACACAGGATAGGATTAGATACACGGCTCAGCACACAGTATCACACATGATGGGATTAGATACACAGCTCGTCAGTATAACACAGGAGAGGGTTAGATACACAACTCAGCAGACAGTATCACACATGATGGGATTAGATACACAGCTCGTCAGTATAACACAGGATAGGATTAGATACACGGCTCAGCACACAGTATCACAAAGGAGAGGATTAGACACATGGCTCAGCAGTCAGTATCACACAGGATAGGATTAGACACATGGCTCAGCAGTCAGTATCACACAGGATAGGATTAGATACACGGCTCAGCACACAGTATCACACATGATGGGATTAGATACACAGCTCGTCAGTATAACACAGGAGAGGGTTAGATACACAACTCAGCAGACAGTATCACACATGATGGGATTAGATACACAGCTCGTCAGTATAACACAGGATAGGATTAGATACACGGCTCAGCACACAGTATCACAAAGGAGAGGATTAGATATACGGCTCAGTAGTCAGTACCACACAGCATAGGATTAGATACACAGCTCAGCAGTCAGTATCACACAGGATAGGATTAGATACACGGCTCAGCAGTTAGTATCACACAGGAGAGGATTAGATACGCAGCTCAGCATACAGTATCACACTGGATAGGATTAGATACACGGCTCAGAAGACAGTATCACACAGGATAGGATTAGATACATGACTCAGCAGTCAGTATCACACAGGATAGGATTATATACACGGCTCAGCAGTCAGTATCACACAGGATAGGATTAGATACACGGCTCAGCAGACAGTATCACACAGGATAGGATTAGATACACGGCTCAGCAGTCAGTATCACACAGGAGAGGATTAGATACATGGCTCAGCAGTCAGTATCACACAGGATAGGATTAGATACACGGCTCAGCAGACAGTATCACACAGGATAGGATTATATACACGGCTCAGCAGTCAGTATCACACAGGATAGGATTAGATACACGGCTCAGCAGACAGTATCACACAGGATAGGATTAGATACATGGCTCAGCAGTCAGTATCACACAGGATAGGATTAGATACATGACTCAGCAGTCAGTATCACACAGGATAGGATTATATACACGGCTCAGCAGTCAGTATCACACAGGATAGGATTAGATACACGGCTCAGCAGACAGTATCACACAGGATAGGATTAGATACATGGCTCAGCAGTCAGTATCACACAGGAGAGGATTAGATACATGGCTCAGCAGTCAGTATCACACAGGATAGGATTAGATACACGGCTCAGCAGACAGTATCACACAGGATAGGATTATATACACGGCTCAGCAGTCAGTATCACACAGGATAGGATTAGATACACGGCTCAGCAGACAGTATCACACAGGATAGGATTAGATACACGGCTCAGCAGTCAGTATCACACAGGAGAGGATTAGATACACGGCTCAGCAGTCAGTATCACACAGGATAGGATTATATACACGGCTCAGCAGACAGTATCACACAGGAGAGGATTAGATACGCGACTCAGCAGTCAGTGGAGCGCACCACAGGGCCGGGGGTTACTCGGTACCGGGTCGGTCAGACTCTTTTAAAGGGGAAGTGTCGCGGTAGCAGTGACCCAGTCCGTGACCCTGGGTGTCCAATGGTGATGGAAGTTCAAATGAAGGGAAAGATGGTAGGATAAATAATAGGAAAAGGGGGAATCGTGACGCCACCCGTAGTATTCGGCTAGGGAAGCAGACGCTGCTATACAGATCCTCTGGAACGGTGGTGCGGCAGCAGCAGAGATGGTGTAGCTCTCCCCAGGCAGAGCTTTGGTCCCAGGGCAGCTAGGATGGTGCTTGTGAGTTGGTGACTGTGATGTGCGATGTTAAGCAAGTGGGACGCGAATGACCCAAATGACACAGTGAGGTGCAGTTTCACGGCTTTTACTCACACTTGACCTGTGCGCTCAGGTGTCCGGCTTAGCACTGTGTCCCCCGAGTAAGGGATCCAGCCAATTCTCAGTTAATTTGGGAAACACCGTTCCAGGACTTCCTTTTTCTGTCTCCCCTCTCTTTCTGGTCGCCTCCCTGTGCGGGTCTTTCCTTTCCTCTCGCCTAGCACCTTCACAACAGTGTCCCTAAGTCAGCAGCCTTGGACCTTACCGGGCGACGTGGGTCAGGCCCCGGGATCCTTTATCTCCATCGTTACCTTTTCACGGAATTGATGTGGCTGAGGTGCTTGCAGTCACCTCAGCCTCCGGCTCGCCAGCTAAGTCTGTCTTCTTCTCCACTGGGCTCAGGGGCCGGTACCCTCACTGCGACCTAGTCCTTCCTTTCCAGGATACGGACCCCACAGGTGGCTTATCGCACTACCCGTGCCTCTCAGGACTCCTCCAGTTCTCTCTAAACTCCCTTTCAGTTCTTCTTCCTTCACTCTGGCTTTGACTCCTCTTACTCCTTTGCTGTCCCGTCACCAACTGACTGGATCTTCTAGAAAGATCTTTTACCTCAGACTTAACTCCGCCCACTCACTGTCACCTCTCTGTCACTCATGGGGTGACAAGGAGTGTAGCCAATCTCCTTAGCTCCTCCCTCTTCTCTACCTTTCCCACTCACCTACCAACACCCTTTCCTAGCCAGTCTGGGATGAGGCCATCCTTCCGGAGAGTACACCCAGATGCCCTGACTGAACTAGCGTGTGTTGCGTGCAAGTGCTGAAGTCCCAGGTGGTGCTCCCTCCTTACCTGAGGGTGGGATACCACACCCCTGGATGAGGTGCAGTATCTCTGTGGCGACTGGACCCTCAGGGGCGCCACATCAGTATCACACAGGATAGGACACGGCTCAGCAGTCAGTATCACACAGGATGGGATTAGATACACGGCTCAGCAGACAGTATCACACAGGAGAGGATTAGATACACGGCTCAGCAGACAGTATCACACAGGAGAGGATTAGATACACGGCTCAGCAGTCAGTATCACACAGGATAGGATTAGCTACACGGCTCAGCAGACAGTATCACACCGGAGAGGATTAGATACACGGCTCAGCAGTCAGTATCACACAGGATAGGATTAGATACACAGCTCAGCAGTCAGTATCACACAGGAGAGGATTAGATACATGGCTCAGCAGTCAGTATCACACAGGAGAGGTTGATACATGGCTCAGCAGTCAGTATCACACAGGATAGGATTAGATACACGGCTCAGCAGTCAGTATCACACAGGATAGGATTAGATACACTGCTCAGCAGTCAGTATCACACAGGAGAGGATTAGATACACGGCCCAGCAGTCAGTATCACACAGGATAGGATTAGATACACTGCTCAGTAGTCAGTATCACACAGGATAGGATTAGATACGCAGCTCAGTAGACAGTAGCCGCTCAGGAGTGATGACCTTCAGGAGACCTTTAGGGTATGCCATTCTGAATGTGTTTCGGATCCAGGTGGTGGTCCAGGAGGTCAGACCCCAACCAAAGAGAGAGATGCCCTTTGGAACTTTCCCCAAACTCACTCCACTCCTGATTGCCCACAATGCAATGCAGGGCGCTACTGCCCAACTTCAGTGAATGGGCTGAGATGCATTTTCTGCACAACTAATGAGCGAGCATCAATATGCAAAGAAATCAGAAGCCGCAGCACTGTAATAACTGCAGCCATGTAATAATCAAACTCCCACTGATTAGGAAGCAGTAACCTAAGGAAAATCTGGATATCAAGTCTTTTAAAATTCAAATTCATCAGCTCTGACAAATTTGTATCAAAAGTTACTAAAAATTTTTGCAAATCTCAATGCTGCAAAGCCTCCAATAGCAATGAAAAGATGCATGTAACACTCTGAGGTCACCTAGGACTGCATCCAACAAAAGGGATAATAGTAGAGTTGTGCAATCTCCTGAAATTCTATTCACTTCATTCAGGGGATAGAGATTCAATGCACATCAAATAAATTGGTGAAGTTAATCTGCCACGAAGGAACTAAAACGCTTAAGCACACATCCCTCCCCCTCCCAGTTAGCAGTCTAAATATCTCTCCAGCTTGTACTCCACATATCTCCCCATCTGGTCCTTCACATATCTTCTGGGCTGATCCTTCCAATTTTTTCCCCAGCTCGTCCACCCCATATCTTCCCAGATGATCCTCCCCATATCTCCTCAGCTGGTCCTCGCAATATCTACCCAGGAGGTCCTCACCATATCTCCCCAGCTTATCCTCCACATATCTCCCCTGCTGGTCCTCGCAATATCTCCCTGAGTGGTCCTCCACATTTCTCCCCAGATGGTCCTTCCCAAATCTTCCCAGCTGGTTCTCACAATATCTCCCCAGCTCGTTCCCCCCATATCTCCCTGGCTCCTCTTTTTCTTATCTCCCCAGCTGGTCCTTCCCATATCTTCGCAGCTGATCCTACGAATATCTCCCTGATTAGTCATTTCCATATCTCCCCATCTGGTCCTTTCCATATCTTCCCAGCTGGTCCTCCCCACATCTCTCTGGATGGTCCTTCCCATATCTCCCCAGCTGGTCCTTCATGAAGCTTCCTAGTTGGTTCTCCCTACATCTTCCCAGCTGATCCTTCTCATATCTACCTATATGGTCCATCCCATATCTTCTCAGTTTGTCTGTCCCATATATTCTCAGCTAGTCCATCCCATTTCTTCCCAGCTGGTCCATTCCCATATCTCCCCGGCTGGTCCGTCACAAAGCTTCCTAGCTTGTTCTTCCTAGATCTCCCTGGCTGGTTCTTCCCATATCTCCCCAGCTGTTTCTCCCCATATATTCTCAGCTAGTCCATCACATTTCTTCCCAGATGGTCCATTCCCATATCTCCCCAGCTGGTCCACCACAAAGCTTCCTAGCTTGTTCTTCCTAGATCTCATCCAGCTGGTCCTTCCCATATCTTCCCAGCTGGTCCTTCACATATTTCCCTGGGAGTTTCCTCTCATATCTCCCTGACTGAACCTTCACAAAGCTCCCCAGCTCATTTTCCCCATATTTTCCCAGCTGGTCTTTCTCATATTTCGTAGGCAGATTCCTTCTATATCTCCCCAGCTGTGTCTCCCCATATATTCTCAGCTAGTCCATCCCATTTCTTTCCAGCTGGTTCAGTCCCATATCTCCCCGACTGGTCCGCCACAAAGCTTCCTGGCTTGTTCTTCCAAGATCTCACTGGCTGGTCCTTCTCATATCTCCCCAGCTGGTCCTTCTCATATCTCCTCAGCTGGTCCTTCCCATATCACCCCAGCTGGTCCTTCACATATTTCCCTTGCAGTTTCTTCTCATATCTCCCTGGCTGAACCTCACTATATCTTCCTGGCTGGTCCCCCCAATATCTCCCTGATGTGTTCTCCCATATCTCGTCAGCTAGTTCTGTCCATATCTCCCTGGCTAGTCCTCCCTATATTTACCTTGCTGATTCTCCCCATATCTCCCCTACAGGTGCTTCATATATTTCCCCGGTTACTCCTCCTCATATCTCCCTAACTGGTCCTCCACATATCTTCACGGCTGTTCCTCCCCTTATCTTCCCATCTGGTAATTCTCATATTTCCTCAGCTGGTCCTCAATACTCCTCCCCTGATGGTTCTCTTCATATCACCCCAGCGGGACCTTCTCATATCTTCTTGGCTGGACCTCCACATATCTCCATGGCTGGTCCTTTCCATATCTCCCTGGCTGGTCCTTCTCATATTTCCTCAGCTGATCCTCCCATATCTCTCCAGCTAGTTTTCCCTCTATCTCCTCTGCTGGTTCTCCCCATATTTTTGCAGCTGGACCTCTCCATATCTCCATGGTTGGTCCTCCAATCAGATTTTCTTAAATCTATTTCCACCTCTAGATCTTTACCATTGATGAGCTTTGTGTCCCATATGACCTCATGACTCAGTTACTCAGCGGTGGTGTCCACCCAAAGACCAATTGGAGAACTGGGTGAGGCACAGTGGTAGGAAAAGTACAAGAAAGTCTGAGAGGTGGACATTATAGCTTATTGTTTTACCCTACCATTTTGCTGGATTTGTGCAAGGTGAATTACCAACCATTTGACATATTTTGGGGAAATTTGAGTTTATTTGATAAGTTTTGATTAGATGAGAATGAACTCAATCATCTCTACGTAGGCCGTCTAATAGAGCCCCATAGATTCCGCAGTGATCACCAATGTCAGATGTGATCTGTAACAGCAGCACGACTGCTGTGGATGCAAAGTGCCCCACACCATATGCCCCCCTGGCGGATCCTCTTCTGTGAATGCAAATCGGAACTTCCAAGTTTTCAAAGCTTTTCTCAAATTCCACAAGGTCTGCACAAAATCCGGCAGAACGTTACCTGGCAAGACTGCGAATTTTGATGAATGGCGCTGCCTCAGAATTTAACCCTTCACACATAAAACACGTTTATCCCCTTGTATGTTCCTAGCGAATGATTTTTAAGGCTGGAAGTAAAAAGAGTCTGCAGAATGATAGACTGGCATAGTTATCACGGCACAACAGCTGCTTGACTGCAAGAATCGTATGGAGGAGATTTAATTCCCAGCATTAAGTGATTTACTGACGCTGAAAGGTGCAGGTTCCTGCAGTAGCTTAACGCTGTCATGTTGTTGTGCATCATGATAACTAATGATGGAGGACGGATCCTGGTGCAGAAATCTGCTGGCGGGTTCAACACAGAAGAAAATCTGCGGCCTTTATGCTCAATATAAATACACGCACTATATATATATGACTGTATATACTGTGCATAGGATACAATGTATCCACAGAAAGGAGAACATCACATCAGTGCGAGAAGGGGAGAAGAATACATGGCTCAGGTATTACAGCACCAGGGACAGCACAGGGCTCAGGTATTACAGCACCAGGGACAGCACAGGGCTCAGGTATTACAGCACCAGGGACAGCACAGGGCTCAGGTATTACAGCACCAGGGACAGCACAGGGCTCAGGTATTACAGCACCAGGGACAGCACAGGGCTCAGGTATTACAGCACCAGAGACAGGACAGGGCTCAGGTATTACAGCACCAGGGACAGCACAGGGCTCAGGTATTACAGCACCAGAGACAGCACAGGGCTCAGGTATTACAGCACCAGAGACAGCACAGGGCTCAGGTATTACAGCACCAGAGACAGGACAGGGCTCAGGTATTACAGCACCAGGGACAGCACAGGGCTCAGGTATTACAGCACCAGAGACAGCACAGGGCTCAGGTATTACAGCACCAGGGACAGCACAGGGCTCAGGTATTACAGCACCAGGGACAGCACAGGGCTCAGGTATTACAGCACCAGGGACAGCACAGGGCTCAGGTATTACAGCACCAGAGACAGGACAGGGCTCAGGTATTACAGCACCAGGGACAGCACAGGGCTCAGGTATTACAGCACCAGAGACAGCACAGGGCTCAGGTATTACAGCACCAGAGACAGCACAGGGCTCAGGTATTACAGCACCAGAGACAGGACAGGGCTCAGGTATTACAGCACCAGGGACAGCACAGGGCTCAGGTATTACAGCACCAGAGACAGCACAGGGCTCAGGTATTACAGCACCAGGGACAGCACAGGGCTCAGGTATTACAGCACCAGGGACAGCACAGGGCTCAGGTATTACAGCACCAGGGACAGCACAGGGCTCAGGTATTACAGCACCAGAGACAGCACAGGGCTCAGGTATTACAGCACCAGGGACAGCACAGGGCTCAGGTATTACAGCACCAGAGACAGCACAGGGCTCAGGTATTACACTATAATGGACAGCACAGGGCTCAGGTATTACACTATAATGGACAGCACAGGGCTCAGGTATTACAGCACCAGGGACAGCACAGGGCTCAGGTATTACAGCACCAGGGACAGCACAGGGCTCAGGTATTACAGCACCAGGGACAGCACAGGGCTCAGGTATTACAGCACCAGAGACAGCACAGGGCTCAGGTATTACAGCACCAGGGACAGCACAGGGCTCAGGTATTACACTATAATGGACAGCACAGGGCTCAGGTATTACAGCACCAGGGACAGCACAGGGCTCAGGTATTACAGCACCAGGGACAGCACAGGGCTCAGGTATTACAGCACCAGAGACAGCACAGGGCTCAGGTATTACACTATAATGGACAGCACAGGACTCAGGTATTACAGCACCAGAGACAGGACAGGGCTCAGGTATTACAGCACCAGGGACAGCACAGGGCTCAGGTATTACAGCACCAGAGACAGGACAGGGCTCAGGTATTACAGCACCAGGGACAGCACAGGGCTCAGGTATTACAGCACCAGAGACAGCACAGGGCTCAGGTATGACAGCACCATGGACAGCACAGGGCTCAGGTATTACAGCACCAGAGACAGCACAGGGCTCAGGTATTACAGCACCAGAGACAGGACAGGGCTCAGGTATTACAGCACCAGAGACAGGACAGGGCTCAGGTATTACAGCACCAGAGACAGCACAGGGCTCAGGTATTACAGCACCAGAGACAGCACAGGGCTCAGGTATTACACTATAATGGACAGCACAGGGCTCAGGTATTACAGCACCAGGGACAGCAAAGGGCTCAGGTATTACACTATAATGGACAGCACAGGGCTCAGGTATTACAGCACCAGGGACAGCAAAGGGCTCAGGTATTACAGCACCAGAGACAGCACAGGGCTCAGGTATTACAGCACCAGAGACAGCACAGGGCTCAGGTATTACACTATAATGGACAGCACAGGGCTCAGGTATTACAGCACCAGGGACAGCAAAGGGCTCAGGTATTACACTATAATGGACAGCACAGGGCTCAGGTATTACAGCACCAGGGACAGCACAGGGTTCAGGTGTTACAGCACCAGAGACAGCACAGGGCTCAGGTATTACACTATAATGGACAGCACAGGGCTCAGGTATTACAGCACCAGGGACAGCAAAGGGCTCAGGTATTACAGCACCAGAGACAGCACAGGGCTCAGGTATTACAGCACCAGAGACAGGACAGGGCTCAGGTATTACAGCACCAGAGACAACACAGGGCTCAGGTATTACAGCACCAGGGACAGCACAGGGCTCAGGTATTACAGCACCAGGGACAGCACAGGGCTCAGGTATTACAGCACCAGAGACAGCACAGGACTCAGGTATTACACTATAATGGACAGCACAGGGCTCAGGTATTACAGCACCAGAGACAGCACAGGGCTCAGGTATTACACTATAATGGACAGCACAGGGCTCAGGTATTACAGCACCAGAGACAGCACAGGGCTCAGGTATTACAGCACCAGAGACAGCACAGGGCTCAGGTATTACACTATAATGGACAGCACAGGGCTCAGGTATTACAGCACCAGAGACAGCACAGGGCTCAGGTATTACACTATAATGGACAGCACAGGGCTCAGGTATTACAGCACCAGGGACAGCACAGGGCTCAGGTATTACACTATAATGGACAGCACAGGGCTCAGGTATTACAGCACCAGAGACAGCACAGGGCTCAGGTACTACAGCACCAGAGACAGCACAGGGCTCAGGTATTACACTATAATGGACAGCACAGGGCTCAGGTATTACAGCACCAGAGACAGCACAGGGCTCAGGTATTACACTATAATGGACAGCACAGGGCTCAGGTATTACAGCACCAGGGACAGCACAGGGCTCAGGTATTACACTATAATGGACAGCACAGGGCTCAGGTATTACAGCACCAGGGACAGCAAAGGGCTCAGGTATTACAGCACCAGGGACAGCACAGGGTTCAGGTGTTACAGCACCAGAGACAGCACAGGGCTCAGGTATTACACTATAATGGACAGCACAGGGCTCAGGTATTACAGCACCAGGGACAGCAAAGGGCTCAGGTATTACAGCACCAGAGACAGCACAGGGCTCAGGTATTACAGCACCAGAGACAGGACAGGGCTCAGGTATTACAGCACCAGAGACAGCACAGGGCTCAGGTATTACAGCACCAGGGACAGCACAGGGCTCAGGTATTACAGCACCAGGGACAGCACAGGGCTCAGGTATTACAGCACCAGAGACAGCACAGGACTCAGGTATTACACTATAATGGACAGCACAGGGCTCAGGTATTACAGCACCAGAGACAGCACAGGGCTCAGGTATTACACTATAATGGACAGCACAGGGCTCAGGTATTACAGCACCAGAGACAGCACAGGGCTCAGGTATTACAGCACCAGAGACAGCACAGGGCTCAGGTATTACACTATAATGGACAGCACAGGGCTCAGGTATTACAGCACCAGAGACAGCACAGGACTCAGGTATTACACTATAATGGACAGCACAGGGCTCAGGTATTACAGCACCAGATACAGCACAGGACTCAGGTATTACAGCACCAGAGACAGCACAGGGCTCAGGTATTACACTATAATGGACAGCACAGGGCTCAGGTATTACAGCACCAGAGACAGCACAGGGCTCAGGTATTACACTATAATGGACAGCACAGGGCTCAGGTATTACAGCACCAGGGACAGCACAGGGCTCAGGTATTACACTATAATGGACAGCACAGGGCTCAGGTATTACAGCACCAGAGACAGCACAGGGCTCAGGTACTACAGCACCAGAGACAGCACAGGGCTCAGGTACTACAGCACCAGAGACAGCACAGGGCTCAGGTATTACACTATAATGGACAGCACAGGGCTCAGGTATTACAGCACCAGGGACAGCACAGGGCTCAGGTATTACACTATAATGGACAGCACAGGGCTCAGGTATTACAGCACCAGAGACAGCACAGGGCTCAGGTATTACAGCACCAGAGACAGCACAGGGCTCAGGTATTACACTATAATGGACAGCACAGGGCTCAGGTATTACAGCACCAGGGACAGCACAGGGCTCAGGTATTACACTATAATGGACAGCACAGGGCTCAGGTATTACAGCACCAGGGACAGGACAGGGCTCAGGTATTACAGCACCAGAGACAGCACAGGGCTCAGATATTATACTATAATGGAAAGCATAGGGCTCAGGTATTACAGCACCAGAGACAGCACAGGGCTCAGGTATTACACTATAATGGACAGCACAGGGCTCAGGTATTACAGCACCAGGGACAGCAAAGGGCTCAGGTATTACAGCACCAGAGACAGGACAGGGCTCAGGTATTACAGCACCAGGGACAGCACAGGGCTCAGGTATTACACTATAATGGACAGCACAGGGCTCAGGTATTACAGCACCATGGACAGCACAGGGCTCAGGTATTACAGCACCAGAGACAGGACAGGGCTCAGGTATTACAGCACCAGAGACAGCACAGGGTTCAGGTATTACAGCACCAGAGACAGCACAGGGCTCAGGTATTACACTATAATGGACAGCACAGGGCTCAGGTATTACAGCACCAGGGACAGCAAAGGGCTCAGGTATTACAGCACCAGGGACAGCACAGGGTTCAGGTGTTACAGCACCAGAGACAGCACAGGGCTCAGGTATTACACTATAATGGACAGCACAGGGCTCAGGTATTACAGCACCAGGGACAGCAAAGGGCTCAGGTATTACAGCACCAGAGACAGCACAGGGCTCAGGTATTACAGCACCAGAGACAGGACAGGGCTCAGGTATTACAGCACCAGAGACAGGACAGGGCTCAGGTATTACAGCACCAGAGACAGCACAGGGCTCAGGTATTACAGCACCAGAGACAGCACAGGGCTCAGGTATTACAGCACCAGGGACAGCACAGGGCTCAGGTATTACAGCACCAGGGACAGCACAGGGCTCAGGTATTACAGCACCAGAGACAGCACAGGGCTCAGGTATTACAGCACCAGAGACAGCACAGGGCTCAGGTATTACACTATAATGGACAGCACAGGGCTCAGGTATTACAGCACCAGAGACAGCACAGGGCTCAGGTATTACACTATAATGGACAGCACAGGGCTCAGGTATTACAGCACCAGGGACAGCACAGGGCTCAGGTATTACAGCACCAGAGACAGCACAGGGCTCAGGTATTACAGCACCAGAGACAGCACAGGGCTCAGGTATTACACTATAATGGACAGCACAGGGCTCAGGTATTACAGCACCAGGGACAGCACAGGGCTCAGGTAGGTATTACAGCACCAGAGACAGCACAGGGCTCAGGTATTACAGCACCAGAGACAGCACAGGGCTCAGGTATTACACTATAATGGACAGCACAGGGCTCAGGTATTACAGCACCAGGGACAGCACAGGGCTCAGGTATTACACTATAATGGACAGCACAGGGCTCAGGTATTACAGCACCAGAGACAGCACAGGGCTCAGATATTATACTATAATGGAAAGCATAGGGCTCAGGTATTACAGCACCAGAGACAGCACAGGGCTCAGGTATTACACTATAATGGACAGCACAGGGCTCAGATATTACACTATAATGGACAGCACAGGGCTCAGGTATTACAGCACCAGAGACAGCACAGGACTCAGGTATTACAGCACCAGAGACAGCACAGGGCTCAGGTATTACAGCACCATGGACAGCACAGGGCTCAGGTATTACAGCACCAGAGACAGCACAGGGCTCAGGTATTACAGCACCAGGGACAGCACAGGGCTCAGGTATTACAGCACCAGAGACAGCACAGGGCTCAGGTATTACACTATAATGGACAGCACAGGGCTCAGGTATTACAGCACAAAGGACAGCACAGGACTCAGGTATTACAGCACCAGGGACAGTTCATCATTTAGTTACTACAGCACTAGTTGTATTTTTTGCTTATCAGTTATTACAGCCCCATGCTCTGCTGAGAGTGAAGCTATTATACTGCTTGATAAAGCACTGTGAATTAGACATGCGAAATGTGCGTTGGGGGCTATCATTATCTGCTGTATGACTATCCCATCCTCTCCTCATATCACTGGCTATGATTACTTTCTTAATGTGATATACTGATTCTGTTTAGTTACTTAAGCTTCTCCTTTGAACAAGGACCAAATTGCACTGCTCATACATGAGATATTGGATGTCTGACCTCTAAACCTTGATACAATGGAAGTCTCCTGCCATGATCCTGCCGCTGCCACCGATATGTCACAGACCCTCCACTGACACCGGAATGTCACGGACGGAGGGATGTGACGCACGGCCAACACACGGCTATCACAGGCGCAGGGGGGCTTATCTTAGATATCCCACTGCTGGCACCATGTGACAAAAAACAGCAAGCTAGTCTTGCCTTAACAATTTATCGCAGGGGGGTTAGTTTGGATGTCCCACCACTGCTAACAATCTTCCACAGACTGTGGGGATTTATGGATATCCCACTTTTCAGTTCCACTTTGGAACTCACAGATCTCCGGTGCCCCCTTACCCTCAGGTCAGTCAGGGAACTACACCTAGGATAATTAGTCACCGGACGGGCTGCTTGTTGTGCACGGGCGATTAGGCCGCTACAGTGAGGGAATTATCAATGCTTTGGTCGCAGCCACCCAATCAGCTTATAAAACCCTTCCGTCACTGCCAGCTAGCCCAACCAATCAAGACACACCACGCCGCCACCAGCTCCAGATTTCTCTGCTTAAGTTATAGACTTAATAGAGGGGTTCGAAGCCAACCCAATCAGTAGCGTAATTATCTTAAAGGCACTTGTTCATTTTTAGAGCATGAAGGCAGAATAATAAAGTTATCATTTATTCCCAAAAAGTGGGCAGTGATTACACAGATAAAAGTTGTTACAAAGTTGAGACATTAGATATGTACAATGCAAATATAAAATAAAAGGGATTAACAGCAGAAATTAAAGTTACAGTTGCTTAGATGGTCTGTAGGCTAGCCATGTAGTGGGGGAGGGGCAGCAGCCACACATCTCCCTGCATCTGGGAACCTTTTGGCATGAGGTCTCTTAGCTCGTCTGAATGATTTTTGGCAGGGGATGCCTTAAAGCTTTGGCTTTGTGACCTCACGAAAGGGGCAGTCTGGAAAGGGTCAGCCCCCTACTTTTGAAGTTATAATCTAACTACAAAACTTATAATAACTATCTCGTAGAGGGTACCTCGCATAAACTCACACATGGTATCATTCTTTTTAGCAGGCAGAATACAATAATTCAAAACCAAACATGCAGTAGTTATGTTACATCATTTAGGAGAAATCCAGTTCTCCGTTTCTGCTGGGGTTAGAACTTCACAAGAGCCACCGTAGTGAAGCCGGGTCAGCGCATATCACAGAAATGTCCGTTTCATTTTTCTGCCGCAAACGGAGTGCACGCTAGGGCTTCTTTTAATATTCACCATAACTGAATTTGGTCTCATGGCCAGGACAAATAAACTCTTTCCCCTGCCTGTGCAGGGAGGGGGGAAGGGCAAAGAATCTTCACTGGGATCTCAGATTTCACAGAGCTGTGGGTGAGGAAGGGGGGGGATTTGCAGCTGTGACAGGCAGATTTCTCATCTGTAGTGTAGAGGAAGGGAAGATTCTGGAGTGTTCCAGAAGTCATATCTTACAGTCATATCTTACTTATTATTACAACTCCTATTAAATATAGGCACTCTTTGGAACTTACTGTTTTCTCAGGGTATTATTTTCTTTCCCACTATTGAGGTGGGTAAGGAGATATGTATAACATATACTGACCATGATGGATAGGTGTCACTTTTGTTTTTCCTTTCTGTGTCTCTTTTTTAAACTTGTTTTATAATTGATGGTTAAATTAATAAAGATTTGTCTAACTTGTTTGAAACATATACTCTGTTTCCTCTTTTCTTGTTACAATTGTGTCACTTTTAGCTTTGTCATAGCACATTTATTACAATACAGGGGGCCGCTCATGACTCCGTTATTGTGGCAGCGTTGGAAGCTCATAGTTCAGTTAATGTGATGCCATGGACACTGCACGTTACCTTTCTTACAGCAGTAAGTTACAGGGTAGAAATGATGAAAAGCAAAAAACACAAATAGCCTAAAATAAAAAAGTAAAAAATAAACTGCAAATAATGCATAAAGGTAATAATAATAATAATTAGGGTATTTAGTAAACATAATTTTGATCATAATAATGTTCAAGCCATCCCGCCACGTCACAGCAACCCTTGTGGGACAGTCCGACTCTAGTATTTAAAACCTTATCACTTGCCAAGTGACGTGAATGTGAACAAGGATCGAGGGGCTGACCCACTAGTAAAAGCATAGGCCAGACAGGATGGTTTTCTGGAAATGATGTCCTGGATCAGTGATTGCAGCGCCATGGACAATATCAGCCATAACTCATGGTGCATCTATTACAGCAGCGTGGACCGTGCGGAGCTCATTCACTGCAACATCGCGGTCTATTAATTGCAGTTATTACAGCTCCATGGACTGCACTTGGTTCAGTGATTACAGCATCATGCATCGTTCATGGATTTATTTGAACACACAAAATCTGCAGTATAACACAATACCAGATAAGAGGATGACATTTCAATAAATCTCATCTATGCATTGCTGAACATTTCTGGAGAGATTCTGGCTGAGACATGGTCCACACTGTTGTAGCTGTTTTTGTTCTGACCCAAAGTCAGGTCTGCCAGATCACCAGTGAGGCCAAATTAGGAGTTTTTGCCCTTAATTTACAAGCGCGCTTGGAGACAAAGGAGACTGCACACTGGTCATGGGCAAATCACTTTATCTGACATATTGAAACACAAGGCAATCTTTTATACCATTTACAACAAATGTAACTCTATGGAGCTCATGTATCCCCCACCGTTACCCAGGGTCATTGTGATGTACAATGTCTGCAAGATATGTTTTCTGTTGCAATGTGCTAACAAATCCTCCATCCTAGGACATTGTAAACTGTCAGTAGTAGGAATTCCTTCCCCCCCAGGTTTTATCAACCCTGCCACTTCCTCTGGAAGAGCAGGAATGTTAATTAGCTAGACCATCTTCCTCACACCATTTGGCTTCTCTCAGCTGAAAGAGAAAAATGCGGGAAAAAGGTCTTTGAAATAAAAACTTTAAGAGCCTGCCCTGCGAAAACCGTACCAAGTAGAGATATGAAAATCATATTTCTGCGATCCGAGCAGACCCAGCTTCGCTGTGGTGCCTGTTGCAAAACTCTCGGATGTCCAGAACCTGAGATATGATTTGCGCCCAAATGGACGGTCATATCGCATAGATGTTTGATGTTTTCTTGATAGGCTCATTACGCTGGGTAACATGATACCACTGATGAGTCCATACCAGCTTCTCCCATAAAGTTATAGCTAATCTAAGTTTTGTAGCCAAAACATAACTCGGATGAGAGAGGAGGGATCAACCCAGAATGCATCTCTCCGTGATGTCACAAAGCAAAGCCTATAAGGCCTTCCCTGGGCAAACCAGCACAGAACAGCTGCAGAGTCCGTGCTGACAAGAACTCAGATGAGCGGAGAAGTGCAGCTCCGCCTCCACCCACCTTAAAGCCACATGGTCTGCCTAAGGAACAATATGGAACTGTGAGTGTAATCTCTTTGTTTTCTCCACTTTTATTTTATACCTGTACTGTACATATTTTATGTAGGATGGGGATTGGAGGCACCCGTTGTCCCTTGCCAGTGGCACGAGTTTTTCTTGACTGGGGTGCCGGGAGCGGGTTGAGGGAGGTGGGAGTGTCTGAAAACCTGCCCACTGATGTTTTATTGGGGACTGACTTGGGGCGGATGGTTGCATACTACGTCCCTGACACCCTTCCCCAAACTGATAATAAGGGTAACGTTAACCCTGATGATGATGATGATGACGGGAAACTGAATGTGTTACCTGCTAATGCCTTGATGAGTAATGATGCAACTAACAACCATTCTTTCCCCAGGTACGATGCTGATGTGAATGTACCAAAGCAAACTGATAACCATTCTTCTCCTAGGAAGGATGATGATGATGTTGATGTATCTGTGCCGACTGAACCCGTTAACCCTTTCTTTGAAGCGGTAGATGTGTCCACAGGTACCGAAGTGCTCAGCCCCATCACTCTGCGGAGTGAGACGGCTGAGGAACCCCTGGCAGGAGTAAGCAACGGTGCTCAAGGAAATGGGGAGGTGCATGGGGACCATGAGGAAGGTAATGCCATGCAGCTGACCAGTGCCACCGAGGAAGGTAACTGGCCCATAAGTAGCACTGCTCCTGAAGTGTTGGGGGTGGATGGGGAGGTAGAGCCCAGGGCAGCACCAGCTGGTGGGTCTGAAGAAATCCCCAGGGAGACAGCATACATAGCAGCTGTCACACGCAGTCAGAGTGCCCAGATCGCAGGTAACGCACTGTCTTCTGGACCCTCTGCTGCTACAGGAGAGACTGAACCAGAGGTGAACCCAGAGCCGGTTCCAGAGGGTCCCAGTAAAGAGGGGACCCTGACGTCACTTCTGGCAGCCTCCAGCATGGAGTTCCAGGCTGCTCTGCACTCAGATGCCAGCCTGGAGAAATTGAGAGGTCTCGCCGAGACGCCCACCTCCAAGTCTGATAAGGAGAGGGTGTTCTGGGAACGAGGAAGGTTGTACCGGGAGACAGTACCCGGAGATCCTAAAAAGGAGTGGTTGAGGGAAAGACAGCTGGTCGTCCCCTATCAGTTCAGAACCGAGTTGTTGCGGATTGCCCATGAGATTCCACTCGCTGGACACTTGGGGATCAGCAAAACAAAGGCACGGCTGTCTCAACACTTCTATTGGCCCAAGATGGGGACAGAGGTAACACACTACTGCCGCTCCTGTGCCACCTGTCAAAAAGTGGGTAAGGCGGGGCCTGCTCTTAAGGCTCCCCTTATTCCTTTGCCGGTGATAGAGGAGCCTTTCCAGAGAATCGCGGTGGACATTGTAGGACCGCTGTCCGTCCCCAGCAGCTCCGGAAAGCGATACATTCTCACCGTGGTAGACTACGCTACCCGGTACCCAGAGGCAGTAGCTCTGTCTTCAACCAGGGCAGATAAGGTGGCTGATGCACTGGTGACCATCTTTTCAAGAGTAGGATTTCCCAGGGAGATGCTTACCGATCAAGGGCCCCAATTCATGTCTCGCCTAATGGAGGCTCTCTGTGAGAAAATGCAGGTGACGCAGCTGGTATCGAGTCCGTATCACCCACAGACTAATGGTTTGTGTGAACGTTTCAACAGTACCCTCAAACAAATGCTCCGCATACTGGTTGAGACCCAAGGGCGCGACTGGGAGCGGTACCTCCCACACCTGCTGTTCGCTTACAGAGAAGTTCCGCAGGCCTCGACCGGGTTCTCCCCCTTCGAGCTCCTGTATGGTAGGCGAGTCCGGGGACCCCTTGGGTTGATAAGAGAATCCTGGGAAGATGAGCCAAACCCCACAGAAGTGTCCATCGTGGATTATGTCATGCGCTTCCGTGACAAGATGCAGACCTTGACGCAGTTGGTGCATGACAACATGACGCAGGCTCAGGCTGACCAGAAGCGCTGGTACGACCAGAACGCCCGGGAGCGGACCTACCAGGTGGGTCAAAAGGTCTGGGCGCTGGTCCCTGTACCAACGGATAAGCTTCAGGCAGCCTGGGAAGGCCCATACGTCGTCCACCAACAGCTCAACCCGGTCACCTACGTGGTCACGCTTGACCATGCTCGGGGTAGGCGCAAGGCCTTTCACGTCAACATGCTGAAGGCGCACTACGAACGTGAAGCTTGCGTCCTACCGGTCTGCAATCTGCCAGAGGATGGGGAGGAAGATTCCCTCCTGGACATGCTGGCCCAGGCCAAGGCCAATGGGTCCATTGAGGACATGGAGATAAGTGGTTCGCTCACCGTGTCCCAGCGGTTGCAGTTGATGGCCACCCTGGAACTCTTCCGGCCCGTGTTCACCAACCGTCCTGGGAGGACGGAGTTAGCGGTTCATGAGGTGGACACCGGGAATCATGCCCCATTACGGCGAACACCTTATCGGATCTCTGAAACGGTGCAACAAGTCATGCGCCAAGAGGTCGATGAGATGTTAAGGCTGGGAGTGATTCGACGGTCAAAAGGTGCGTGGGCTTCACCTGTAGTCCTCGTGCCTAAAAAGGATCGAACCACCCGGTTCTGCGTGGACTACAGGGGGCTCAACGCCATCACAACCTCTGATGCCCACCCGATGCCGCGCATCGAGGATCTGCTCGAGCGGTTGACAAACACCAACTACATATCCATCATGGATTTGAGTCGGGGATACTGGCAGATTCCCCTGAGCCCTGAGGCGCCGGAGAAATCCGCCTTTATCACCCCCTTTGGACTGTACGAGTCCACGGTCATGCCCTTCGGCATGAAGAATGCCCCTGCCACTTTCCAGCGGATGGTCAACCACCTGCTTCGGGGACTGGAGGAGTACGCAGTGGCGTACTTAGACGATATTGCCGTCTTCAGTTCCACCTGGGAGGAACACCTTCAGCACCTCCAGGAGGTGCTCAAGCGTCTTCACAAGGCAGGCCTGACCATCAAGCCGGGGAAGTGCCAGATAGGCATGCACAAGGTCCACTACCTGGGGCACCGGGTAGGCGGGGGTTCCATGAGTCCGGAGCCAGAAAAAGTGGACGCAATCGTGTCCTGGCCCACCCCCAGGACCAAGAAACAGGTGAAGTCCTTCTTGGGCACTGCAGGGTACTATAGGCGGTTTGTACAGGACTATAGCGCCCTTGCCAAACCCTTGACTGACCTCACCAAGCAGAGGCTACCCCAAACAGTCAACTGGACAGATGACTGTGAGGCGGCTTTCCGAGCTTTGAAAGCAGCCCTGTGCAACTCTCCAGTGTTGAGAGCAGTCGACAGCAGTCGCCCGTTTCTGGTACAGACCGACGCCAGCGAGTTTGGCCTCGGTGCTGTGCTTAGCCAGGTCGACTCGGGAGACCAAGAACACCCCGTGCTGTACCTAAGCCGAAAACTTTTGCCGAGGGAAGTGGCATACTCGACCATCGAGAAGGAGTGTCTGGCCATGGTGTGGGCACTGCAACGTTTGCAGCCCTACCTGTACGGGCGTGCCTTCACGGTGGTAACTGACCACAACCCTCTGAGCTGGTTGCACACAGTGTCGGGAACCAATGGAAGATTGCTCCGCTGGAGCCTTGCCCTTCAGCAGTATGACTTCACTGTAAAACACAGGAAGGGCAGTGAAAACGGCAATGCCGATGGGTTGTCCCGCCGGGGCGAACCCGCTGAGGTGCGCATGGCAGATTACCGAGAGGTAATGCCTCCTTAGCGCCCTCTTAAGGGGGGAGGTGTGATGTACAATGTCTGCAAGATATGTTTTCTGTTGCAATGTGCTAACAAATCCTCCATCCTAGGACATTGTAAACTGTCAGTAGTAGGAATTCCTTCCCCCCCAGGTTTTATCAACCCTGCCACTTCCTCTGGAAGAGCAGGAATGTTAATTAGCTAGACCATCTTCCTCACACCATTTGGCTTCTCTCAGCTGAAAGAGAAAAATGCGGGAAAAAGGTCTTTGAAATAAAAACTTTAAGAGCCTGCCCTGCGAAAACCGTACCAAGTAGAGATATGAAAATCATATTTCTGCGATCCGAGCAGACCCAGCTTCGCTGTGGTGCCTGTTGCAAAATTCTCGGATGTCCAGAACCTGAGATATGATTTGCGCCCAAATGGACGGTCATATCGCATAGATGTTTGATGTTTTCTTGATAGGCTCATTACGCTGGGTAACATGATACCACTGATGAGTCCATACCAGCTTCTCCCATAAAGTTATAGCTAATCTAAGTTTTGTAGCCAAAACATAACTCGGATGAGAGAGGAGGGATCAACCCAGAATGCATCTCTCCGTGATGTCACAAAGCAAAGCCTATAAGGCCTTCCCTGGGCAAACCAGCACAGAACAGCTGCAGAGTCCGTGCTGACAAGAACTCAGATGAGCGGAGAAGTGCAGCTCCGCCTCCACCCACCTTAAAGCCACATGGTCTGCCTAAGGAACAATATGGAACTGTGAGTGTAATCTCTTTGTTTTCTCCACTTTTATTTTATACCTGTACTGTACATATTTTATGTCTCAATTTTAATTTTATAGCAACTTTTATCTGTAATCACTGTCCTCTTTCGGAAAATAAATGAAATTATTTAGACCTGTCTCCATGCTCTAAGAATCGAACTATACGCCTTTGTTAGATAATCGCTACTAATTCAAAGGGTTTGCCACGGACCCTCTTAATTTAACACTGTGAATTAAGTAACCGTGACTGGTGGCAGCGCGTTGTGCACGGCTATTGCGGCTTGCTGGCAGTCTAGAAGGGTCTTATATTGCTGAATAAGGGTCTGCGGCCACAGCATTGATAATTCCCTTACTGCAGAAGCCTAATTGCCGGTTCACAACAGGCAGCCCGTCCGGCGACTAATTATCCTAGGTGCAGTTCCCTGACTGACCTGAGGGTAAGGGGGGCGCCGGAGAGCTGCGAGTTCCAAAGTGGAACTGAGAAAGTGGGATATACATAAATCCCCGCAGTACTTGGAAGATTGATAGCAGTGGTGGGGCATCCAAATTAAACTCCCCCTGCGGCAAATTGTAGAGCGAGATTAGCTTGCTGGATATTTTTGTCACATGGTGCCGGTGGTGGGATAACTAAGATAAGCCCCAACGGTGCCTGTGATAGCTGTGTGCCGGCATTGTGTCACGTCCCTCCGTCCGCTGATACACCCGTGTCAGTGGTGGGATTGTGACATAGTGGTGACACAGGGTCCGCTGTCCGTCGCGTTTTGGTGGCAGCGGGACCCCCGTTAGTGTCGCCCGTAAGTAGACGAACGGCGGTGGGCTGTTCGTCACAGTCATACCTTATTTACCATGTACCCAGAACACGTTGTGGCTGACTATTGAGAACATATATGATAAGAAGCATAGTCTCCTTGAAGAAGAGAATGACAGACTGCTGCGTCATGAGAATAAATACTAGCAATGAGAGGCAAAAGGCAATTAAAGGCAAACCATTAACCCTTCTATATCAACACTTTAATGTCTGGCGTAGATATTAAGCATTAAGTTTCCTCACATAAAATCTACAGCATTTTATAGTAGCAAAAATGTATTGAAACTCAAATGGAACATTTTTAACTTAAACTCATCTGTATTCTGCGATGATGGAGAGAGGTGTGAACTCTAAGCAAATTTGGCTTCTGTTGTGTTTTTTATGGGAGAAACATTCCTCATTAGAGCGCGTGTCAGAGGTCTCTCATCCAGCCAAATCAGACCTTGCACTGCACTAATGAGGAGCGATCCACCCCCAAACCGGGGTCTGAAAATGGAGTTTCTGGTTTGGCTTAGTATCTTAAGTCAAGTGCCAAAGTTCGTTAAAGTGTCGATATTAACTTTTAGGATTGCTACATTCACTCAAGTTCTTTTCCTCCATGAAGAGATTCCTTGAATGTTTAAATCATTAACACTTCAATATCTGTTGCAAAAATGCACATTTAAAGTACAGATTTTATCCATTTTGTGAGCAGATTTCATCCATTAGTAAACTCTAAATCCGCAGGTTAAATTTCTGCTTTTTTATACCAAAATAAGTCAGAAATGTAGAAATTAGGAAAAGAGTTACAGTGCACAGAACACCACGGATAGCAATGTGTGATGGGAGATTTTGCAAATTTCATCCATTGAAATAGAAAAAAAAATTTCCAACAAAATCCACAGCAATATCAGCACAGAACACGCTTAGATTTTGCTGTCGAGAAGTTGCAGATAAATTGGGCAAGATCTCCAACCGATATCTGGATTCTGTGTACGATATGGACTCCAGTTGCTCCAGAACACCTGTCTGAGCCCCACTGACCCCAGCACCGGAGCCGCCCTCTGCTCGCACCCAGGGCACTATATGCCCCCTATTCTCCACAGCAGGGGTCCTGCATAGACTTCATTTCACGGATTTGACATCCTGTGTCCTTGAGATCTTGGTGATGAACTCTTTCACTTCCATCACCTTTACACTCCATCACCTTTTGTATTCCTAATTCTGCTTCCAATTTCTCTGTTTTTCCATCCTTTTATCCTGTGATCTAAGAGCCTCTTGTGCAGGATTTTAAGGTCGTCTCCCTCTATTCATCATACATCACTCAGTAAAAGTCGGCGCTGGAGCGGCGCAGGCTCAGGCCCTGTGACTGATTACAGACCTGCTGCGAGGTGCAGCTTTATGTTCCATGTGTAACCTGTGCCACCTCAGTGCTCCACCCCACATCCAGCAGACGGGGGGGGAATGACCATATCTTCATTAACTTCTGGGACTTTCTCTCCCGGGACCAGATTCTAATTAATAAACCTAAGATCATCCTCAATTATGTGGACAGAAAGGACGATTTCCTCATTCGCAGGGAATTTTTATTTAATATCCAAAGATCAAATATGAGAAGAGAATATTGCAGAGAAATCTGCCACTTCGTGGAAATGCATATTTTATGTATCTGTGCGCCCAGATAATGAGACTTCTGAATAAATAAACAGGAGGAAAACGCAAATGACCCTGAGCAGGAAGGTGAGGAGAAGAAGACGACAGAATCTACTCTGTCATTTCAGACACCGCAGAGCCATTATGTCTGATAACAGAAAGAGCTAACTAGAATAATGTCCTCTGCCCGATGTAACAAAACTGTGCACTAAGAGGCGGGATACATAATGTCTGCTGAGAGACCCCTGTGCATCATAAGATATGCCAAGATATGGAACATGACATTATTGCAATAGTTCACGGTCAGGTTCACGATTACTAGATGCTACAATCCTCATCTAACATGGCAGAGGATACATTATAGTAGTTATATTCTTGTACATAGGAGCAGTATTATAGTAGTTATATTCTTGTACACAGGGGCAGTATTATAGTAGTTATATTCTTGTACATAGAAGCAGCAGCTTAGTAGTTATATTCTTATACATAGGAGCAGTATTATAGTAGTTATATTCTTGTACACAGGGGCAGTATTATAGTAGTTATATTCTTGTACATAGAAGCAGCAGCTTAGTAGTTATATTCTTATACATAGGAGCAGTATTATAGTAGTTATATTCTTGAACATACGGGCAGTATTATAGTAGTTATATTCTTGTACATAGGAGCAGTATTATAGTAGTTATATTCTTGTATATAGGAGCAGTATTATAGTAGTTATATTCTTGTACATAGGAGCAGTATTATAGTAGTTATATTCTTGTACATAGGAGCAGTATTATAGTAGTTATATTCTTGTATATAGGGGGCAGTATTATAGTAGTTATATTCTTGTATATAGGAGCAGTATTATAGTAGTTATATTCTTGTACATAGGGGCAGTATTATAGTAGTTATATTCTTATACATAGGAGCAGTATTATAGTAGTTATATTCTTGTACATAGGAGCAGTATTATAGTAGTTATATTCTTGTACATAGGAGCAGTATTATAGTAGTTATATTCTTGTACATAGGGGGTAGTATTATAGTAGTTATAATCTTGTACATAGGAGCAGTATTATAGTAGTTATATTCTTGTACATAGGGGCAGTATTATAGTAGTTATATTCTTGTACATAGGAGCAGTATTATAGTAGTTATATTCTTGTACATAGGAGCAGTATTATAGTAGTTATATTCTTGTACATAGGGGCAGTATTATAGTAGTTATATTCTTGTACATAGGAGCAGTATTATAGTAGTTATAATCTTGTACATAGGAGCAGTATTATAGTAGTTATATTCTTGTATATAGGGGCAGTATTATAGTAGTTATATTCTTGTACATAGGAGCAGTATTATAGTAGTTATATTCTTGTACACAGGAGCAGTATTATAGTAGTTATATTCTTGTACACAGGGGCAGTATTATAGTAGTTATATTCTTGTACATAGGAGCAGTATTATAGTAGTTATATTCTTGTACATAGGGGGTAGTATTATAATAGTTATAATCTTGTACATAGGAGCAGTATTATAGTAGTTATATTCTTGTACACAGGGGCAGTATTATAGTAGTTATATTCTTGTACATAGGAGCAGTATTATAGTAGTTATATTCTTGTACATAGGGGGTAGTATTATAGTAGTTATAATCTTGTACATAGGAGCAGTATTATAGTAGTTATATTCTTGTACACAGGGGCAGTATTATAGTAGTTATATTCTTGTACATAGGAGCAGTATTATAGTAGTTATAATCTTGTACATAGGAGCAGTATTATAGCAGTTATATTCTTGTACATAGGAGCAGTATTATAGTAGTTATATTCTTGTACATAGGAGCAGTATTATAGTAGTTATATTCTTGTACATAGGAGCAGTAATATAGAAGTTATATTCTTGTACATAGGGGCAGTATTATAGTAGTTATATTCTTGTACATAGGAGCAGTATTATAGTAGTTATATTCTTGTACATAGGGGCAGTATTATAGTAGTTATATTCTTGTACATAGGAGCAGTATTATAGTAGTTATAGTCTTGTACATAGGAGCAGTATTATAGTAGTTATATTCTTGTACATAGGGGCAGTATTATAGTAGTTATATTCTTGTACATAGGAGCAGTATTATAGTAGTTATATTCTTGTACATAGGAGCAGTATTATAGTAGTTATTTTCTTGTACATAGGGGCAGTATTATAGTAGTTATATTCTTGTACATAGGAGCAGTATTATAGAAGTTATATTCTTGTACATAGGGGCAGTATTATAGTAGTTATATTCTTGTACATAGGAGCAGTATTATAGTAGTTACATTCTTGTACACAGGGGCAGTATTATAGTAGTTATATTCTTGTACATAGGGGCAGTATTATAGTAGTTATATTCTTGTACATAGGAGCAGTATTATAGTAGTTATATTCTTGTACATAGGGGGCAGTATTATAGTAGTTATATTCTTGTACATAGGGGAAGTATTATAGTAGTTATATTCTTGTACACAGGGGCAGTATTATAGTAGTTATATTCTTGTACATAGGGGCAGTATTATAGTAGTTATATTCTTGTACATAGGAGCAGTATTATAGTAGTTATATTCTTGTACATAGGGGGCAGTATTATAGTAGTTATATTCTTGTACATAGGAGCAGTATTATAGTAGTTATATTCTTGTACATAGGAACAGTATTATAGTAGTTATATTCTTGTACATAGGAGCAGTATTATAGTAGATATATTCTTGTACATAGGAGCAGTATTATAGTAGTTATATTCTTGTACATAGGAGCAGTATTATAGTAGTTATATTCTTGTACATAGGAGCAGTATTATAGTAGTTATATTCTTGTACATAGGAGCAGTATTATAGTAGTTATATTCTTGTACATAGGAGCAGTATTATAGTAGTTATATTCTTGTACATAGGAACAGTATTATAGTAGTTATATTCTTGTACATAGGGGGCAGTATTATAGTAGTTATATTCTTGTACATAGGAACAGTATTATAGTAGTTATATTCTTGTACATAGGAGCAGTATTATAGTAGTTATATTCTTGTACATAGGAGCAGTATTATAGTAGTTATATTCTTGTACATAGGGGTAGTATTATAGTAGCTATATTCTTGTACATAGGGGCAGCATTATAGTAGTTATATTCTTGTACATAGAGGCAGTATTATAGTAGTTATATTCTTGTACATAGGAGCAGTATTATAATAGTTATATTCTTGTACATAGGGGGCAGTATTATAGTAGTTATATTCTGGTACACAGGGGCAGTATTATAGTAGTTATATTCTTGTACATAGGAGCAGTATTATAGTAGTTATATTCTTGTACATAGGAGCAGTATTATAGTAGTTATATTCTTGTACATAGGGGCAGTATTATAGTAGTTATATTCTTGTACATAGGGGGCAGTATTATAGTAGTTATATTCTTGTACATAGGAGCAGTATTATAGTAGTTATATTCTTGTATATAGGAGCAGTATTATAGTAGTTATATGCTTGTACATAGGGAGCAGTATTATAGTAGTTATATTCTTGTACATAGGAGCAGTATTATAGTAGTTATATTCTTGTACATAGGAGCAGTATTATAGTAGTTATATTCTTGTATATAGGAGCAGTATTATAGTAGTTATATTCTTGTACATAGGGGCAGTATTATAGTAGTTATATTCTTGTACATAGGGGCAGTATTATAGTAGTTATATTCTTGTACATAGGAGCAGTATTATAGTAGTTATATGCTTGTACATAGGGAGCAGTATTATAGTAGTTATATTCTTGTACATAGGAGCAGTATTATAGTAGTTATATTCTTGTACATAGGAGCAGTATTATAGTAGTTATATTCTTGTACATAGGAGCAGTATTATAGTAGTTATATTCTTGTACATAGGAGCAGTATTATAGTAGTTATATTCTTGTACATAGGAGCAGTATTATAGTAGTTATATTCTTGTATATAGGAGCAGTATTATAGTAGTTATATTCTTGTACATAGGGGCAGTATTATAGTAGTTATATTCTTGTACATAGGGGCAGTATTATAGTAGTTATATTCTTGTACATAGGAGCAGTATTATAGTAGTTATATGCTTGTACATAGGGAGCAGTATTATAGTAGTCATATTCTTGTACATAGGAGCAGTATTATAGTAGTTATATTCTTGTACATAGGGGCAGTATTATAGTAGTTATATTCTTGTACATAGGAGCAGTATTATAGTAGTTATATGCTTGTACATAGGGAGCAGTATTATAGTAGTCATATTCTTGTACATATGAGCAGTATTATACTAGTTATATTCTTGTACATAGGGGCAGTATTATAGTAGTTATATTCTTGTACATAGGGGCAGTAATATAGTAGTTATATTCTTGTACATAGGAGCAGTATTATAGTAGTTATATTCTTGTACATAGGAGCAGTATTATAGTAGTTATATTCTTGTACATAGGAGCAGTATTATAGTAGTTATATTCTTGTACATAGGAGCAGTATTATAGCAGTTATATTCTTGTACATAGGGGCAGTATTATAGTAGTTATATTCTTGTACATAGGAGCAGTATTATAGTAGTTATATTCTTGTACATAGGGGCAGTATTATAGTAGTTATATTCTTGTACATAGGAGCAGTATTATAGTAGTTATATTCTTGTACATAGGAGCAGTAATATAGTAGTTATATTCTTGTACATAGGGGCAGTATTATAGTAGTTATATTCTTGTACATAGGAGCAGTATTATAGTAGTTATATTCTTGTACATAGGAGCAGTATTATAGTAGTTATTTTCTTGTACATAGGGGCAGTATTATAGTAGTTATATTCTTGTACATAGGAGCAGTATTATAGAAGTTATATTCTTGTACATAGGGGCAGTATTATAGTAGTTATATTCTTGTACATAGGAGCAGTATTATAGTAGTTATATTCTTGTACACAGGGGCAGTATTATAGTAGTTATATTCTTGTACATAGGGGCAGTATTATAGTAGTTATATTCTTGTACATAGGAGCAGTATTATAGTAGTTATATTCTTGTACATAGGGGGCAGTATTATAGTAGTTATATTCTTGTACATAGGGGAAGTATTATAGTAGTTATATTCTTGTACATAGGGGGCAGTATTATAGTAGTTATATTCTTGTACATAGGAGCAGTATTATAGTAGTTATATTCTTGTACATAGGAACAGTATTATAGTAGTTATATTCTTGTACATAGGAGCAGTATTATAGTAGATATATTCTTGTACATAGGAGCAGTATTATAGTAGTTATATTCTTGTACATAGGAGCAGTATTATAGTAGTTATATTCTTGTACATAGGAGCAGTATTATAGTAGTTATATTCTTGTACATAGGAGCAGTATTATAGTAGTTATATTCTTGTACATAGGAGCAGTATTATAGTAGTTATATTCTTGTACATAGGAACAGTATTATAGTAGTTATATTCTTGTACATAGGGGGCAGTATTATAGTAGTTATATTCTTGTACATAGGAACAGTATTATAGTAGTTATATTCTTGTACATAGGAGCAGTATTATAGTAGTTATATTCCTGTACATAGGAGCAGTATTATAGTAGTTATATTCTTGTACATAGGGGTAGTATTATAGTAGCTATATTCTTGTACATAGGGGCAGTATTATAGTAGTTATATTCTTGTACATAGAGGCAGTATTATAGTAGCTATATTCTTGTACATAGGGGTAGTATTATAGTAGCTATATTCTTGTACATAGGGGCAGTATTATAGTAGTTATATTCTTGTACATAGGAGCAGTATTATAGTAGTTATATTCTTGTACATAGGGGTAGTATTATAGTAGCTATATTCTTGTACATAGGAGCAGTATTATAGTAGTTATATTCTTGTACATAGAGGCAGTATTATAGTAGTTATATTCTTGTACATAGGAGCAGTATTATAATAGTTATATTCTTGTACATAGGGGGCAGTATTATAATTATAGTAGTTATATTCTTCTAAATAGGGGTAGTATTATAGTAGTTATATTCTTGTACATAGGAACAGTATTATAGTAGTTATATTCTTGTCCATAGGAGAGGATAGACGTGTGTTTGTGAGCTCCCAGCAGGGCGGAGGCATGGCTTCTGACCCAGGTGGAGGGGAGGGAAGCTGGGCTGATGATCCAGGGAAAGCCCCTAGCCTGGCGCATGGATCTGATGGTAATGGAAAACTGGAAATGGTGGCTGGTGAGTCTTCTAAACCCGCTTGTTATGTTGCTGGATTGAGTGGTAAAGTTACAAGGCAAAGCATTTTTAAGCTGGAAATGCAAATCACAAGATGAAATTAAGAATGAGACTGATCCAAAGATAAAACTGATGAAATGTGAGAGCCTGGATGTTTGCAGACGAGAGCTGGACATTCGGAAAGGAAACCTGGACAAAGATGTGAACTCTGTGCCCAGAAAGGAAACTTGGGCTATGGAGAAAAAGAACCACCCCCGGGTTAGCCCCCCCTTAGTGAGAATTTGGGTAAAAAATGATTACATTCATTAGATCTTTGTTAGATCCGGTTTGATCAACCAAAACTAACGTTAGATCACCCCTACAAAATGAGATATTTACGATCTTTTCCAGGGGGGGCTAACCCGTAGCTAGCCCCCCAACTATGAAATGTGCCGTTTTTTGGATGGATTCTGATAGATATTCGTTAGATCCGGTTTGATCAGCAAAAATTAACGTTAGATCTCCTTTCGTTCCCGAGATATTAGGGGTGTCAGGTGGGGGGTATGGTACGGGTTAGCCCCCACTAATTTGAAATTTGCTGTTTTTTGGATGGATTCTGATAAATATTCGTTAGATCCGGTTTGATCAGCAAAAATTAACGTTAGATCTCCTTTCGTTCCCGAGATATTGGGGGTGTCAGGTGGGGGGTTAGGTACGGGATAGCCCCCCCTAATTTGAAATTTGTCGTTTTTTGGATGGATTCTGAAAGATATTCGTTAGATCCGGTTTCATCAGCAAAAATTAACGTTAGATCTCCTTTCGTTCCTGAGATATTGGGGGTGTCAGGTGGGGGGTTAGGTACGGGTTAGCCCCCCCAATTTGAAATTTGCTGTTTTTTGGATGGATTCTGATAGATGTTCGTTAGATCCGGTTTGATCAGCAAAAATTAACGTTAGATCTCCTTTCGTTCCCGAGATATTGGGGGTGTCAGGTGGGGGGTTAGGTACGGGTTAGCCCCCCCCAACTTTGAAATTTGCCGTTTTTTGGATGGATTCTGATAGATATTCGTTAGATCCGGTTTGATCAGCAAAAATTAACGTTAGATCTCCTTTCGTTCCCAAGATATTGGGGGTGTCAGGTGGGGGGGTTAGGTACGGGTTAGCCCCCCCAACTTTGAAAATTGCCGTTTTTTGGATGGATTCTGAAAGATATTCGTTAGATCCGGTTTGATCAGCAAAAATTAACGTTAGATCTCCTTTCGTTCCCGAGATATTGGGGGTGTCAGTTGGGGGGTTAGGTACGGGTTAGCCCCCCCAACTTTGAAAATTGCTGTTTTTTGGATGGATTCCGATAGATATTCGTTAGATCCGGTTTGATCAGGAAAAAATAACGTTAGATCTCCTTTCGTTCCCGAGATATTGGGGGTGTCAGGTGGGGGGTTAGGTACGGGTTAGCCCCACCAACTTTGAAATTTGCCGTTTTTTGGATGGATTCTGATATTCGTTAGATCCGGTTTGATCAGCAAAAAATAACGTTAGATCTCCTTTCGTTCCCGAGATATTGGGGGTGTCAGGTGGGGGGTTAGGTACGGGTTAGCCCCCCCAACTTTGAAAATTGCCGTTTTTTGGATGGATTCTGATAGATATTCGTTAGATCCGGTTTGATCAGCAAAAAATAATGTTAGATCTCCTTTCGTTCCTGAGATATTGGGGGTGTCAGGTGGGGGGTTAGGTACGGGTTAGCCCCCCCAACTGTCACGTCGCCGCCAGACTTGGGGCCTGCTGTTCCGGTCGCGGCCACTAGGAGGCGCCGGACCGCCACTTCGTCGTCAGACTCAGGGATGGCTGTTCCTGCCTCGGCCGCTGGGAGGGGCCGTGGTTCCGTCGCATCAGACTCAGGGCCTACTGTCCCAGCTTTAGCCTCTAGGAGGCGCCGGTCTGTCACGTTGCCTTTTAATTCGGGGTCTGCTGTTCTGGGCGCGGTCACTAGGAGGCGCCATGACTCGCCCGTGAGTTATGGTGCTGACAGAGTAAGGGCACCTGTGCAGGTGCATCTGGTGGACGCAGGCTCCGCCCCTCTGTCAGTCATTAGAAGGTTACTGCTTCATCATCTGGCCTGGTCCTGGGGGCGGTACTGATGACATCAGCAGTCCGGGAACCTGTGAGGGGTGACCTGATCCCTCAAATACCTTGGGACTGGTCTTGCAAGCCGCCGGATATATTCTTGGTTCCCCTGCGTGTTACTGTGTGAATTGCTATAGTTGAATAACGCTGACCTTGGCCTGGACTTCTGACTCTGCTTCTGCCTAACGATTCTGTACCTCTGCTGCCCTCCTGGTTATGACTCTGACCTTGGCCTGGACTTCTGACTCTGCTTCTGCCTAACGTTTTTGTACCCTGCTGCCCGACTGGTTTAGACCTGGATACTACCACGTTTTTGTCCTGTATTGGAACTCCCTCTCTAGCGACCGTCCTGCTCTGGCCACTGCTCCTATTCAGACAGCACCTCCTGGGCTCTGCTATAAATCCAGATCCCTGTATAGGGGTAAAGGGTATCTGTGTTTCTCAGGGTGCTGTCTGGCTGCAGCCCAGACCGCAGACGGACGTTACACCAACTTTGAAATTTGCCGTTTTTTGGATGGATTCTGATAGATATTCGTTAGATCCGGTTTGATCAGCAAAAATTAACATTAGATCTCCTTTAATTCCCGAGATATTTCCGATCTTTTTCTGGGGAGGGCTAACCTGTAGCTGTCTGAATGCAAAATCCTACAGAGACAAGTAGCGGGAGGGAAAATTCATTGTGGCGGTCTGGACTAGAAATAGGCAAAGCAAATGACCCCAGTAACAGCAAACGTCGCATGTGACCACTGGATATAAGGCCTCTTTCACATGATCTTAGTTTTGTTGTGTAATACGCTGTGTTTTTCACGCATGTGTATTTCACAATAAAATGTTCCCATTGAAACCGATGCGTTTATTCTCATATGCGTTATTTTCATGCATATGCAAATGCGTGTAAAAAAAACAATTACAACATGTTCTATTTTGTAGCATATTACACGATTAGCCCATTAATACAAATCACTGGGCTGTGTGAAATATGACGGGAAATGCGCAGTGACAACGCTGCATTTTTCACGCACGCATACGCATATGATCATGTGAAAGAGGCCTAAAGGTAACATAACCACTAGTGCGGTCTGCAGAGCGCCCGTGTAGCTAGTTTCTGCCTATGTATGGTCACTGTATAGGAGTAATATTGGTCTTTGCATGGTGTTTTATTCAGTCACAGTATGGCAGTATTATTTCATTACTACGTTGGTAAAACTCTCATCAGAGTGGGGACAAGTAGGAAATCTTGGGTGAGTTCCCACATTTTTTTCCCAGAACTTGACCCCTGGTAGTAGCTGATCTGTAATCCAGTGTGAGCATGTGATGTATGGTGCTGAAGGGGTTCCCCGGGATTTTCCCAGGCTGCAGAACGCTGGTTGGGTAACGTAGCACCAGCGGGAAAGCTCAGGGAATCCTTACAGTGCCACAACAGAGGGATGCCGGAGAGCAGAGCTCCCCTGCACATCGTCCTCCCGCTTCGCTGCAGCGGCACGGGTACTCATGGCCTCCCTTGCTGTCCTGTGGGTCTTGTACTGCAGGGCTTGCCTGTGGTTCCCTGGCATTTTCCCGGCATAGGACACTGGAGGGGCGACGTCACCCCGCCAGCAGGAGACACCAAGGAACCCCTGCAGTACCACATTCAGAGTTTAATTCCGGCTCAGAGAAAACAGGTGTCATATTTAAGCAGTGTGAACTTAGCCTAAGTCAGCAGATAAACGTTGATATGCGTCTATGACTTATCAAAAGTTACCTGAAAGCTAAATACAGGGCAGGAAACGCAACAGGTGGGATAGCGGCGGAACAGAGGAGCGCAGCATGATGGAGCCGATCACATGCTCATCCGCTCCCTAAGCACTGCATGAGGCCACTGAAAACCACATGTGGAAAAACCAGGTGGGGCAATGGCTTGAAAACCCACTTAGCTCCTTTTACATTTGCATGTAGTTTTATCAACACCATGTCTCCACTTTTGAGTGATTTTGATCCCACCCTCTGTTTGACCCTTTTCTTTGGATGTTCAGCTTCACTTTAGTCATAAGAGCAGAGAAACACATCCTCGTACAAGTGTGATCACTAAATGTGAAGGTCGGGATTGATGTCCTACGTATGGCATATTTCTATGCAGGAAGGTCTGATCTGCTGTGTGTATGGATCTGCTGGTCAGTGTGTGCAGATATGGATGGCGGCAGGAGAATGGATGCAGAGAGCTGTGTGTTAGGAAATTTAATCCCACTTTAAGCACATAAGTGCACAATAGGAAAATGTGCCAAGTAGCTGCCACCAGTCCTTTACTTCAAGCCTCCCTATTACGTTATTTGTGTTGGCCAATTTATTCATATATAGGATATTAGTCATTCACACGAGTGTAGAATGCTTCACTGAAATGCTGAGAACTGGCAGCAGAGCTGGGCTAGTGACCACATGACCGGCCTAGTCGTGCTATTAGATAGCTGGCATGCGCCCAGTTCCGGGCGCTGCAGCACCCAGACGGCACCTCGGAGTGGAGCGCCACTGGTGTCATTATTCTGTGTGTCTGCAGGACAATACAGGCCTGCTGCCAGCTGCATAGGGCAGCATTAGGTGGAAGATTCCCTTTAAGCACACCAACATATATAAATCCAAAAGAAAAAGAAGCATGATGCCCACTAAAGAGGCATTCCCAGCCTGATGGGTGTGCAGAGGCATGCCGTCTGAGGCAGCTAATTATCTCATCTGTCTCCTCCTGCAGCTTCTGTGTTTAGATGGCGGACATCATCCAGGATACTTGATGATCTCCCCTGCTGGCACTGTTCTCTTCCATGCAGGCTCATGTGCAGATTGCAAGTACACGAGAGCGTGCCAGACGTCAGCGATCCGACCACCTCCAGCTCATGAACCAGAGGAGAAGGGGCCAGAGAAATGAGAGTCGGCGGCCTGAAACTGCATTGAAAATTATTAATTCTCTGAGGGGCAGACGACAGGCAGGGCTCTGACCGTCAGTGAATGACGGCAAGAATAAGGCTGCTAGCAGCATTTTCTCCCCACTACTTTCCCACCCAGTCTTACGATGACATGACGGGACGGTGAAGTAGTGGGGAAACAAAAAATTGTAATGATAATCCGATTCAAAGTGAATGGGACCGTCACCTCACCTTTTTTTCTTTCCTGCCATGATGGCAGTCATTGATGGGGAAAAATTGTGAGCATGGACACAGCGTTATAGAGTATCTGAACCTTTACTCTGCATTCTGTCATGCTGTGTCTGATGCCCACAGCATGACAGAAAACGGTGTGCAGCTGCAGCTGTGCCCGAGGCCTCCTGCAGCCCGCCGTGCTGCTGCAAAAGCAACGTCCCCCCTCCTACCGCCACCAGAGCCAGGAATCGCTTGACTGATCTGGCAAAATGCTAAATGAGTCAAGGTCCTTGCGCCGGGGGCAGGCCAGGAGTGGCTGCGATGCGGCCGCTTCCTGGAATTAAGGCCACGCCCCCTGCAACATCACATGATGCAGCAGACTGCTGCGTCACGTGACGTCGGCTCTTGGCCCATTCAATGGCTGTGGGTGGGCGGGCTTCAGCGGCGGTGGCGTTATGCCTAATGACCTGGTTCATCACCAGGTCATTGAAGGTTTCCACTCACCAGATTCGGCGGGGGTAGGGGGGCCCCCGACCGGTGCAGCGGCATTGGCGGACAGATGTCCCGCCGCACTGCCGCACATACCTTACTGTCATGCTGTGGCCAGGAAAAAAATAAATAAAAAAAAGGTTCCGGTACCCTTTAAACAAAATCTATTTTTTGATGACAGTTCAACTTTACAATGAAATTCCAACCAAAACACTGAGATGTCCACGGTGTATTGGCGATTAAGTAGGATCACTTTCCATGTTACATGCAGTAATGTTTATTTGAAACTATTATTATTTATTTCTATAGCGCCATTAATTCCATGGTGCTGTACATGAGAAGGGGGGTTACATACAAAGTTATAGATATCGTTAACAGTAAACAGATTTACAATGACAGACTGGTACAGAAGGGAGAGGACCCTGTCCTTGCGGACTTACATTCTACGGGATAGTGGGGAAGGGACAGAAGGTCCGGGGTTCAGCAGCTCTGGTGGTGGTGAGGCGGCAGCTCAGGCGGTGGTGAGGCGGCAGAATGGTTATTGCAGGCTGTAAGCTTTCCTGAAAAGATGGGTTTTCAGGTTCTGTTTGAAGGATCCGAGGGTGGTGGATTCTGGAAATATTTTTGAGTTGCAGGTGACAGGAGGTGGCAAGAGATTGGACTTGCGGTTTGAAAGACAAGGCAGAGTCGAGAGTTACTCCAAGGCAGCAGATTTCAGGTGCGGGAGAGAACATGATGCCATTTACCATAATAGAAAGATCGGGTAGGGAAGATACATGAGGTGGAGGAAAGATAATGAGTTCAGTTTTGTCTACGTTGAGTTTTAGGAAGCGAGAGGTGAAAAATGAGGATATGGCTGATAGACACTCCGGGATTCTGGACAGCAGAAAGGTGACATCTAGGCCAGAGAGGTAGATCTGAATGTCATCTGCATACAGGTGGTACTGGAAGCCATGGGACTTTATGAGTTGTCCTAGGCCAAGAGTATAGATAGAAAAAAGTAGGGGCCCCAGAACAGAGCCTTGGGGGACTCCAACAGAGAGGGGGCGGGATGAGGAGGTAGTGTGGGAGTGGGAGACACTGAATGTGCGGTCAGAAAGGTATGAGGAAATCCAGGATAGGGCGAGGTCTTTGATGCCAAAGGAAGAAAGAATCTATAGCAGGAGGCAGCGGTCAACTGTGTCAAAGGCAGAGGACAGGTCAAGAAGGAGGAGGATGGAGAATTGTCCGTTAGCTTTGGCTGTTAGTAAGTCATTAGTAATTTTGGTCAGGGCAGTTTCAATGGAGTGGTGGGGGGTGGAAGCCAGATTGTATGCTGTCAAGGAGGGAGTTAGATGAGTGGTGGGAGGAAAGTTGAGCATGGACATGCTATTCAAGGAGTTTGGAAGCAAAAGGGAGCAGTGATATAGGGCGATAGCTGGGCATAGCAGTTGGGTCAAGGTTTGATTTTTTGAGGATGGGTGTTATGGTGGCATGTTTGAAGTCAGAGGGGAAGGTACCAGAAGTTAGGGATAGGTTGAAGAGATGGGTTAGGGCAGGAATGATCATGTTAGTGAGGTTGGGGAGCAGGTGGAAGGGATGGGGTCAAGTGCACAGGTGGTGAGGCGTGATTTGGAAAGGAGATGAGTAAGCTCTCTTTCAGTGATGTTGGAGAGGGAGGTTATTAGGGAGGGGCAGAGGTCTGGTATGTGGAGCGGTTGGGGTGGTGGAACTGTGAAGGTTTGCCTTATTTGGTCAGTCTTGTTTTTGAAGTAGGTGGCAAAGTCCTCAGCAGAGATGAGGGGAGTTGGAGGTGGCAGTGGTGTGTGGAGGAGAGAGTCGAATGTGCTGAACAGTTGTTTTGGGTTGTGGGATAGTGAAGATACAAGGCTTGTGAAATAGGTCTGTTTAGCAGAGGTGATGGCTGATTTAAAGGCAAGTGTAGCTTGTTTGAAAGCAGTGAAGTCGTCTGGCAGGCGTGTTTTCTTCCAACGCCACTCTGCGACCCTGGATGCTTGTCAAAGTTTTTTGGTGAGGTTGTTGTGCCAGGGTTGCCTATTGGTTTGTCGCACTTTAACATGCATGAGAGGAGCGACTGAGTCTATGGCTGATGTGAGGGTGGCATAACACTAACTAGACATATACCTTTTAATATCTTATTAGTGACAAGAAAAAAACATACTAGCTTATCCATTTAATTGTTTTCCTGTTTTTGTTTTTAGATGCCACGAAAACCCTCTATTGATAGTCAGACATTAAAAAAAACATTAAAATCTTATCCTGGCATTTTCAATGCTAATGGACAGTTAAAGTCAGCCTCTGATCCTGAGGGAAGTATGTTCTCACCCCTCCTTGCAGAAATATAGCTCCTTGATGGAAGAATCAGAAACTTCCCAGGCTATATTTAAACCCAAACAGATACATGACTATGTATTTCAAAATAGGTATGATCTGCAGACGTTCTTACGTATGGAACATAACATCTTGCCTCAATCGAAAGATACAGAAATTAAGGAGTTGTGGGCTGACACAAGCACATCTGATGAAAACTCTTCAGAGGAACACTCTTCAGAGGGTGGCTTTGTGCGCACACAGGGACGAGAACCAACACTTCTATGGCATGTATTAATCCCTTATGACCAATACTTAGAGATCAAGCCCAAAACAGTGTTCTATAATGAGGGTGACAGCAAAAAGAGGCGCAGGGTGCTCAAAAAACACGCATGGACTTCTATTATAACAGAGGTTCTTTATAAACAGCATGGACTCCCATGTGCCTTCTCCTTTAGGAGGAACAAAGTTCGTATGGGTGAAGACAAAGCAAGAAAGTTCTTAACTGCAAATGGGCATTGCACAGAGTGCAAAGCAGCAGTGTATATTTCTGCAGAAGAGGAACCTAATCTGGGAAACCCTTTAATTCTTCATGTTCGAGCCCCTGACACAAGACCCATACCACACTCCAAAAAAAATCAGTTGACAGGTGAGAAGAGAAGGAAACTTGGATGTTAAAAACTTTACCCTCCAATTGGAGACGAGAAACAATTGATTCCGAAATAGCATTTGGAGAAAAGGAACCACCAACCATACCATCACTAAGAATTTGTCAAGATGCTAGGCAAGAAGCTATGGATAGGATGTTTGGTACACCAAAGTTGAAAGATCCAGTTTTATCACTGTCTCAGATGAAGAGTACTCATAAGTATGCAGGAGATATTCATACTATCTCATATGATGGTTTTTTTGTTCATTATTGGTCAAAGGAACAAATATATATTTTAAGAAGTATTGTTCAAAGCATTGCTTCCCTCGCATTCAAGTAGATGCCACAGGGAGTTTGGTATTAAAAATAAAACGAGAAAATAAATTGTCTGCTCATATTTTTTTATATGAGATTGTTATTAACTTTGAGAATACACAAATGAGTGTATCTCAAATGTTGAGTGAAACTCAAGATACTCCAACTATAACTTTTTGGCTGGAAAAATGGATAAAGGATGTGCAGAAATTGCCTAAAGAATGTGTCTGTGACTTTTCTCATGCATTACTTGGTGCATTGTCACGAGCTCTAAATGACTGTAGCCTTAACACATACTTGAGGACTTGCTTGTTCCTCCTACTTGGCAATAAA
The DNA here is from genome assembly GCF_039654945.1 of Dendrobates tinctorius. Taxonomy (NCBI): domain Eukaryota; kingdom Metazoa; phylum Chordata; class Amphibia; order Anura; family Dendrobatidae; genus Dendrobates; species Dendrobates tinctorius. The sequence continues at coordinate 28,201,171 of NW_027361863.1, forward strand.
AGTGAAAAAGCGAAATGCTATATACGAGGAGATGTTGCCCACCTGATTAAAACTGTATGTCGGTGGAAGTGCTTTCCAAAAAATGCAAAACTTGTGAGGAAGTTCTATATACGATGTGTTGGACTTCTGGTCAAGTGTGAATCATTTGACATTCTTAAACAGCTTGTTCTCAGTACCTTTATTCTTTGTGTATCTGAGACAACAGGTAACGTCAGTGATCGTGAAAAATCAAAATATAAAACATCAAAGGCATACCTTTGCCATTGCATCGAGACTGGGAATGTGAGAAATATTGATGAGTATCTGGAGAATTGTCAGGAGGCTGAAATACTCAGTGATGAAAATGAAAAGAACTATAGTGAGCCACTGTCAGGATGGCTAAATGACATTGTGCAAGAAGCAGAAACTGCAAGTCTAGAACAAGGGGAACAGCCAAACCCTTACTTCTGTCCAGATTTTTCTCATAAACTAGTTCACCTTCTGAAGTATTTTCCTATTTGGACATCTGTGATGCAACCAGTTTTTAAATCACCAAATAAAACAGCCTCTTCTGCATCAGTTGAGGGAGATTTTGGCCTTTTGAAGAACTCCATTCTTCAGCATATTCAAACTCCAATGCGAGTTGACAAATTTGTTGCATTGCATTTAAGTGCTCTGTGTGGGCGCTCAAAAATGGCAGCTGCTGTACATGTCACAGAAAGTAACAGTTTAGTAACATTGCAAAAGGAAGAGGTCATCGATGAATCTGCCATAGACAAACATGGGCAGCAGGAAAAAAGTAATGAAAAAGAAGTGGTTAGTGAACACATAAAGAAACTGACAAACACTCTCCTGCCTCTTCAACAATTTATGAAAGAAACAAGTGTTTTAGAAAGTAGGAACACGGAACAGAGTGTGGTAGAGCTTAGGGAAGAAGAATGTTGGCGCGGTAAAACCAACTCTCAATTGAAAATTGTACATACTCCCATAGCACAAAATGAAGGTGATAACAAATCGTTGAAGTCCAAGGATTTACTTTCCCCACTGAACATACCTTTCAAGAAGAGACCAACATATTTAACGCCGTATCCAAATATATGTCAAATAATTGATGATCCTTGTTCACGAAAACTTTTAGGTATCCTGCGCAATGGGAATCTCTTGAACACCATTAATATAAATAATAACGTGTATAAGGTCAATAATACTTGCCCATTTGACTCTTTGCTTCATAGTTTGTCAACCATGTTTGTTGATTATGACTCATACAGAAACTTCATAACTAACTCAGAAAACCCATTTTTGGGTGTTGTTAAGTATTTTGTGGAACTTGGGGCAAATCAAAACATGTACAGAAAGAGAGCTCAGTTGATACAGGAAAATTACACAAGCCACACACTTCTAGGTGGAATTACGAGTTTGGATGCAGAAGATTACATTGGCCATAAAGTAGAATTGTTTTTAAAAGACATCCCCAGTTCAACAGAAATATCTACATGTCAAAATGTCACATGTAAAAACAACAAAGAAAGAAGCAATATCTTTTGGCCAATCAACACTAATGATGTAAAACATGGTTTTGAGCGTGCTATGCAAATTTCATCTAAGGTCATTAATAAACCATGTACACCCAACTGCAGCCAACGTACTACGATTATCTACAAACCAGGACCACATCTTATAATAGAGCCACGTGTTGGTTTACCGAGAAAGCAACGAATCTCTGAATTCCCCACTCAAGTGATCATATCAGATATACGTTATACATTAGGAGCCATTATAATACATGTTCAAGGAAACCACTACATTTCATATTGTAGAAGAAAGGACAGTTGTTGGGAAGTTTACGACGACATGAGCTACTCTGTAAAAACGGTAGACCCAAATAAACTATGTGGAAATGCAGAAGTTGTAATATATGTTAAAATGTAGCTTTTCCTGTTTACAGGTATAACAAATGAGTAAAGACAATCGCTCTTTAAAGAGTAGCTAAACTTTTAAGCAAGTTTACCTCTATTGTCTCCTCGGGCCTTGTTGTTATGACATTACTTAGTCCTGCAGCAGTACAGCGCTCCTGACCGCTGCATCGCACTCTGTCTCCCCAATGTCCACCAGATATTTCCTCTTGCTGGTGACTACATATGTAGTCACCCAAGATTGCACCAGAACTGATCAGAGCCTTCCTTTCCTTATTGCTAATCAGATTTCACAGGAAAGGAAGCCTCCGATTGGGGCTGATGCCATCTTGGGTGACTACACATGTAGACACTTGCCAGAGAAAATATTGGGTGGATGTCAGGGAGACAGAGCAGGTGTGAATGGCAAGAACCATGGCTGATACCACAGTGTAGGAACACAAAACTGGCAGGACTAAGGTAAGTTAGAATGAGGGTGGGGAAGCCAATTGATTTAAACTGGTTTGAAAGTTTAGCTATTGTTTAAAACACTTCTTGTAAAGCTAAGGCTGGGGGTCAGGGGGGTTTCATTCAGCTCCTCTGTCAAAAATAAGAGGCTGAATACAGCAAAACAAAGACTTTTGCTTCCCCGATAACTTGAATAAGGATACAAGCCTTCTGAGCTGCTCGTACTAGAAATGTTAAGGCTGCTTTAAAATAGGGGGGTAAAAAAAAGGCTGCATGTAGGAAGAAAAAAAAGTGCTAATATTTTGAGCACTAGCAGTTCAGTAAGTTACTGTCCCCGTTCCAGCAAACAGGGAAGCAAACTATTATATTTGGTTCTGTCCAGCCTCTCCTTTGGACAGAGAAGCTGAATATAACTATACGATGTCCTTGTGAACTCAGCCTACGCTAAGTGCATTTACAGACCATTTTCATATACTGTAACTGAAACCAAACTAGATTTCAAAATTAGTTATATGTCAAAAGCAATAAGTAAAAAAAAAAAAAAGAGGACTATCTGTTAATTCTCAAAGAGTAACTAAACTCTTCTATTTCATAAGTGGGCAGGGAGGGGGCATATATATTTACTTCTATATAGATGTAGGGTCTACAGATTCTGAAAGTGCCCCCAAGTTACACCGCCAACCATCCTCCGGATTTTTATTTCTTCAGCCGACTGGCAAAAGGGGAGAGCAATGTGACCGTGGTCCTAATTGGCTGGTTGCTGTTAGAGCTAGCAGCCAGCCAATCAGGAGTTTGGCCACAGTGCTAGCCGTGCCCGTGATATCATGCAGATCATGGAAGAAAAGGAAATCTAGTGGACAGCTGTGGAAATTGTAAGGGGAAATTTGAAGGCACTTACAAGAGTCTTTAGACTCTGCATATAAATACAGTACAGGTTAGTATGCAAATCTCAGTGGCTTTCACTGCCACACTGTACCAACCAAGAAGAAACAAAAAAAAATGTAAATTTGCATGGATTTCTACAGACAATACATGTAATACAAGTAATAACCCTCACATACCCCCATCTTCAGCAATAATGCCCCCAAAGTCAGTAATGTTGCCTTCGTTTTGCTCTCCTGTGTGTCCCGAGTCCCACTCCTCACCACCTGCTGCACAGCAATATGGCTTACATGGCAGCAGGAGCGAGTGGCTGCATGGAGCTCATCACCTACAGGAGGGCTGCTGCTGTCTGAGCTGATCCGACATCTGCAGTCTGGGTCCGGACGCTTAGGAGGCAGTGACACACAGCAGCGCTTGCCAAGCTCCTCACAGGCTGAGCACAGCTACAGCCTCTACTAGGAGCTAAGCCGGCCTCAGAGGACCGCCCCGACCACCACACACTTCTTTCTATCCAAAGACTGCTCCTCCATTCCTAAGTAGGGTTTTTGTATGAGTGGAGAAAAACTATAAGGGAAATGGAGATAAATTTATTCAAATATGTTTAATCATAAAATACCAATAATAATTTACAATACATATTCACGAAAGATGTAGGCTGTATCTAGAGATTAGAAGGACTGAAAATTCCCATGAGTGCCAAATAACTCAAACAAAGGAAAGAAGAAGATCAGTGCCGCCCCGGTGTTGGGGTGAAGGAGAACAGTAACGCCCCGGTGTTGGGGTGAAGGAGAACAGTAACACCCTGGTGTTGGGGTGAAGGAGAACAGTAACGCCCCGGTGTTGGGGTGAAGAAGATCAGTGCCGCCCCGGTGTTGGGGTGAAGGAGAACAGTAACGCCCCGGTGTTGGGGTGAAGGAGAACAGTAACGCCCCGGTGTTGGGGTGTTAATGATCTTCTTTGTTTTGTTTGAGTTACTTTGCACTCATGGGAATTTCCAGTCCTTCTATTCTTTAGATACAGCCTACATCTTTCGTGAATATGTATTGTAAATTATTATTGGTATTCTATGAGATTAAACATTTGAATACATTTATATCGAGTCACATTAGTAATTTTCTTTGTTTTTTGTATAAGTCAAACACCGATAACTCAGGAACTCTGTCTAGATGTTAAAATGTACGTGTTCTATTTATATTACAGGGATCTGCAGTCCTAAACTTTCAGGTTTTCACTGTTAGGCTACTTTCACACATCAGGTTTTCGGCGTCAGGCGCGATCCGGCGTCGTGCCGGAATGCCGGATCCGGCAAATGTTTTGTAAAACCTGAAGTGCCGGATCCGTCTTTCTGCCGGATCCATCTTGTTCTTGACAGACAAAACCGGATCCGTCTCATCCGGTTCATCCGTTTTTCTATCCGTTTTTCGACGGATTACGCCGGATCCGGTTTTTAAAATTTACCCTTGTGGCCTTCCGAACGGGATTGGCTACTGGAAAACTAGATATAGCATGTTCCTACAGCCCTTCTTTGACAGGTTGTAGAGGAGAAAGTGCAGGTTGGAGAGAAGAGCAAGTTACTGGCGAAGATGGATGTTGTCATTGGAAATATTACCACTAGAAGTTCTGTGACGGTTTCAGTAATGAGGGACAATTTTCCACTATACTTTATGTCACCTCAAGGCAGAGTACACTGGCAGGATGACAGAGTGTGAAAGATTTGTGCCCTAAACTTGTGTACCTTCTGGACCAACAGTATATACCTTTGCCAACCAAAGTTGGCTATCTTGTCATGGTCTTACTATTTTTACCTTTAGGCCACAGGTGTGTACCTGGTTGTGTTTTATGCAAAGTATTTCACCTTTTAACAAAAGTTGTGTACATTGTTAGGAAATCACCAACAATAAACACAACTTTTTAGGTGAAATACTTTGCTTCAAACACAACCAGGAACACAACTGTGGCAAAAAGCTAAAATTTACCCACAGTTATATACCTGGTTTTGAATACCTTTTTACCTTTGAAATACCCTGTATTTAACCTTTTTTTAAAACATATTTCGCCGCAGAAAGAAATGACAGATAACCATTGTGAAACGATAATTTAACTTTTATTTAAATTTTTTTTTTTTTTTGTAAAATGTTTTTAAAGTGCAAAAAACTTTTTTAATAAAGGTTTTAAACCCAATGGGCATTTTTATTACAAAAAACACACATTACAAATCTGTGTAGTGTGGGGTGGAAATACTGCTGGAGGGGCTGCGGGACACTTCGACACTGGGTGTGTGGAGAGAGGACTGGGATCGTGGTGGGGAAGGAACAGTTAGAGGTGAAGGTGTGGAAAAAGCTACAGAATGGGTGGACATGTGGGAGGCAGAAGAGGTGGTGGGTGGTGGAGTGGAGGGTTGGGCAGGGACTGTAGGAGCAGATGATGTTGATGGAAAGTTGTATGGGGAAGGAGTTTGGTACGGGGAAGGAGTTTGGTACGGGGAAGGAGTTTGGTACGGGGAAGGAGTTTGGTACGGGGAAGGAGTTTGGTACGGGGAAGGAGTTTGGTACGGGGCAGGTTGCTGGAAGTGGGGAGATGTCTGGTACTCGGGAGGTTGCTGGTACTGGTGAGGTTGCTGGTATGTAATAGGAGGGGGAGGATGGAAAGTGGCTGGAGGGGGTGCAGATGTAATAGGAGGGGGAGGATGGAAAGTGGCTGGAGGGGGTGCAGGTGGAGGAACTACAGTGGTGGGAGGTGGAGGTTGGGAGGTAACCTGCTGTAGAGCACCGTGGCACGAATGCATTACATGCATCTGCTGGGTAGGAGATAGCGTTTCCATGCGCTCCACAACAGACCTGAAAAAGGTGTGGTTTGGCGAAGATCTTCTGAATGCATGGTTTGCAGAAGTGTCTTCACCTGCAGAATGCTGGAGTTGATCTGCTGAAAGCCTGCGGAGATTTGCTCTGACAAGACTTTTAGACAGTTCTGGAAAGATGCATTCAGATGCAAGAACTCTTGCGCATAACTGTTTTCCTGACCCCTCTGCCGCTGTCGCCCAGTACCCGCAGGTGTACTAGAGGTGGCAGGGGCAGAAGGGTGGGGTAAAGGGAAAGCGATCTCCTCACCAGCAGCTTCATGTAATGTAGGCGGCCACGATGCTCCTGTGCTGGTGGATGGGACAGATGGGTCGAATGTGTGGGAAGGCTGGGAAGGTGCAGATGTACCGGGGCGGTCGAAGTGTCCCTCGGTGCCGGTCTCCTCAGGGATCGCCTCAGAAGGGTCCAATCGTGCAGGCTCCCGAGTGCTGCTCACCGTGCTGTGTAATAAAGAGAAAAAAAAACAATTAAAATACTGACATGGTATGGCCCTGGCTGAAAAAAAAAAGTTACATCTAACATTCTTTTCACATGTGGTGTGTAATATTTACCTTCTGGTGAGCATTGTCTCCCGGAGGAACGACAGGGCTTGTGCGTACTTGTACTTGCTCCTGCGTCCTCCAGATCCACTCGGGGCCCGCATCTCTTTATTGAACTCCTTCTTGAAACGATCCCTCACAGACCGCCACCGATTCACAATTCTGTTCCCTGAAACGAGAAAGGAGTGGTTAGTATACAACATCAGTGTTTCCCAAACTCCAGTCCTCATGGTCCCCAGGGGTCATGTTTTCAGGATTTCCATAGTAAATAGAAATCCTGAACACATGATCCGTGGGGACCACGAGGACTGGAGTTCGGGAAACACTGGTTTACATCAAGCAACCGGTACTGTATATACTTACGCTCTTTAATCTGGGCCCGAACATCGAGGTCCTCCCAGCGGCCCACAAGGAGAGAACAGATTTCTTCCCAGAGTCGTCGGGTAACTATCAGGTCAGCGTGGCGGCGGTCAGCCATATTCCAGAGCGGCTCCCTTTCTCTGACGAGATCGATGAGGCGGTCCACATCAATCCCTCCATCCTCACCGTCAGAGTCGGGAGCACGCTGTGAAGGCTGTTAAAGAAAAAGACAAAAATAACATAATTAGCCTCCACAAAAGAAATGAAATAAAAAGTGCCAAAAAACAAAGCAAAAATATTTATACTTACACGCTGGTGACCGCCGCGTTGCTGTCACCGACGACCTCTTGGCCGAGCACCAGATTGGGAAGACTAGAGAAGAAAACAAAAAATGTTATGTCTTTGGATGTAGGCATTTGTTTGCTGTGTGTGGTCTGCAGAACATTGTTTTCTATGTGTTGTGTGTAGCGTGATGTTGTGTTTCTGCGTTTGATGCAAAAAACTTACCAATTGTGAGCCCACTCCAGGTGTCTGTCCACCCCTTCCTTCTTCTTCTGGGAGCTCCTCTTCAACTTGTGATTCCTGTTTTGAAATAAAAGTCAATGAATAGACATATATTACAAAGATGATGGATTTTGGAAATAAAAACTTACCGTCAAACGCTGACGATGCGAGGGAGGGCTCCCAGAAGATGATGTGCTGTCCTGTTGATGGCCAGACTCCATGGCTGTGGGTATTGCTGCTGCTGTTGCTGCTGCCAGTGATGCCATTTCTGCTGCTGCTGCATCTCTTTGGCGGCTGTTGAATAAAGAGAAACAAAGGGCCAATGAATATCTTGATATTCAATAGCCCTAGTTTGGAGGAATGGGGGATTTGATAATTACCGTCTCTCATCTGCTGCTGGCCTCCCCTCCTCAGCATGTTCCATTTGCTGCTCCATTTGGGGTGGTGGTGGTGCTGATGGTGCTGCAGTGGTCTCCTGCCTTCTCCTGCTTCGCTTGGTTGCTTTCTTGGGTGGCATGTTGGGTGTGGCTGTGGGTCCCACTGTCTTGCTTTTATATATGTCTTGTGGGCAGAGCTACTGAGCATGCTCAGACCAAAAAAACCGGATCCGGCCACCGGATCCGGCTTTCGCCAGATCCGGCGCATTGCGGCGCTCATAGGCTTTCATTGTGTGAAAAAGCCGGACGCGCCGGATCCGGCGTGTCCGGCTTTTTCGCCAGAGACAAAAAACATTACAGTAGACGTTTTTTCCAGACGCCGGATCGTGACACATTGCCGGATCCGGCGAAAACCGGATGAAACGCATGGCCATCCGGCGCGATCCGGCGCAAATGCAAGTCAATGGGGGGGGAAACCGGATCCGGCATTGCATTTCGCCGGATCCGGTTTCTGTCAAAAGCGCCGGATCGCGCCTGACGGCGAAAACCTGATGTGTGAAAGAGGCCTTAAATATCTATTTCTGTAAGGTATTACTTTTACTTGTGTTTTTCACTGTACTAATAAGATTTATCTTTTTGATAATTAAATTGATTAAAAATGAGACCATATGAGGAGTTTTTGTTTAGTCTATGTACAGGCTTTTTTAACCCCTTGATGACCGCCCATTGACTTTTGCAGACGGGGCTAGCCGGGCCTTATTCCTCCGCCATAGAGTTTTCACGTCGGGCGGGGAATGGCAGCCCCAGCTAGCCCCGTCGGCAATCGCGGGATCCCAGCTGTCCTACCGTCAGCTGGGATCCCAACCCCCAAAAATGAAATATTTTAATATTTATTCCACACGGTAAACGCCATAAAAAATTTAAAAAAGCCATAATTTCTATTTTTTTCACTGTTTGAGTCACAAAAAAAGGCATAAAACGCGATTAAAAAAAATCGGATTTACCCCAAAATGGTCCGAATAAAAACTACAACTCTTCCCACAAAAAATGAGGCATCCCACAGCTCCGTAGTCAGACAAATAAAAGCGCTACGGGGCTGCGCATGAGGAGAGACCAAATCCTATCCAATTATTTAAAAAAAAAAAAGGTTTACTTTTTAAAAGTATTAAAAAAAAAAAAAAATTATGACAAATTTGGTTTCGGTGTGTCCGACCTGACACAGAGAATAAAGTTATTCTGCTATTTTTACCGCACGGGAAACTAACTAAAAAAAAAGCTCAAAAAACATTAGCGTAATTAATTTTTTTTAAAATTTTCCCTCTCCTAAAAAATAAATAAAAGTTATACAAAACATTATATGCCCTCCAAAGTGGTGCCAAGGAAAAATACAACTTGCTAGCTATGCAAAAAACAAGCCCCCTGTACTTTGAAATTTGCCGGTTTTTATATGGATTCTGATAGATATTCGTTAGATCCGTTTGAGCAGCGGCGACTTCGGCGGGGGCCAGTTGTGGGCAGCATCAGGACTTCACTGGCGATGTGTCGCGGCGAGGAAGGGGGGCAGTGTGCTGCGATGATTGCGAAGAGGCGGGCCTGTAGGCATCACGGGGGACGAGAATGACTGACTCGCTGACCGAACTTTCAGATTGTCCCATTCACTCACCACCTCCTCACTTCACTCTCTCTGTTGGTCTCCCCCAATTGGACCCCTCCTCTCCTCCATCTACACCTCAGGACCGCTCCTGAAATGGATCTAACAAATAACTATCAGAATCCATCCAAAAAACGGCAAATTTCAAAGTTGGGGGGGCTAACCCGTACCTAACCCCCCACCTGACACCCCCAATATCTCGGGAACGAAAGGAGATCTAACGTTAATTTTTGCTGATCAAACCGGATCTAACGAATAGCTTTCAGAATCCATCCAAAAAACGGCAAATTTCAAAGTTGGGGGGGCTAACCCGTACCTAACCCCCCACCTGACACCCCCAATATCTCGGGAACGAAAGGAGATCTAACGTTAATTTTTGCTGATCAAACCGGATCTAACGAATAGCTTTCAGAATCCATCCAAAAAACGGCAAATTTCAAATTAGGGCGGGGCTAACCCGTACCTAACCCCCACCTGACACCCCCAATATCTCAGGAACGAAAGGAGATCTAACGTTAATTTTTGCTGATCAAACCGGATCTAACGAATATCTATCAGAATCCATCCAAAAAACGGCAAATTTCAAATTAGGGGGGGCTAACCCGTACCTAACCCCCCACCTGACACCCCCAATATCTCGGGAACGAAAGGAGATCTAACGTTAATTTTTGCTGATCAAACCGGATCTAACGAATATCTATCAGAATCCATCCAAAAAACGGCAAATTTCAAATTAGGGGGGGCTAACCCCCCACCTGACACCCCCAATATCTCGGGAATGAAAGGAGATCTAACGTTAATTTTTGCTGATCAAACCGGATCTAATGAATATCTATCAGAATCCATCCAAAAAACGGCACATTTCATAGTTGGGGGGGCTAGCTACGGGTTAGCCCCCCCTGGAAAAGATCGTAAATATCTCATTTTGTAGGGGTGATCTAACGTTAGTTTTGGTTGATCAAACCGGATCTAACAAAGATCTAATGAATGTAATCATTTTTTACCCAAATTCTCACTAAGGGGGGGCTAACCCGGGGGTGGTGAAAAAGAGGGGAGCCAGAGCCCAGAAGGAGAATAGAAAACACTCCATTAGTAAGGACATTAAATCTGAAATTGTGCACAGTGTGGGGCAAGGATGTGTGGTAAGAAATGCAGCACTTATATCAGCCGCACAATGTGAGGGGTCTGAGGCAGCAGACAATGCTGGGAGCGCTGCAGAGGAAAGTGTGTCAGCAACCAAGGGGTTAACCGCAGTGGACTCTGTGTGCAGCAATGAAGGGAGCTCAGCTCCTGTAAGTGATGAAGTGTCCCCTGTACTGTCACTGTGTGCGAGACCCCGCTCAGTGCTGTGTGTGAGACCCCGCTCAGTGCTGTGTGTGAGACCCCGCTCAGTGCTGTGTGTGAGACCCCGCTCAGTGCTGTGTGTGAGACCCCGCTCAGTGCTGCGAGTGAGACTCCACTTGGTCCTGTGTGTGAGACCCCGCTCACTGGTGCTAGAGAATGTATGTCTGCAACAGATACAACCATTATAATGGACTCTGAATCCTCCATGTCAGTGAATGGAGACCACACTGCAATAATAATGGACTCCGAACCGTCAGTGGTAATGGACTCTGAACCCTCCATATCAATGAATGAAGATCACATTGTGCAACAATCAGTAGTGGATCTGGGCATTTTTTCAGCACAAACACGTGTCAGTGATCATGGGGCTGTTGAGAGTTCCGGCACTGCTCCACCTGCGGCTGGGGAGAGCTCCGGCGCTGCTCCACCTGCGGCTGGGGAGAGCTCCGGCGCTGCTCCACCTGCGGCTGGAG